>NC_083872.1:73895016-74203349 GCF_032452875.1 Bos javanicus | reverse complement strand
ACAGAGCAGAGGGGGCCCCCAAGAAGCTCCAGAAGCTGTGTTCAGAGGAAGTGGAGCCACAGGGCCCTGGGGTAGGGGGGCCAGAGAAGCTGCTCTCAGAATTTGCAGGGGGTTGGGCAGGATTGACATCTGCATCTCATGGTGCTAGACATTCTCCTTCCCTTTGGGGAAGCCCAGCAAAAATATCATTTCCTTTTTGCTCTCAAGGAGACAGAGGCCCCAGAGGTCTCCAGCAGGCCCACAGCAGAAACAGGACTGGAACGCGAGCCTCAGCCTCCAGCAGAGGCGGGGAGGCCGTGCTTAGGGGCTGGCGGGAGGGGACGGAGTGGGCTGAGGTGGAGGCCTAGAGGAGCTCCCCTTTCCTCCACCCGCCCCTCTCTCGGCTCAAGCATCGGGAGACAGGCCCACAGGACAAAGGCTGCTGCAGGAGGGCCTGGGGACAAAGCCACCACTGGGTGGACCAAGTTCTAAAATAAGCCCGACTCCCCATTAGTGTGGTCACCGTGGCAACGGGAAAGTTGTGCAGCAGAAGGAATCAAGTACCACCGTCAGTGTCATGGGGAAGAGCCTGCTGTGGCCAGGCCCTGGGGTAGGCACACACAGGCTGTCCCACTGAAGCCATCGTCGTCTTCATTCAGCAGATGAGAGCACTGGGGCTGAGACAGAGACCCCGGCAGACTGACTCGGAGCCCAGGTCTGTCTGCTTCCTGGTCCAGCAATGGACAGGAAATGGGAGGCCTGGATCCAAACTCCCATCTCTTTCTCTGTCTCCTGGCCTCCCAGGCACCTCATTTCTTCTGAGCCTCAGTCTCCCCCCTCCCCACCTGAAGCATTGTCAAGGGGTAGAGATGAAGCGAGTTCTGCATCCCTCCAGCATGGCAGGGGTGGGGAGCACATGTCATTGTCCATGATCTGGGACTCCGGGATGCCTGTAATAATCTCCTGCCCTCTGGGCTTAATTACAGTGATGGCCTCCTGGGATTCATTAATAGTGCTTCCCTTTGGCATGGAGTGTCACACAGACTTGTTAGTTAATGCTCTATCTGTGCCCAAGCTTTCTCATCCTCTTCTTCTGGGGACCAGCCCTGTCCCCTGGCCACAAGAGCAGGAAATGAGCCAGATCTGACCAGTCAGTCATTGACCTCATCTCTCTGGCAACTGTGATTGGTCCAACAGAGAAGGGCATGCCCAACAGAGCCAATCAGAGAGCTCCCCTGGGACTGGTATGTGGATACCAAGAAAAGGGAAGCTCTTGCTTTCCCAGAAGATGGGGGAAGTTGCGGAGGTGGGATTTGCAGTGACCTTGTCACTCATACACTGGAGAAGATGTGACTATCTCCCAGGCTTCAGCAGCAACAGATTCCATTCTAGCTAGTCTAATCAAAAAGAAAATTTTTAAAGCATATTAAGTAGCTGAGTGTCCTGGAACAATGGCCCAAAACACACTAGAACTGGGCCACCATCAGAAAGCTGTGCAAGAAGGAAGTCACCCCTTGGCTGCCAGCCAGAACCATGCCTGCTCCACTACAGTCCATGCAAGGAAATGGGTGCTCTGTGCTCTTTCCCCACAGAACTCAGCTCCAAATTCTAGTCCATGCAATTGTTCTTTATGGCAGGATTTATGTTACAGCTGCACTGCTACCTGCAGGAGAGCCTGAAAAATGCAGTTGTGGAGTTTTGCAGCTTCTGCAGCACAGGAGGCATGCTACGTGGAGGGTGTGTTCAGTGTGGCATGTGTCACAGGCAGAGGCTGGCCCTCACCTTCATCGCTGTCATCTGAGGAAGTGCTGACACCACGTCACACAGGGCCCTGAGCTGGAGTCGGGAAACTTGCCTGGGCTTGGCTGTATCCTCACTGTGTGTCCTCCACAAAACATCTCTCACTTGGGGCTCAGTCCGTTCTTCTGTCATTTGGGGATATGGAGACCTGTCCCAAATGCATCTCCAAATGGTTATGAAGGTCAAGGTGAGAGAGTAGGTGGGAAAGGCCCTGTGCACAGACCTGTGTACCTGGGCAAGTTATTACTAGTGAGTAAACGGCTTTAAGGAAGAGAGGGTGGGATGACTTTCCCAAGGTCAGGTCAAGGTCAGGCAATACCATGCGAGGCACTAGAACTCGAGACTGTGACTTCTCCCTTAGGTCTCAGGGGAGTGGGAGGGAGTGGAGATAGGAGCAGAAGAGAGGGCTGAAACGGCTCCAGGAAGTGGTGGTGGTGGGTTGTATTAAGTTGTCTGTGGCTGTACAGCAAATTTCCCCAAAACTTAGTAGCATAAAACAACATACATTTATTAGAGTTTTTAGGATCAGGAAACTGGGCACAGTTCAACTGGGTTCTCTGGCTCGGGGTCTCTTATGAGGTTACAGTCAGGGTGTCAGCCAGGACCATGGTCTCATCTGAAGGCTTGTCTAGGGAAGCTTCCAAGCTCACTCCCATGGCTATTGGTGGGTCTGCAGTGCTGGCAGGCTATTGGCACAGCCAGGCAGCTCACAATGTGGCAGCCAGCCCCCAGCAAGCAAGAGAGAAAGGGAGAGAGGGATAGGCCACCCTGATACAAGCAACCCTCTTTTGTAACCAAATCTCAGAAGTGGTAATCCATATTCTACTTTTAGACTCAAGTCGCTAAATCAGCCCCTGCTCAAGGGGGAGGATGACATGAGAGCGCAAGTACCAGGATATGGATCATCCAGGCCATCTAGGAGGGTGCCCACCACAGGCCCCAACCCCCAGGCCAGTGAGTACGGGAGGCTGCTCTCAGCTCCTTGGCACCAGCCCTGGGTCCTGTGAGTGGAAAAGCTGAACTGAGTCTGCACCTGGCTGTGCCTTTCCCCGGAGGGAGGAAGATGGAGGTGGGAGAACAGGACGGAGTGCAGGTTACACACACGGGCAGCGGCAGCAACACGCCCCCCAGCAAGATGAGGTTTTATCCAGTAAAACAGGAGGCCCTGAGGCCTCAAAAAGCAACGTGTTATCACATGAGGAGCACTGGACTAAGAGTCAAGAATTCAGGGTTCTGACTCTGGGGAAGCTTCTAGCTGGCTGTGTGTCTGTGAGGAAGTTACATGCCCTCTCTGGGCCCCAGTCTCTGCAACTGTAACACAGGGGTGGTGATCTGATATTGCCCAGGTTCTCTCAAGCTCCAGTGGTCAGTTTCTCTTCCATGTGAAGGGGATCACAAATGGACAGAGGCCACCTAGGGGCTTGGCCTGGGCCTCCGCCACCCTCACCCAAGGACCCTGCCCCCGGAGCCACCTTCCCCTCCATCCTCTCTCCCGCTGCCCCTCTCCTTACTGCAGTTCCCTGGCCTTCCTTCCTGACCCATCATTTCTATGTTCATGCAGCCCAGCTTGCTCCCAACCCCATTCACTCTTTTCGAGCCCCCAGCCCCCAGCCCCCAGCAGAGTGAGATGAAACCAGACTGGGCTTAAGGAAAGGGCTGAACTGGTGGCTTGGGCCAGGGGACGAGATGGCGGTTGGAAGCTGTTCAGCTGATGCCTGTGGTTGGCGCTGGAGGCCGGTCTCTTGTCTTCCTCCCCTGGGAAGGTGGGGGATGATGCTTCCAGACTTGAGGCAGCTGCTCTGTGATGTTCCTCCTCCGCCTCCTCACCCCAGCCCTCCTGCTGGAGAAGCAGGGTGTACCTGGGGGCTGTGAACAGAGCCAGCAGGGCAGCACTCTGGCTCTGGGGCTGGGGGGCTTATGGAACTGCAGCCAGATGCCGCCAGCCCCAGCCAGCCCCCTTGGCTCCATCTCAAAGCACAAGGCCACCCCAGGACCCATACGCAGGACCTACAAGGAGCCCCTTCCTCTTGGAAGATAACTTAGCACTTGGTGCTTGCTCACAGGTCTGGCACTGATGCCCTTTTCTGGGCCTTTATCCCCCAAGTCGGGAATAAACAAGCTTTGTTCTCTGTAGTCCCAAGAAACACAGTGGATGCTCAGTAAATTTTCTTAAATGAGCTAAAAAAGATTGATGATGATAATAATAGAAACTTTTATATAGTACCCACCATGTGCCAAGCACTCTCCTAAGAACTGTACACACATTAAAGCATTTAATCCCCATCACAATCCTACATTGGAGGTACTATTAATATCTCTACAACAGAAATGCAAGAATGAGTGAATGCCATATTCTTTCAATGGGAAGGCATTAACCCACAAGAGATCAGATCCACCACCAGGCACAAACCATGAGAGGCTGTGTGATAAGGTAATAATCTCTTCCCGTTACATCCATCTCTTCTGATTATCACATTTCCCAGGGAGATATATAGGGCAAAAATAAAGTTCTACTGCATGTCACAGGGAATTATATTCAATATCCTGTAATAAGCCACAACGGAAAAGAATATGAAAAAGAATGTGTGTGTGCGCATAAGTGATTCACTTTGCTGGGCAGCAGAAATTAACACAATGTAACTCAACTATACTTCAATAAAATGAAAATTTTTGTTTTTTTCAATCAGGTATTACCTGATTGTGTAAAAAATAAAACAAATATATAGTTGATTTGAATTAAAAATTTCTATAGGTCTAGGCCTTTCAAGCCTCTAAGACTGTAAAGTCCTTCTAAGACCAGGCTTCTCAGAGGCAGCTGGCAAAGACGTGGGGGTAAGATGCCCCTGGGTTTGAATCCTGGCGGCATCCACGGCTGTGACTTAATCTCATCGCACCTCGGCTTTCTCATCTGGAATCAGAGACGAGGATAACTTCTTTCCCTGGAACACCTGAAGATTAAATGAGATGAAGTATGTCAGGTGTCCCCCCAGGGTCTGGGACACGGCAAAACCTTTCTCTAAATAAAGCAAGCGGTGAATACCCGGAGCCTAGAGGATTCTCCAGGCTGAGTCCCAGCCAGGGAGTTTCTGGATTCCCAGGGAGGGACCGGAGGTCCCCGGGAAGCCACTGGTGACAGCAGGCAGGCAGCGGGGGAGGAGAGGAGGGAGGGAGTCACACCGCCGCTGTGAACGGTGCTCTGGCGCCCCCTCCTGGATACTGCCCTCCTCACAGCCCTGGGAGAACAGGAGGCTTCACTTTTTCAAAAACATCCCATTTCTTGGGGTTATTTCCAAAAAGGACCAGGTTAAAAAATGAAAAAGAAAAAAAAAATGAAAAAGAAAGAAATAGATTAAAAAAAAAAGGACCAGAGACCTCCCTGGTGGTCCAGTAGTTAAGAGTTTGCCTGCC
Source organism: Bos javanicus (assembly GCF_032452875.1). Lineage (NCBI taxonomy): Eukaryota > Metazoa > Chordata > Mammalia > Artiodactyla > Bovidae > Bos > Bos javanicus. The sequence continues at coordinate 74,198,162 of NC_083872.1, read as the reverse complement.
AGTGCAAGGGACACAGGTTTGAACCATGGTCTAGGAAAATCCCACATGCCTCAAGGGCAACTAAGCTCATGGGCCACAGCTATTGAAGCCCGTGCATCCTATAGCCGGTGCTCCACAAGAGAAGCCACGGCAAGAAGAAGCCCTCAGACCGCAACTGGAGAGTAGTCCATGCTCGCTGCAACTACAGAAAGCCCAAGGACAGCAACGAAGACCCAGCACAGCCAAAAATAAAAATAAATTTAAAAAAATTTTTAAAGAAAAGACCAAAGCTAAAGACAAGAGGCCCACTAGTTCCTCTGGGGCCCCTGGCCCAATATATGCTAAGTCACTTCAGTCGTGTCCGACTCTGTGCGACCCCATAGACGGCAGCCCACCAGGCTCCCCCGTCCCTGGGATTCTCCAGGCAAGAACACTGGAGTGGGTTGCCATTTCCTTCTCCAAGGCATGCAAGTGAAAAGTGAAAGTGAAATCGCTCAGTCGTGTCCGACTCTTAGCGACCCCATGGACTGCAGCCCACCAGGCTCCTTGGTCCATGGGATTTTCCAGGCAAGAGCACTGGAGTGGGGTGCCATTGCCTTCTCCAGCCCAATATACAGCACTTGGCAAAAGTTCTGCAGTTCTTGACCATGGCTTAGTAACATTATTAACCACAGGTACCACCTGCTAGGGGCTTCCTAGGTGGCACTAGCATAAAGAATCTGCCTGCCAATGCAAGAGACAGATGCAGGTTCGATCCCTGGGTCAGGAAGATCTCCTGGAGAAGGGCATGGCAGCCTAGTATCCTTGCCTGGAGAAGCCCATGGGCAGAGGAGGCTGGCAGGCTACAGCTACGGTCCATAGGGTTGCAAAATGTCAGACGCGACTGAGCAGGCGTGCACCCCACCTGCTAGGCGGGAAAGAAGTGCTCGCTCACTTCATCCTCCCCACACTTGCTCAGTCTGCATGACTATCAGCCTGTTTACAAATCTGAGGAAACAGAGCCCCACGGAGATAAACTGAACTCAGGGCACACAGCCAGGGTGTGGCGATGTTGGGATCCAGGCTCGGGATCCAGGCCCTGCCTGGCTCTCAGGAAGGATCGGTACTTGCCTCTCCCACTGGTGCATGGAGTGCTGGTCCTGTGACGGGGACCAAGCTGAGTGCTTTCGCATGTGCCGTTCAACTCTGACCATGACTCTCTGAGGTGGGCTTTTGTTTCCCCCATTGGTAGGGTGACCAACTGTTCTGGTTTGCCCAGAATGGCGGGCAGGGGGGAGTTCTGGGATGCAGGACTTTTGGTGCTAACACCAAGAATGACGTACATGTGTTACAGTCAAGGAAACTGAGACCCAGAGAGGGTGACGTACTACAAGTCACTCTATGCCAGTACAACGGGCAACCTAGAAGAAAGAGACAAATTCTCAGTGATAGACAGACAGCACTGCTATCAGGCTCTGGAATGAGGCAGGTCAAGTGACTCAGAAACACAGGCTGAGCTGGTTCCATAAAGAACAAAGCGAGAGGGTGGAAGGGGGTGAGAAGAAACGGTGGGACAGACAAGAATCCCCTGAAAGCACCAACAGTTTCTCCTAATAAGAATACCCTAGGTTGGTAAGCTGGACCCTCCACTTATGGGCTGGGACATTCTTAAAGTCCAACCCATGATTTCCCACCTGTAAAGTGAAGATAATAACCTTGCATTGCCGCTCATTCATTTAATCAGTGTTTACCGAGTCCCTACTGCGCACCTGGCATGAGAGAGGGGAAACAGTAACATATGTAATTAGTGGGTGTGAGTCCCTGGTGCATAGTAAGCTCTGATTAGCAAGTAGCCTGGGAGAATCCTAGACCCCAAATTTGGAAGAACAAGCCCATTGTTCAATGGGTGCTTGATTGCCTACAGAGACAGGGAGCTTGCTACCCCACAACACAGCCCATCTGTTAGCAGGAGCCAATGCACCTTGGTTCCTGTATGTCTATGAACATTTAACAAGTTTTACTCTGTGCCAGGAGCTAAGTGTTTTGTGTGTATTAACCTGCTAATCCTCATGGCAGCCCTCAGTTTCTGGGCAGGGTTTGGGCTGGAGCAGTCACCGCCAGCACAGAAGCTTTTCCGACCAGTTTAGGATGTGGGCTCCTTCTCTGTCTCTCTGCCTCTGCCTGGCTTCTGCCTGAGTTGGGGTTCACCCTCCTGATAGCATCTGAACTCCATCCCCCCATTACCAATCTGCATCTTCAGGCGAAGATTTCACTAGCCACCTGGCCCAGCTCCAGCCAGACCCCCTGCCCTCAGGGCTCTCTGGGAGCGGAGGTCTGGCTGTGAGCACCCTTCCCACAGCAGTGAGGAAGCTGGCATCGCCACCCCCTACCTACCCACCCCAAATTCCCGAACACACCCAGGAGGGGTCTCCCCAGAGGGCAAACTGAACATTCAGGCCTTCCAGTGAGCAGCTTCGCCTGCCCTTCCAGCTTCTGAGGTCCATCCTGGGCCCAGGCCTCCCACTTGGTCCGTGCCCCAGGACGAAGTCCTTTCTGGGGCCGCAGAGGCCTGTTAGAGAAGAGATCCCAGCAAAGGTCTCAGAGGTCTTGAGATGATATGGACAGTAAAACATCAATCTTTTCTTTGTCTGATAGACGTATCAGGTAGCTCCACTGTACATGAGAATCCTCATTTTGATTCCACTGCTACCACTCTTTAGCTGTGTGACCTTGAGGGAGTTACTTAACCCCTCTGTGCTTGGTTTCCTCACCTATGAAGGTAATAAAGTACAAGTTCACAGGGCCTCAGGGAGGATCAGCTCATAGAATGTGAGTGCCTAGCACACAGCAGCGCTCAGTAAGTAAGGGGCATTACCGTTCATTCATTTGACAAGCACTGTGTTGGGGAACTAGATTCAATCTTCACACAAACTGCCAGGGAACAGCACAGGGCAAAGGAAAACCCCAGAAGATCATGGACCTCAAAGCGTGCTCCCAGTAACCCCCAAAGAAGCATGCTCCCAGTAACCCCTAGGGCCTGTCTCTAGATGTCCTCTGTGAACCCTAAGCTGCTGGGACAGGGGCTTTGGCTCCCCTCAGTCCCAATGCCACACATTTCTGACTGCTGAGTCCTCTTTCTATGCTTAATGCCTTTCCTTCTTCCCTCATCTCAGGTCCCTAAGATGTCCTTACCTGGCACCATCCTACCTTAGCATCTGCAAAAACCCACTCTGTGGGCAAAACGGTCTGTCTTCACTTTCCCTCGGTTTTACCCATCCCTCCAACCCTCCCCGCCCCACCTAACAACCCCGCCCTGTGTGGTGGGCGGAAGTCTATCCCTTAGCCCTTATTTTTTGATTCATGAACAGTAATATGTGCCACGCACTTGGAACCCACTTTGAAATGTTTGTTTTATACAGTATTAGCCCACATCCTGAACACTTCTGGTGTACCAGGCACGGTCCGGTGTGTTTTATAAATGCTAACCCATGGAATCCCCACATCTCTCCTGAGGAGACAGTATCATCCCCATTTGCCAGGTGGGAAAATCAAGGCTCAGAGAGGGTAGTTAAGTGGCCCAAGGTCATGAGCTAGAAAGTGGCAGAGCTGGGACTGGAGACCAGGCTGCCTGGCTCCGAGTCCATGCTTTTCAAAACTATGCCTTTATTGCCTCATATTTTAAGTGAAAAATGGTTCTTTTTGATCTGGTGGTGGTTTAGTCACTAAGTTGTACCCAACTCTTGCGACCTTGTGGACTGTAGCTTGCCAGGTTCCTCTGTTCGTGGGATTTTCCAGGCAAGAATACTGGAGTGGGTTGCCATTACCTTCTCCAGGGGATCTCCCTAACCCAGGAACTGAACCCGGGTCTCCTGCACTGCAGGCAGATTCTTTACCGACTGAGCTACAAGAGAAGCCCTTCTTTTTAATCTATATTCTATCAAAAGTTGTATTAGAAAGCCTTTTAATGTACTCTTTGGCCAGACCATGATTAAACAAATGTCTACTCTGGCTCATCCAGACATGAAGTTTCCATTTACATCATTCATTATCAAATACAAAACTGACATATGTACATGTTTGAGTTCATATATAAAAGTTGTTATATTTTATATAGAGTCGGACATGACTTAGCAATAAAACAACTACCATAAAAGTTGTTATGGCATCCAAAGCAGAGACATTGCTTTGCCAAAAAGGTCTGTATACTCAAAGCTATGGTTTTTCCAGTAGTCATGTATGGGAGAATTAGACCAGGAAGAAGGCTGAGCGCTGAAGAATTGATGTTTTCAAACTGTGGACAAGGCTCTTGAGAGGCCCTTGGTCAGCAAGGAGATCAAACCAGTCAATCCTTAAGGAAATCAACCCTGAATACATTGGAAGGACTGATGCTGAAGCTGAAACTCCCATACTTTGGAAACCTGACACAAAGAGCTGACTCACTGGAAAAAACCCTGATGCTGGGAAAGACTGAGGCCAGGAGGAGAAGTGGGTGACAGAGGATGAGATGGTTGGATGGCATAACCAACTCAATGGACATGACTTTGAGCAAGCTCCAGGAGATAGTGAAGGACAGGGAAGCCTGGTGTGCTGCAGTCCATGGGGTGGCAAAGAATTGGACACAACTTAGCAGCTGAACAACGGCATGCAAAAATATAGACTCCTTTCATGAGCTAGAGGTAGAATGCTTGTCCCCTGTGTCTTTTAAAATCCAGTATTTTTTGAGATTTTATTTCTTAAAGAATAGAGAATGGGTTTTACGCTGCTATTTGCAAGCACTTCTCTAAAATAACACATCTCAAGTGTGGACCGTGTTCATTTCCAATGAATAAAAAGCCAGACTGATATAAACTTCACTGCATTTTCCTTTATAAAACAGGTCTTAGCACATCTGCACTGTGAAACTTTTGATTCAGTGTGTGTGAACTAACAAGGGAAGATCACATGGAGAAGGTGCCACTGCGAGTATGTGTGTGCTCAGTGATGGCCAGCTGTTTGCGACCCATGGACTGTAGCCCGCCAGGCTCCTCTGTCCATGGAATTCTTCAGTGAAGAATACTGGAGTGGGTAGCCACTCCCATCTCCAGGGGATCTTCCCGACCCAGGGATCGAACCCATCTCCTACACTGCAGGCAGATTCTTTACCGCCTGAGCCACTGGGGCAGCCCCACTATGGGGCTGATTAAACCATATCTGACTTAGGACAATTGCAATGATGTAAATTTCCAAACCCCTGGACAGAGATGCTGAATCACAGACCCTCCTCTGCTCTCTCCTCACTCATGCTCTTTCTCCAGGATTTTGGACTGGAGATGAGGGTACAGGGTAGTTCTCTTAGTCGAAACCAAAGTTCAAAGACCCACAGAAGCCAGGGATGGATCGGAGGACAAAGGGCACTAGGAGAGGAGCTGGGCCATTCTGGGTAGGAAGAGGTGGAAACAATACAGAAGCCATAAGGCAGAGAAAACCAGACACCCAGCCTCTCCTGGGATCCCCTCCTCTGTGCCAGGCACAGGCCTGACGGGACATCTGGCATCTCACCGAGTCCCCACAGCAGAGGACTACTGTTGCCTCCATTTTACAGGTGAGAGATTACGGGACTTGCCCAGTGGAGGAAGAGGTCCGCAGGACGGCTCTCTTTGGACAAGGGGAGGGAGATCTGAGAGCAGTGAGGGCTCAGGAGAGGGAGTAGCTGAGGATGGAATGGAAGGTGTTAGGACCCTTCTCGGTTTTCACCAAGACCCTGGGCCCAGCCCTGCGTGTCTCCCAGCCTGGGTGCTCCCAGCTCCTAGCCGCTCCTGCTCACATCCTCAGCATGAGCCCCACTCCTGCCCCAGGAGCCAGAGCCACGCTAGAGGCACCCCCATTTGGTCCCTCTGTGCCAGGCCTGCCATGGCAGTGCCGTCTGCCCCTGGGGTATTGTGACCATGGCTGGCGGTGGACTTTCCCCTGGACAGACACCTCTGCCAGGCTGAAGTGAAGTCGGCGTGGCAGGCAGGCTCAGAGCCCAGCTGGGTTTAGATGCTGACCCCGCCCTTGCTCACTGACCCTGCCTCTCTGAGTCTGTTTCCCCATCTGTAACAGCAGCCATGACTGCTAGGGGAGCGAGCGCACCCCAGCTTCAAATGTGGGCGAGCACACCCCAGCTTCAAATGTGGGTGAAGGGCTTGGAAAAATTCCTTTTCTAGTCTCCATGGGTTTGGGCACTAACCCTCACTGGCTGAGACCTTGGGGAGCACATTCCCAGGAGAAAGCTCCCTCTCCACCTCCTAGACATGCAGACCAGCCCTGCTGCAGTACTAATGCTCGACGCTCCTCCAACAAAGGAATGGAAGGCTGGGTCCTGCGATGGATGAAGCAGTCTCCGCCTGAACAAGATGAAAGGCTGAGAGGAAACGGAAGTGCTCAGATGCTCTCAAGAAGGTCAGCATCCAGACAAGACAACAGAGAGCTGTGAGAAAGGTGCTCCTCCAATTATCCAAGCAGGAATGGGCTTTGAACATGGGTGAGTCAGCAAAGTTGACTTAGTCCCTCGACCTCTCCATTTCCTGGAACAGCATCATCTGTCGCAAACAGCTTTAAGCAGCAGGAGACTGTTGCACAAAAATACACTTGTGATTCAACAATGAGCACAATGAGGCATCAAGTCTTCCTGTTGATGTTTTTAGGAAAAGCAAATCATCTTTGAATTTCTCATGACTGTCTTCCTTTTTACATGGTAGTTATTTTTAAACACTTCAATAATTTATTAGAATAAGATGTTTAATGTATATTGGTACATTCACGCTTTGAGTTTTTTTCTATTTCCAAATGTATTTTCAATATCAAATACCTTACACAGTCAAAAGCTATGGTTTTTCCAGAAGTCATGTACGGATGAGTTGGACCAGAAAGAAGGCTGAATGTCAAAGAATTGATACTTTTGAATTCTGGTGCTGGAGAAGACTCCCGAGAGTCCCATGGCCAGCAAGATCAAACCAGTCAATCCTAAAGGAAATCAACCCTGAATACACATTGGAAGAACTGATGCTGAAGCTGAAACTCCAGTACTTTGGCCACCTGATGCGAAGAGCCAACTCGTTGGAAAAGACACTGATGCTGGAAAAGATTGAGGGCAAGAGAAGGGGGAGAGGATGAGATGGTTGGATGGCATCACCGACTCAACGGACATGAGTTTGAGTAACTCCAAGAGATAGTGAAGGACAGGGAAGCCTGGTGTGCTGCAGTCCATGGCGTCACAACCGAGCGAATGAATTGATTTGTTAATTCTGTGAATTCTAACTTTTTAAAAACAAAATATACTCAAATTGTCATTTCAAAATTAAGCAAAATAATGAGCAAAAAAATGGCATTGCTGATTTTCTCAAATATTACTATTACTAGTGCTTTCTACTACTCAAACCTCACAGCTCACGGTGACAACTCCTACAACCTCCATTTAGTGATAAAACTCAGGTGCACGTAGATCAATGGAACAGAACAGCTAGCCCAGAAATAACCCACTTATCCATGGTCAAATGACTTACAACAAAGGAGCCAAGAATATACAATAGGGCAAGGACAGTCTCTTTCAATAGATGGTGCGGCAAAGACTGGGCAGCCCCATGCAAAAGAAAGAAACTGGGGCACTGTCTTACACCTTACACAAAAATTAATGCAATGGATTAATGGCTTAAACGTTAAGACTGAAACCATAAAATTCCTAGATGAAAACACAGGCAGTAAGCTCCTTGACATCCGTCTCAGTGATAATTTTTTGAATTTGATACCCAAAGCAAAAAAAAAAAGAACAAATGGGACAACGTCACTAAAAAGCTTTTGTACAGCAGAGAAAACAATCAACAAAATGAACAAAGGCAGCCTATGGAACAGGAGAAAACATACAAGTCATATCTGATAAAGAGCTAATATCCAAAGTACATACAGAACTCATACAACAGCAAAAAATAAAAACCCCCAACAATCCAATTAAAAAATCGGTAGATCTGAATAAGCACCTGCCCAAAAGACATACAGGTGGCCAACAGGTCCAGAAAAGCTGTTCAGTATCACCGATCATCAGGGAAATGCAAGTCAATACTACAATGATACCACCTCACACCTGTCAGAGGGCTATCAGCAAAAACACAACAGTGCTGGTGAAGACGCGGGAACGAGGGGACGCTTGCACGCCGCTGGTGCGAAGGTAAACTGGGACAGGCACTAAGGGGAAGAGTATGGAGGCTCCTCAGAAGGCAAAGACAGAATTACTGTATAATCCCACAGACAGATACTTCTGGGTATTTATCTGAAGAAAATATGGCACAGTAATTTAAAAAGGTATCTGCACCCCCATTTTCCTTTCAGCATTATCTACAGTACACCAGGTCTCATCGACAGAACAATAAAAATGTCATACATACAGCGGAATACTATCCAGCCATTAAAAAATGAGATCCTGCAACGTGTGCCATGGATGGACCTTGACGGCATTATATTAGGCAAACTAAGCAAGATGCAGAAAGTAATACTGCAAGACTGTAGTTATATGTGGGATCAAAAAATACAAGCTCATAGAGACACAGAAGAGGTGAGATGGTCTGCGGGCTGAGGCGGGTAAGTGCCGGCAGGAACCACACACGGGTGAAGGGGGTTACAAGGCACAAACCTCCAGGCACACAATACATTACGTCACGCAAATGTAACGTACGGCATAGTGACTGCAGTTATGAGATACACTGGGCATGTGAAAGCTGCCAAGAGGATAGATCTTTAAATTTCTCATGACAAGAACACAAAGCCTGTAATTATGTGTGGTGGATGCTAACTAGACCAAGAAAATGAAACGTCAAAAAAACAAACACACGCACACATCCCTGGTGGTCTGGCGGTTAAGAGTCCACCTTGCAATACAGGGAACACGGTTCAATCCCCCAGTTTGGAAACTAAGATTCCGCATGCCACAGGGCAACTAAGCACGCATACTGCAACAAAGACCCAGCACAGCCAAAATTCAAAAGATAAAATACAATTTCAATGGCTTAAGAAAAGTCTCAGGCCCACAGAAGTCAGGCATCCCACTCAGGGTCACACAGTCTGAGGTGGCCCACCGGGAGAGAGCCAGCCTAGAACGGAATCCCAGTACTCTTACCTACTTTGTTCTAAGGCCCGGTGGGAATCCAGGTACCTGGATCCAAATGCCTGGATCAATCTCAGCACACTGCCTGGTTCCTTCTGGACGTTCTCTTCTCCTAAACACATCCCTTGGAACTCACTGCCATGTACAGATGAAGAAACTGAGGTGCAGAACGGTTCAGTGAATCTGATGCAGAACCATAGCTCCTGACCACACATTAGCTGCTGGGGAGCAGCTTCGGGCTCTCATAAGCACCCTTATACTCTGGGTCTTGCTGATTCTTACCAGCGCGCATAGCACGCGCCCTGCCCAGAGCCCAAGGGGCACAGGCAGGTCAGAAACCCAGGTCTGCCAGGCTCCAAAGCCTGTCCTTGCAACCCGGTGCAGAAGCCCACAGATATCCACAAACACACCATGTCTTTATTACTTCTATAAATTTCCAAAAGCACATTTCCTGGATCTGCAGCCAGGGCAGACACCAGAGGCGGTGAGGCAGGGGGCGGTGGGGTCCCTCCGTCCAGAGTGCGAGGGTGGCTGGAGGCGGTGGCGGCGGCGACCGCAGGCTCACTTGAGGCGGTAGAGGACCTTGCGCTGCATTCGGTGTTGGATCTCGCCCCGCCGCAGCATGAGCTGCAGGACCTTGTGGATGGCGTGCTCCGGGTATTTCTGCGGGACACAGGGCAGGGTGAGAGGCGTGCCCCCAGACACCCCACGGTTCAGGAGCCCAGGCACCCCCTGCTCATGGGACTTTCCAGCCTTCACAACCTACCACTTTGCATTCTAAACGGGCTTGCCTGTCCTAGGCACCTACCACCTACCAAGCTTTGTTCTAAATCTTCACGTACTTAAACTCATTCCACCCCTCAACATCCCCGAGCAGCTGGTACGTGATCACTTTACATTTTACAGGGGAGGAAACGAAGGCACAGAGAGGCTAAGTCACTTACTACTTGCTCCATGGACTGGAGCCCAGCAGGCTCCTCTGTCCATGGGATTTCCAGTATTGCTGGGAAATCTGGAGTGGGTTGCCATTTCCTCCTCCAGGGGCTCTTCCCATCCCAGGGATTGAACTGAGGTCTCCTGAGTCTCCCTGCACTGGTAGGCGGATTCTTTACCACTCCTGACATCCCCGAACTCCTCCAAGTCTTGGTCTGCTCACCCTTCGAATGGGTGGGGTACCACCTACCACATGAACTCCCCTAAAGATGAAGAGGAGATGACATACACGAAAGGGAGCTGAGCCCAGAAACTAGACTGTCCATGTGACTTCAAAGATGGTGACAAGTTCCCCACAGATTCTAGAAGGCTAAGGCCCTTCCACCATCTATGGGATCAAGAGCTCTGTCCCCAGCGGGCTGGAAGGCTCACCCTCTGGTTCTGCACCCCCAACCCCACAAAGGGCAGGGAAGGAGGGGAAGGGAGAGACAAAGGGCTGGGGGAGCCTGGGAGGTCCCAGCAGAACCTCAGACCCCTGTCCTCTCCCTTTAATGCGACAGAGAAAGTCGCAAAGGGAGAGCGCTGGGGACAGGCCTGGGCCTAGAAACAGCCACCCCTACCCCACCCCAAGCCTGCCTGCTGAGCGCAGGGCACGGTACAGGGTGGGTGGGAACCCGGCCCTGGAGGCCCACCTGCTTGGTGAAGTCCTGGATGATGCTGTGCTCAGACACCTGGGAGCCAATGGCAAAGCGGCGCTTGAGCTGCTTCTCGATGCGGCTCAGCAGCTCCTGGTCCTCCTGGCTGGTGAAGCCTTCCACCCCTGTGGGTGCGAGGAGGAAGGCGGGTCAGCGGGTGGGGACCTCAGTCTGCCCACAGTGGGGAAGAGCCAGCCAGTCCCCGGAGAGAACATGAGAGGAAGACAGAGGGGGAGCCTGGGGACAGCCAAGGCCTGAGCGAGACGACGGACAGAGGCCTGGAGTCAAGGACAGGGCAGGCATGAGCAGAAGGATGCTGCAGGCAGAGGGAACAGCAGGTGCAAAGATTCAGAGGTGGGAAACATGCCCACTTCATTCAAAATCTAGTCGTAGGGCCAGGGACAGGGCCAGAGTGGGGGCCACATGGGGGCCAGGTCCCACAGGCTAGAGGGCACAGCCCAAGTTTTCCTGATTCTGGTGAGTGGAGCAGCCACTGGAAGGCTGTGAGGAGGGCCTCGAGCTGAGGACAGCACCTGGGCCCCAGGCGGCTAGACAAGTCAGGAAGACTTCCTGGAGGCGGCTACATCAGAATGCAAAGCTAGAGGGGACCCGCAGTGACCCAGGAGCATGCAGGCTGTCCTGAGACCACATCAGCGAGGCACCCCAAGCAGCCCTGGCAAGCAGCTCCTGATTTCCGACAACTGCTAGAAGGGGGTCTCCTCTGTTGACCCAGGCCTGCAGACGCCTTGGTGTTTCAGCTACAGAGAGGGGCGAGGTGGGAGGGGAGAAGCCACTGAGAGGGACTTCAAGTTGAAATGAGTTCATGAGGCAAACTCTTATATAGCCTGCAAAACCCAACTCTAATTACCCACCCCAAATTATACCCACTCTGTGCCCTCAAACATCCGAGGGAGCCCCCCATAACCAAATATCTCAGGGGACAGGAAGCCCCTCCAGGGCAGAGATTGAGTCGTCATCACCAAGGGGAGGGCAGAGGCAATCAGCCCCTACCCACTTCCCCGGCTCCAGCCACACTGGCCCTTGAACCTGTTGTCCCTGGGGTCTTGCCACTCAGCCCTTCCTCTACCCAGGGGCCCATCCCCACACTCCAGGGAGCCAGGTGTCTACTCATGCCCATCCCTGCTTCCTGCCACCTCCTGAGAGCCCATCCTGGGCCACCCGATGGGGACACAGCCCCGCCCCTCTCCAACACGCCTGACCTGCTGGAGTTCTCCCCTCTGCACTCCCGGCTCCCTGAGTTTGGCATGTCTGCCTCTGGTGTGTTTCCCCAGGAGAAAGGGGGCCTTGCAAGGTGGAACTCAAGAGATCTGCTTGCTCCTGCCCTCCTGGCACCTGAAACAGCCCGGCAGACACTAAGCCCTGTCTGCTGGCAAGGGAACACATTCGTCCCAGGGGAGCCTGGCACAGAGCTAACGCTCTGGGAAGTCTGCTCAGAGGCTTAGCCTGAAGCAGGCGGCAGGACTGATGGCAGCCTGACCCACGCTGGACTCAGGGTCAGGAGACCTGCACTCTAGCTGGGAGAACAGCGACCAACCTTGGGCACTGTGAACAGGCCTCTCTCGGTGTCAGTTTTCTCATCTCTAACAGGGGAAGGACTAAGCACCCAACCTGGCTTCTGGGGGCAGCTGTAAGTAAAACAGGGGAAGACCGTCGGAAGCGCTCAAACGGTTACAACTCAACAGGGCTGGTGAGTGTTGTTCTTAACCAATGATAAAACTGTGAGCCTTAATAATGGACTGGGCCTAAGAAGATTGTGCTCCAGGGTCTCCAGAGGCTGTTCTTCCCATCTTGGAACAAAATGGCTGGTGGGGGTGGGGACGGGGAGTGGGGGGTGGCTTCTTCGCAGGGGGAAGCACAGAGACCTCAGCAAGTGCAGAGAAGCAATCAGCACAGCAGGCATGCAGCATGAGCCCCACCCAGAGTCCACGGACCACCCGGCCTGTCTCCCCACACCTGCTCACCTGACAGGGTGCCAGACAAGGCGGCGTCCAGCGTGGACACCTGGAAGAGCCTCAGCGCCTCCTCCACGTCTGCCTCTGTGGCGAAAGGCTGCAGCTTCATCTTGCTGAGGGCCTCGGCGATGCGCACGATGGCCTCCAGCTGCCTGTGTGGGAGCAACGGGACGCCAGGGTGCACTCAGTCCATCGTCCCTCTTCTGTCCAGCCCCTTCACAGCGAAGGCTGCTGGTTGTCCCCCTGATCTATCTCTCTTAGTAACGGAACCCCAACTTCTATTCCAGCACATGGTACCCAGCTACAAGACATTTCCCAGTCTCCATTGCATCCAGGTACGTCTGTGTGACTAAGATGTGGCCAGTGTGTTTTATGTCCAAACGTTTTATGGGAACTTTAGGAAGTGTCCTTAGAAAAAAGGCACTTCTTTTCCTCCCTCTCCTGCCACCTGGAATGCAGGGGTAATGACTGGAGTTCCAGCAGCCACACTGGACAATGAGAATAAGGGTGAGCCTGAAGGAGCGCAAATTGCTGCTGATGACTGAAGAACCATCACACGATCCTAGACTACCTGCCTTCAAACATTTTCACCTAAGGTGGAAATAAACTCCCAATTTACTTAAGTGACTTTATTTGGACCTTCCATTATATAGAGCAAAACCCACTTCTATCTAATCAGCGCCGGAAGCAGGATTCAAATGAGGTAGGTTTAAGCTCTTAGTCACTCAATTGGATAAACTCACCACAGTGAAGAGAGTTAACAACTAAGACAACTGAGGCCCAGAAAAGGAAAGCAATCTCTCAGCCGTCACACGGTGGGCAGGAGGCAAGGACCAGGTCTCCTGACTCCATCCCTGGACCTTCCCTCACCCTCAGGCTTCCCTAAAACGGGGGAAGCTAGACAGAACTCAGAAGAGAGGCTTCCAGATTTTCCCAACAGTAAACAAAAGATACGGATAATTAGGGAGGCCACTGTTTTCACTCCTAAAGGAGTGGTCCCTGCCTAGCAGCCTGACCATGGCCGGCACCAGTGGTCAGCAGTGGGTCCCAGCCCCAGACTTGCAGGGCACACCATGCCCTGTAAGCCGAGGCCACGCATCAGCCCACCCAGCCCACTCACCGGACGGTGATGGGGATACTGGAGCGCCGGTCGCTGTCCCGCTCGTGCTGACGGGCCCCGCTCCGCATGATGATATACCGATTCTTCAGCTTCTCTGCGGCCTCTGCTGATAGCCGGGGGCCACACTTCCTGCAGGACAGGGGTTGGGGAGAGCAGCTGCCATGAGAGTGGGAAGGAATCTTGGGGTACCCACCCTGGCCAGCCTCTGCTGGCTTGCAGACACAGTTTCTGGGCCCACCAGATGGCAGGCTCACAGCGGTGCTTCCCCCCAACACATTCAGGGGTGAGATGTGCAATGACACCCACGAGAGGCTCCTGGTGACTGCTGTCCAGGGGCTAGAAGCATGCCAGACTAGGGGGTGAGGGGCTGGAAGGGTGGCAGCAGGGGACATTTGGTCAGATCCACCTGCACTCTATCCCCTCCACCCCACAGCCCCGCCCCAAGCCAACTGACAGTCACTGGTTTAGGGGAACCTCAGATCACCTACTCCAGGGCTTCCCTGGTGGCTCAAATGGTAAAGAATCTGCCTGCAATGCAGGAGACCTGGGCTCGACCCCTGGGTTGGGAAGATCCCCTGGAGGAGGGCATGGCAACCCACTCCAGTATTCTTGCCTGGGGAATCCCATGGACAGAGGAACCTGGAGAGCTACTGTCCGTGGGGTCTCAGAGTTAGACATGACTGAGTGACCGAGCCCAGAGGGAGGGAGGAAACTCCCCAAGGCCCCCTGGGACCTGGCATCAAGGGAGAACAAAAATTCAGGGCTCTCAGACTCACACACAATGGCCCAAGCCTCCAAGGGTGGGGCCGTGAAGAGCTCAGAACCATGACGAAGACCCCGGTACCACTGGGCACTGGGGCACTGGGACAAAAGCGGTGAGGAGGCACCAACCCAGATGCAGGACTTCACCTCCCGTCAGAAAGGCACTCCAAGAGCCCTCCACCCCGGGTTTTAGCTCCAGTAAGAGACAGCGGAGGTGCGTGTCCAGAACCTTGGTACAGGAGCCAAAAGCACAGCCTGTGGAGCCAGGCACCTGGGTTCAAATCCTGGCTCCACTAGCTCCTGCCTGCAAACTTGGACAAGTTACTTAACCTTTCCTCGCCTCAGCTTCCCCATCTGTAAAATGGGATAACAATTCGCCAACCTCACAGGTTTGGGGAGAGGGATAAAGTTCACTTATGTATATATAGTAATCAGAGTTTCCTGGCGGTCTAATGGTTAGGATTCAGTGCTTTCACTATTAGGGCCCAGGTTCAATCCCTGGTCAAGGAACTGAGATCTTGCAAGCTGTGCACCGCTACCCAAGTTTTAAAAAATTTTAAAAAATGCTCAGAATAACACCTGGCACAGAATAATCACTATATGTATGACTACCATCGCTGGCAGTCTGTGAGAACAACAATATTTAAGGCTGCATCTGCTGTTCACTAAGTGTTTATTCGGCACAGGGCCGTGCCAAGAGCTCATGAGTCATCTTGTGTGATTCTTAGAAAAACCTGAGGGCACAACCACCCCAGGAAGGCGAGGCTCAGGGGTCAGCTGATTTGCCTAAGGCCACACAGTGGGGGCAGGCGTTACCAGAGACCATGTCCACAACGCATCCCCACACATCAGAGTCAAGGGTGCCTTCAAGACCATCTAAACCCTCCACCCTCATTTTAGAAACGGGGAAGCTTGAGGCCAAGAGCCACGGAGTGGGTGACTGTAGTGGGAGGAAGAAGCAGAGCTAAACCCTAAAGGCTCATCTCAGGTATCCTGAAAGGGATCTCCCCAACCAGGGAAGACTGGCAACCCCACGCCCGGGGGCCAGCGTCTGCGACTCACGCGCGGCAGTAGGCGATGAACTTCTTCAGCTTGGCCAGGTCAATCTCGCCCTCCACGGCCTGGGCCTGTGTCAATGCGCTCACATGCAGTGTGATGACGTGTTTGGCCAGCATCTGGGAGGCAGAGGGGACCCAGGGTCAGCCCACAGGCCTTTCCGAGCCAGGTCCCAACACAGAGCTGGAGCAGGCAGGGAGGGAGGGCTCCCAGGGCTAGAACCAGTGGAGAGGAGGTGGCCCTTCTTTCCTTGGGGGCTGTCAGCTGGTAAAACAACATCCAGAGCTGCCAGGGCCCTCCCTGCTGCCCTGAGGCGGGGCGAGGCTGCTGGAGAACAAAACTCCACCCAGGGAGGCCGAGGCAGAGGCAGACAACCCTGAGACCAGACCCAGCTGGGCCCTGCATCTCCAGGCTTGCCTGTAACACAAGCCCTTCTCTTGAGTTCCTCCAGAAAGACTAAACGGAACTGGGGTTCTAATACTTGCAATCAAGGGTCAACCCCCTTGTTCCACATACAAAGGAACGACGCCCAGGGAATGAGAGACCCCAAATCAAACCACATGTGGTCCACAGGAGAGGCCGGACCAGGAGCCCCCAGTGCAGTGTTTCTGGAGTCTGCAACCCACCTCCTTGGGGGCCCACTGACAGGCTGATATGGTAGCCAGGACTCTGGACCCTTGAAGCCCCTAGTCTGCCCACCCTTCCTCCGCCCGAGACCTGCAGGCCTGGGAGGAGCCCGGCGCCCTACGCACCACATCCCTTTCCTCATTGTGCTCGTCCTTGACGATGAAGATCATGTCGAAGCGGGACAGGATGGTGGGCATGAAGTCGATGTTGTCCTCCCCCTTTGTCTCATCCCAGCGGCCGAACACCGAGTTGGCAGCAGCCAAGACGGAGCAGCGGGAGTTGAGGGTGGTGGTGATGCCAGCCTGAGAGGGGAGTATGGGGGCAGCAGAGGAGAGAAATGAGAACTCGGGCTCACAGCCTTCTCAGGTCACACTCACACACACACACACACACACACACACACACGATTCCAGGACCACTGCTGCAGTCAACAGAGGCCGGACGCTCAGGACAGCCTGAGGGTGGGGCCCGGGCCCAGCCCTCCCAGCGCCCGGGGCATGGCTGGGCCAGGTTGCTCTGTGGTGAGTGGGCCCCAGGGAGGGTGCTCACCTTGGCGATAGAGATGGTCTGCTGCTCCATGGCCTCGTGAATTGCCACACGGTCATCCTCTCGCATCTGTGTGCAAGAGAGGAATGTCCACCAGCTCCAGGTGAGGGGGCTGGGGTGCAGCGGGAGCAGGACATGCTACAGGAGCTACTGTTCCTAAGTCCCCGCTCCGTGCCAGCCAACGGCAGGAACCAGGTCACCTCTAGTCACACGGGTAACGTGCAGGCTTGGCTCTCGTCTCCCCACTCTCTAGGCTCGGAGAGCTTTAGTTATGCCCCTATAGTGATGGGAGGTCTCTACGTCATCAAAGGGGGTTTCTGCCATTCACGCCCCCAGCCCACGGCCACCAGGTGCCACTAGCACTGAGCCACCCCCTCGCCCTGCCAGGCTCACCTTGTCAAACTCATCAATACAGACGACACCTCCGTCGGCCAGGACCATGGCCCCGCCCTCCATGATGAAGTTCCGGGACGAGGGGTCCCTCATCACCGAGGCTGTCAGGCCGGCGGCGCTGCTGCCTTTCCCAGACGTGTACACCTGGGGGAGGGCCACGGGAGGGTCAGGGCCCAACACAGCCCCCAGGCTCTGACCCCGGTGAGTCAAGGGGCCCCCAGAGCTGGAGCTCGCCCAGGGTCACACATCACGGCGGGGTGCAGAGCACAGACAATCGCAGCGTTCCTCCTCTGATGGGGGGCCACCAGCCCCAGCTGGCCTGGAGGTTCTCCCCAGGGCTGTTCATATCCATCACTCACCTGAGCCCGACTGTTTCATGAATCAGCCTCCAGGAGCTGGGCTCACTGAGCAGTAAACTGAGGCTGAGAGAAGTGACACTCTCCCAGTAAGGTGAACTCCGGACTCTCCGAAAAGCTTCCCCACCCTGAGTCCCATCATCTTTGTAGAGACCTGAGAACTACATGCTGCCAAGGGGCCTTTGAACTGTGGCAAGTCCAAAGCAAGGTGTGCTTAAGTGTATGAAATACACAGGAATTTCAAAGTTAGTGCTAAAAAGAATACAAGGTACCTTATTCAGGTTCTCTTATTTAAACCACATGCTGAAATAATAACATTTTACCCAGCTTAAACAGAATTAAGATTGTGTACTTGTAAGCTCTGCTGCTGCTGCTAAGTCGCTTCAGTCACGTTTGACTCTCTGCGACCCCACAGACGGCAGCCCAACAGGCTCCCCCGTCCCTGGGATTCTCCAGGCAAGAACACTGGAGTGGGTTGCCATTTCCTTCTCCAATGCATGAAAGTGAAAAGTGAAAGTGAAGTCGCTCAGTCGTGTCCGACCCTTAGTGACCCCATGGACTGCAGCCCACCAGGCTCCTCCATCCATGGGATTTTCCAGGCAAGAGTACTAGAGTGGGGTGCCATTGCCTTCTCCTTTGTAAGCTCAGTCATGTCCAACTCTTTTGCAAGCCCACAGACTGTAGCCCACCAGGGTTCTCTGTGCATGGAATTTCCCAGTCAATACTGGAGTGGTTTGCCATTTCCTTCTCCAGGGGATCTCTCCGACCCAGGAATAGAACCTGTGTCTCCTGCATTAGCAGGGTGATTCTTGACCACTGAGCCATCTGGGAAGCCCATCACCACTTCCTTTTGCTTTTCTAAGAGGCTACTAGGAAACGTACACTCCTCGAGGCTCACAGCTAGAGTCCACGTGTCTCCACCAGGCAGCACTGGCAGAGGACACCTGGCCCACCCCACGTCTACCCAGAGGCCACGCTTCCCCCCATGAGACCACACGGCCATCCTCACCCCACTCCGATCCCCCAGATGTGCTGATCACCACACAGGGGACCCGGCTGACCGGACACTCCCTCCCCTGTGGCCCCTCCTGCAGCTTTATCCCTGTGGGGAAGCCAGGGCAGGCAGAGGTCATCCGGGACACTCACCCCAATGGGTGAGCACTTCTCCACGAACTTCAGCAGCTGGGACTTGGCTGTCCCCGGGTCCCCCAGCATCAACAGGTTGATGTCTCCTCGGCGAGTGAGGCCATCTGGGAGCCTGGGGAGATGGGCAGGAAGGCCCGGTGAGCAAGAGGAGAATCCAGCGAGGGCTGGTTGGTCACAGCGGTCTGGCTATCACTCCCGTCCCACCACGTCATGAGCCCTGGAGTAGGTAGGAGGCGGGGGCTCTGGCCTGAGAGCCACATTCCTAGCCAGCTCTATCTCCTAGCCTCCTCTGCAGTGACTTGCCACCCAGGAAGGGGAGGGTCAAAGGAAATGACACCAAGAGCTGGGCTCGGGCACACACAGACAGCATCTGATAAACACGTGCCCCAGCTGGAGAGATGGGAGCTGCCAGCGTGCTGCTGGCGGTACCGTGGAGCAGACACCAAAAGGGCAGGCTCCAAGCCAGGACATGTGCCTGTTAGCAGTCTCTTTAATGCTCTATGCCTCAGTTTCCTCATCTATGAAATGGGCTCAACCATAGCTTTCTCATAGGGCTAACTTGAGAACTGGGTTGCAAATATATGAAAACATTCAGAAGACTGTCTGGCACATGATAAGAACTCAGTAACTGGTAGCTGCCAGTAACATTATCACTCTCTTTATCTCTACTGTTTCAGAATCTCAAAAGGACACACAATGTCCCCTGAGTGTTACGCTTCCATCTGTTGTATTCATATGGACATCTGGGTACAAAGGGGTGGTGTCTCTTGCCTAAAATTGCACAGTAAGTAAGTAGTTATCAGAGATTTAATCCCCGGTCTCCAGACTCCACGCCCAGAGCTCTCTCTACTACATCTGCCAGGTCCCCCAAATTGCCCCACCAACCCAGGGTCGGGGGGACTGCTCTGCAGGGAGGGCATGGATCGGCCCCCCACCAGCTGACAGCAACCCTGGGAGGTGGGAAGGGTGCCTGAGAGTAGGAGGCGGGACTGAGGGTCCCGGGCAGATGGAAAGAGTATTCCTGTCCTACCCATCCAACAGCTGCCCTGCTGTGGGCAAGTCACCCGTCCTCTCCCTGGACCTGGGAAGGCTTGGACCCCCACCTCTTTCGGGAGCCCCCGAAGAGCAGGCAGGCGATGGCCTTCTTCATGTCGGTGCCCCCGAAGATGGAGGGGGCAATGCTCTTGGAGATGAGCTCGTAGATGTTGGGGAGGGCGGCCAGCCGCCGGAACTCCTCCTCCTCCTGCGGGGTCATGGCACCAGCAAAGGTGCGGCCTGGGAGGGCAGAGGGGGCACGGGTGCATGAGGGCCCACCCTCCCAGCCCCGGGCCTCCCAGCGGGCAAGGCCCTCAGAGCCCGGCAGCATAAGCATCAGTCTGAGCACAGACAGACCCCACCTCTCGCCTGAGGGCTGGGCCTGTGCGCTGCAGGCTCCAGTGAGCAAGGGGAGGACCTGGAAGGGAGGTGAGGAGTAGAGGCCAGATCAGAGGGGCCCTCAGAGACCACCAGGATGTCTTCTACCTTGCTGAGGGCAGTGACAGGTATCTTTGGTTATGAAAGCACTGCTCTCCCTGGCTGCCGTGCAGAACAGAGTGTAGGGGCGGGGGTATAGACAGGGGGACTAGGAGAGGCCTGGGGAGGGACAAGGGGAGTTGGCCCAAAGCCCACTCACCGGAGCCATCTGTGTCCACCTGGATGCCCAGGACCCGGATGTAGGCACTCCGGATGCCCACACCCACTCTGTCGCGGCCCCTGTTGGAGGTCAGGCCAAACTTCTTGATGGAGTAGATGCCCATGATGGTGACCCTGTTCCCAGGGACGACCTTGTCACACAGGTACCTAAGAGGAGGGTGGGGAGGAAGGAGGAAGAAGGTGAGTCTGGTGGGGGCAGGAGTCCCTGGCTCCCACCATCCCGTCACGCTCGCTGTTCACCTCAGCATCTCTACAGGAGAATTCACGAGCTGATCTGGCTCTAGCCGCCACTCTGCCCCAGGGCTCTCGCCCTCTCACCACAACCCAGCCCACGTTTGGACGGCATAGCTGCCGGGAGGAGGACAATCCTTGGTCATGGCAGCGGCCTGACTGGGTAGGGTCAGAAGGCCCATCCCCAGCTCCTCAGGGTCCCCATTTCCACCTGGCCTGCTGTCAGAAGCACTGCAAGGCTCCCCTTAGCCATCGCAGGGGAAGCCTTCCTCCTGATGCCCTCCCAGCCTCCCTGCAACGGCCACTCCCCATTTTTGCCTCTTCACAGCTCCACGAAGCTCAGGCAAGTCATTTTGCACCTGGATTTTAATCTCCTCTTTAAGAAAAAAAAATACTGCAATAAGGAAGTCTCCAAGGCCCTCCGGCCAGAACCGTGCTCCAATGCCACGTGGACAGGATGCTGGGGCATGTATTCGTACTCTGCCACTTACAAGCCGTGTGACCTCAAAGAAGTCACTGCACCTCTCTGACCCTGGAGGGCTTTGATGAAGTGATCTGACCTGCTGGGTTACTGTGGGATCAAGTGAGGTACCAGACCCAGAAGGGCATTAGGCAAAAGAGAGTCCCATTCCTAAAGGACCCTCACTATCACTGTTAACATTCTGGGACTCCTCTCTTTCCAGATCCCACTTCTTCAGCTTTAAATCTAACCCCAGACTGCACAAATAATCTAACACCAAATACTTAATCTGTATGAAGGAACTGTAGTAAACACTTCACGTGCATTTTCTACTTTAAATCTCCCAGCAGTGATGAGAGATTAAGGCCCATCACTGTCCCCATTTTCCTGGTGAGGAGACTGAGGCTCAGTGAGCTCACGTCACCTGCTCAGCAGTCTGACCTCTACACCTTCCACTGTCGCTGAGGGAGCAACAACCTGTGGATCCCCTCGTCCGAAAAGCGACTGCACAGACTACCTGCTTGAGGTATCAGGGTGCGTGAGCCCAGGTGAAGAAGCCCTGTCCATATCTCCACGCCATCCTCCGAGGTCTCTGGAAGGGGACCAGGCCAGCCCAGCACCCTCTCCACACTTTCCGATTACCCAGAAACATCCAAAAAGAATCTTAACAGAAAGCCCAGGGTGAGCCTCAGCCTGGGAAGAGGGTCCTCCCCACCCTGCAGTTGGCCGACCAGCTGTGCCACCTCAGGCCTCCTGGTTCTAAGAGCACCAGGGAGACTCTGCAGGAAGAATGCAGGCAGCAGAAGCCAGACCCCTCCACTCAGGGAGCTGGTCACACGTGAGACTGACCCGCTCCTGCAGAATACTGGAGACGAGGGGAAGAAAAGCCTGGAGGAAGCACCAGGCACAGAGCAAGTTTCCATAATTAGCCCTGTTCCCTGCTCCCTACTGCACTCGGGGTCCACATATGGCCCCTGACTCAGGGGCGGGAGGCACGGCCAGCCAGCCTGCTCACAGCCCTGATCCCGTGTCAGTGGCACAGCCAGGGGCCCGCTCACCGGTCACAGTAGAGCTGCATGTGCCGGGGCATCTCCCCGTGCGGCACGGCGTCCGGCAGCTCCTGCAGCTTCAGGGTCTGGAAGTCCACGCACTTGCACTTGTCCGGCATGATGAAGTACGGGTCCAGTGGACACTTGGGGCGCCCAGCCTGATCCCTGTAAGAAGAGAGGAGAAAAGAGTCACCAGAGCTACCCCCAGAGCCCCAAGCCCAGGGAACCCATCATACAAGTCAGCAACAAGCCTGGCCAGTGGCAAGTTCAGGGTCTCCAGGAAAAGCTCAGGGAAGGTGCTAGAGGACGGCAGCTCGGCGGGTGGAATATATGGGGTTAGGGTTGGGGAGGCCTGCTTGGAACCTGCCTCTCCCATTAACCCGTGTTAGACAGCCACATGGGGGTGTCTGGCAGGCAGCCAGACTGGAGTCTGGGGTTCAGTGGAAACACACATCTGCATGTCCTCTGCACTCAGGGTACTCAAAAACCCAGATCAAAAAGGAATTAAGTGTAGAAAAGAGAAGTGTGGCTAAGCCTGAGATTAGGAAGCACAGGGGAACCAGCAGCCAGAAAGGGTGAGGGCCCTGAAGATCAGGGTCTGCAATCATGTTCTGAAAGAAACCAGAGACACATATTTTCTGTCTGTGGGCCACGAGGCCACAGGCAACCAGCCATAGGCCACATGTAAACCAAGGAGCCTGGCATATTCCTGGGCCTCTGCCCCAGACCTGCCCCAGCGAGCCAGGGTTTAGATTCCAGGTGGACTCCCCACCCCAGCCCCCTGCACAGGCTGCCTGGGTTCCCTGGAGGGACAGAACTCACCACCACAGAGGGGCAGGGGGACACCACCCTGTTCTCAACCCCAGGATCCAGGACGTCCGCTTGGGCCTACGCCCACAGGGCACGCCGCGGCGCCAGCCCCTCCCGGCTGCAGGGCTTCCTCCTCATCCTTCACACCTCTGCTCAGACATCTCCCCGTCACCCCCCAGGGTGCCACAGGGCCCGCGAAGCCCACTCACGTGTTGCACTTCCGGGGCAGGGCATAGCCCTCCAGGCCGGGGCGCATGGCGATGTTGGTAAGCGTGCTGTGGCAGCTGCGACACTGGATGGAGATGCGGGTGGCCTTGGCGCGGACCCCCGAGGCTGCGATCACGATGCCCGGGATCTTCACCAGGTGTGACATTGTGTCCGACTGCAACAGAGCCGCAGGGAAGGGGCTGGGTGAGGGGAACCAGGGACCCCGAGATCACGCATCAAGAATCTCTTCTATTCTAATGTCTGCTCAAGTATTTAGGCATAAAGTGCCATGTCTGTGATTTACTTTAAAATCCTTCAGCAGAAAAAAGGAGAAAGGAAGTAAGGCAAAATATTAACAGCTGTTAAACCCAGATGGAGGCAGATGGGGTCATTACACTATTCTCGCTACTCTTTAAAATATATATATTTATTTATTTGGTAGTGCCTGGTCTTAATTGTGGCACTTAGTGTATATATACATAAATATATGTGTGTTTGTGTATATATATATATATTTAATTGCAGCATGTGGGATCTAGTTTCCTGATCAGGGATTGAAGCCCGGTCCCCTGCATTGGAAGCAGAGTCTTAGTCACTGGGCCATCAGGGATGCCCCTCTCACTACTTTTGTGTGTGATATTTTTATAATAAAAAGCAAAATAAAACAAGAAAAGTTCCTTTTATCATCATCTTTTCTTCCTATTTTCAGCAGGTGTTCTGGGACAGGCAGGTAGGCTATGGGTTCAAGCTGATGCCCCCTCTGAAGCCAGGGGGGTGGAGAGGGGAGAAGGAAGGAGGCTGACCCTCTCTGGTGATTGAGACCAGGGGCACACGTGCCCAGGGGACCCCAGAACTGCTGACACCCACCTCAGAGCTTGCTTCTGGAAAACACTCTATAGAGTGCAGGGATCTGAGCCCCCAGGATTGTAAAGGACTGGGGCTGCCTCAGCCCCGAGGCCACCCTGACGAGTGATCCTTCTAGAGAGGGCTTCTCCTCTGCCACAGAATGCCCACCCAAGCAGGCCAGTCACTGGGTTTTCCAATGGGGCTGAGAAGAGGAAATCTGTTCAAGTGGGGCTGAGGTTTGCTTTTCTGAGGGAACAGCTGCCCCACAAAACAAGCCCAAATCCGCCTCCATGGACAGGCAGACATGATGCTCAGTTTCAAGTGCGGGCCCACCTGCGCCTCCCCCCTCATCCCCCAAGTCTGGTGCAGCGCACAGAGACAAAGCTAGCTCACGCCACAGCTTCACGAGCCCGCAGCCTGGCCCTGCTCCTGTAACAGACGTGCCATGGTGCCAACCAAGGAAGGTCTGGTGGGGACCTGAACTGCGCAGCAGGACATGAGGGCTGCAGCAAAAGCCAGTGCGTGGCCTTTTGGTGGCACAACCTGGGCCCAGAGCTCACCAGGCACAGGCGCGCGCATCCTTGCATCTGCTTCTCACAACCACCTTCTGACAGAAGAACCAACGTTCGACCCTCATGTCCTCCTCAGGAAACTCCCCTGGGTCCCACTCCTGCCCGCTTTATAAATTCTCCTTTCACTTGGCAGCCAGAGGAAGCTTTTAAAGTCGGAATCAGCCCATCCTCCTACGTAGCTCTCAATCTGAACTCCTTTCCATAGCAGCTAAGGCCCTGGCCATCTGGCTCTCCACTCGCTCCCTCCGCTCCTCTCCCCTGCCCTTACTCCCTGGGGTCCAGCCACAGCGGCTACCATCTGCCCCTTGTCTGGCCCTTGGAATGGCTGCTGTCCCCACCCCAGTGCCTTTGCACCTGCCTCTCCTTGAGCCTGGAACACTCCCTCCTTGAGCTGTCACAGGGTCATACATCCCTCAGACTCATGCCAACACAACTGCTTCAGAGAAGCCTTCTCCAACCACCACCCAGCCCCTCACGTTGATCCCGTTTTTTCTTCTTCATGGCTCATGTCCTGGGACCTGAAACCAGCTCAAGTGCTCCTTGTCTGTTTCTCTCACTATAAGCTCCACAGAACCAGGAACCTACCGTCTACAGTGAAAGTCGAACCCAGCATCTGGTGTGAGGCAGCCACTCAGAAAGTGTTTGCTGGGTGGCAGACTGGCCCTACCCAGCTTTCCCGTGGCCCCATCACTCTCCAGTCACACTGAGTGTCCTTCCCTCAGCCTGGTACACGCCCTGGCCCCTCACCTTGCAAGCTTTACACTAGCTATGCCCTGCCCTCCTCTCCCCACCCCATGTGCCCTCCCAGCTGTTTGCACGCTGCTCGTTCTCACCCACAGGTCTCCACTCGGATGTCCCCTCTGGAAAGCAGCCTTCTCTATCTTTTCCAGAGGGGCCCTATGCGTTCTCATCACTTTCCAATTTCTCCCATTGCTCTCACAGTCACCTACAGTTATTGTGGTGATGTTAACCATTTATCCAGTCTCCCAGGGAAAGAAGCTTGTCCTTGAGTTCACTACTGCTCCTCCAGGACCCAACTCATGTCCTGCCCACAGAAGGAGCTCAGCAAACATTTGTCCAAGGAGCTAATTTTCCAGAGGCAGAAACAGGCTCAGAAAAGTTGAATGAGTTGCTCAGGGTCGCACAGCTGGCACTCAGGTCTCTCTCCAAAACCCCTCCACGCACACAGCCACCACCGCCACCCTCCGAGAGGACCCACCTTCAGGCTACGGATGCTGGACGGGCTGGCGTCCGACTTGAGCATGACCTGGATGTCCTGGAGTACCTCGTCACCAGCAGGCCGCGGCCGGGTCACCTCGTCAGCCACCTCCTTGGCAGCTTCTTCCAGCTGGAGATGGGGAGGGGACAGGCTGTGAGTGACCAGAGCGGGGCCAGCCCTGGGAGTTCCAGGGCAAGGGTTCCGGGGCAGGGGTCCCACTCACCAGCTGCAAGTGTTCGGCTGGCTGCTTGTACAAGTAGTCAGCCAGCTCCTCGTCGAAGCTGGCCAGGTCCTCCATCTCCACCTCGATCCAGTACTCCCCCAGGTTATAATGCCGCTTGAGTTCATCCCTGGAGTAGGTGCAGGGACGGGCACAGAGAAGAGGAGGCAACACTGGCAGAGGCGCACCCACACCCTGAGTCTGCCTACACCACTAGCTTCCCAAACACATCGAGCTCCAGGTGGATCTGCTATAACCCAGCAAACCATCTGCTCCCCCCTCCACAGAAGCATCTTCCAAAGCAAGCTCCATGGAAGCAGTCCAGGTCATCATCAAAGAACAGTTCAAAGTTCACACACAAGTCTGGGAGACTCTCACTGCAAACCAGTCCTTTCACTGGACTCCCTGGAGCCTTTAACCCTCTCTCAGATACTAACAAGGCACACAGCTGGAACCTGGCAATGAAAGGCAGCAGAGACCATGCCTGTCTTATCAACCACCAGACTCTTTTTAAGAGCATCCCGTGAGACTATTATCCCCAAAACACTTTTGGGGGCCACTGACCTCCTCAGCCTCATCCCTTTCTACCTTATGTCCAGAGCCACATAAACAGCCAGTCTGGCTCTGAGAGCCCCTTGTTGTAAGAGGCCACCCCATACTGCCCATGCATGCACCTCCTGCTATCAGAAATGCCTTCCACACCAGATACTCTTCTCTCAGCTCTAGATCACCAGAAGCCTCCCCTAACTCCTCTTGTACACTCCTCCTTTGAGGCAATCATCACCTTGTAATTTACGTGGACATGCCTATGCCTCAGTCCCACTGATTCAAAAGCTCCTCGAGGGCAAGTAGTATGAATCTTTTCATCTTTGTACCCTAGGGTTTGGCACACAGATGGTCAGTGTCAGCTGGTGCATGAATAAATAGAAGCAGGAGTGGCTATGCCCATTTTACTGATGAAGAAACTGAGGCTCAGAGAGACTGTCACTTGGAAGTCACTGAGCTAATAATGCATCAGGCCCAAGTTTGGACCTGCAAATCCATGCTGTCTGCATTTAAGGGCCTACAGGATTTGGTGGGATGTCACCATTGTATAATGACTAGGAGCAGGGGCTTTGCCCAGCTCATTCAGTGCTGCAGCTCACCACCTAGAACAGTGGCTGGCATGCAGCAGGTGCTCAGTCAATAGAAGCTGACTGAGTGGAAGGAATGAATGAGTGAGCAAGTAAGGTAAAGCATAACTACCATCTCCAGAGAACTGAAGATAACTCGCTTCACAAAGTATTGCAGGCATAACATAGAAGGACTGTAAGAAACAGATGAATAAAAGCAAATCCTGGGAAAAGAACCAAAGGGCCCAGGTGACTCACTCAAAAGTTAACTTCAGATATGAAATGTACAAAACCAAACGCCACGAGGGTGCGGGCCCCAGCGAGTGGAACGTAGCACCGCTGGGACCGCATCTCCTCTCTTGTCCCGCTCCGGCACGCACCTGTACTTGAAAGTGAAGCCGGTACGGTCGGTGCCCACCCGGTACTGCCGCAGGAACTCCTTAAAGCGCCTCTGCAGCTGCGATTTGCGGGCCTGCCCCTCATCGGCCGCGTTGTCGCCCCCGAAGCTGTCACTGTAGAAAATGCCGGGGTCGTCGAAGCCCGACATGACTGCACCTGACGCGGAACAAGGAGATGGAGTAGACTGAAGGGCAGATGGGGGCGTGCGGCGTCCCCTCCGACACGCAGGTCCTCGGCTCCGAGTGCAAGGCAGACTTGAGCCCTGTTCCGCCTCCCAGACCTCGACCAAAGCTCTCCCACGAGACACCCCTGTCCAGCCCTACTGCGCCCCAAATGCAGACGCCGGCCGTCCCCCGGGGGGGCTGGCTCCGAGGGGCCCACTCTCCAGCTCCGCCAGCCTCACCTCTGCCTTCCCGCGCTCCCCGGAACCGCAGACACAAGAGCCCCCACAGTCCACTGCAGCGTTTCGCGGGAAAAACCAGATGCAGCGTTTGGACGCCGCGGCAGCTGCGCCCTCATTGGTTCGCCGAGACCCCGAGGCCAGCGATTGGGCCGCTCTGCGCCTGAGGGTCCCGCCTCCAAAGAAACTGCTGAAGGGGATTGGCTGCAGGGCGCAGGACGTCGGGATACCCTCCTTCCGGGCTCCATTTTGCTTGCGGGACAATTTGGCGCGAAACTGACCCGGAGGAAGCGGCGGGGCGGGGCGCAAAGATGGCGGAGGGGCGGACGTTAATGTGTACTCGTCTTAAGCCTTTTTCTGGAGGAAATGACCCCTTTCCGACCACGGGCGGAAGAAGCTATAGGTACCTGAGAAGTACTTGCTTCTCAAGGTGTAGTCACTTGCTGGGTGTGAGCCTGCTGTCCCCTAGCGTCTGGAGGGGGCGCTGCCCTCTTGTCCTCCCAGCTCTCACGCCTAAACAAGTTGGGGATTAATTAGAAATAATCCACCTGTGGTCTCCTTAACGCCTCTAGGACTAAAGTCAGACTTGGGACTCCAGGAATGTTTTCTTAGGCCCAAATGGTGTTTTATGTTTTTGTTTTTTAAGTTGTAGAAGAGTTTTTATTATCTGGCAATGCTTAAAATTTGCGAAAATTCACGACCAGATTCCTACTCTAGGTTAGAAAAACGGGAAGATCCAGCAAAACCTGACGGATTCTCAAGCGGCCAAATGAATCTGAACCTTCAGGGAGGTCCCTCTGCATGGAGACATAGCTCTAATTCATTCTAGTTAACAGCTCTTTAATCTTCCACCGTGTGAATAGAATACAGAATATTAAGCCATTTTCCTGTTGGTAGAATTTAAAGTGGTTCTATCGCCCCTCCCTCTCTTCCTTCCTTTCTTTGTCACTGCAAACAATGAGTACTGGTATCCTTGTCACAGAAAATTGGAAACTGGGCCTGAGTGAAAAGAGCCAAGTAAATATTTTGAATGCCTACTCTTGGTATACATCATCACACAAACAGTGGCTTCTAGACCTAGTTGCTATGCTATTTGGAATCTCCCAAGAAGCCGAAGAATTGATGCTTTTGAACTGTGGTGTTGGAGAAGACTCTTGAGAGTCCCTTGGACTGCAAGGAGATCCAACCAGTCCATTCTGAAGGAGATCAGCCCTGGGATTTCTTTGGAAGGAATGATGCTAAAGCTGAAACTCCAGTACTTTGGCCACCTCATGCGAAGAGTTGACTCACTGGAAAAGACTCTGGTGCTGGGAGGGATTGGGGGCAGGAGGAGAAGGGGACGACAGAGGATGAGATGGCTGGATGGTATCACTGACTTGATGGACGTGAGTCTGAGTGAACTCCAGGAGTTGGTGATGGACAGGGAGGCCTGGCGTGCTGCGATTCATAGGGTCGCAAAGAGTCGGACACGACTGAGCGACTGAACTGAAGAAGCTTTTGGTAACGAGCCATTGCAGAGTTCTGCTCCAAGTCTCCAGAATCAGCCTCTCAGGTTGGGGGTCCATGATACCCAGGTATCCTGATGTCACCAGCCACAGACTGGTGTTTGGAGACCACTAGACCCTCCTACCAGCTTTGGGATGCAGGTGGTTGTTAGTTTGCCAGCGAGCAAATGGAGACGTGAAGTGACTTGACCAGGTTCCAGACTTACTTCACAGAGCCATAACTAGGGACAGAGGTCTCCTGGATCCGTGTTCACATTCGAGTCTCATTAAGGAAAAGCTTTGTCCTTTGCTTTGCTAAATACACTTGCAACCTGGGGCTTTCACTCTCCCAGACTGAGGGACTACATTTTTACTTTCAGTGGCTTTTAAGAGTTTGGGGCTTCCCTGGTGGCTCGGTCGGTAAAGAATTTGCCTGCAACATAGAGACTGGAGTTCAATCCCTGGGTTGGGAAGATCCTATGAAGGGAATGGCTACCCACTCCAGAATTGGAGAATTCCATGGACAGAGAAGCCGGTGGGCTATAGTCCATGGGGGGTCACAAAGAGTCAGACACTACTGAGCAACTAACACACTTTGAGGACTTCGGACAATGGAAAAGGCTTGGATCTAGAGCTGGCCAGACCTGGTTTAAATCCCTCCTGACCCTCTAGAAGTGGTAACTCCTCAGTTTTTCTGAGGATCAAATGAGATGACATCATGTGAGGTGACTTGCACAGTAAAGAATCACTTGGCAAGAATCACAGAACACTGATCTCCCTCGTTTCATTATTAAGAGTTCACGTTGTGTGCTGTTGGCATTTTACATGCATCTCATTTGCTTCTCAAGACAGGTGAGCTGGGTCTCTGGTGTTAAAGGTGTCTAAATTGAGCCCCAGAAGGGTTAATACCTAACCCCAAAGGCAGTTACAGAAAGAAGAAAACCAGGGTTCTTACTCCAGTCCCTACAATTCACTGTACAAGACAGATCTTATTCCAGAATTTGCAGCTTTACAGTGAATCCCATCCTTGGTAAAGCTGTCTTCCATCAAGCAGGGTTCACCCCAAAGACGTGCCCACTGACTGCTCAAGGTCGCCCCCACCACCCTCGGAACAGAGCACAACATCTCAAACTGGCTCCTGTGTCACCCGCACTTTCACCTTCTGCCCACCAGACTTTCAAGAAACAAGTGAGGAAAAAAGGTCAGTTCCCCAAGGGTAACAGAACCCAAGAAAAACACATCAAGTTACTATCAGGCCATTTAGTTTATTATTTCAAATGAAAGTCAGCAATCAAGGCCACAGTCCTGTTAAACACTTCCTCCCCACCCGCCACAAACCACCCCTACCCTGTTATAAGAACAGAACAGCACACAACAGAATACCATAGTTCAGGCTGAGCCAGGAACACAAAGCTGCTCCAACAAAAACAAGACGGAAACATAAGACACAACATCTTTGAACATATACAAAAATTGCCATGGCCCATAGGGCAAGCGGTCACAGCGGGTCAAAAGGGAGACCTCAGACCCAAGGCTTTTGGAGGTTTTCAACAGCTGTTGCTCTGGCTACATCTTCTGGGCTCTGCTGCAGGAACAGGAAGGGGAGAGTGCTGAGGGGCCAGGGAAGACCCCTTGTCCCACTTTGAAGTTCAGGTCACTGGCTGGATGTACTTTGGGTTGGTGGAGATATCTCAGGCTCCTTTTATCCAGAAGAGAGGGATACAGGGAGACAGCAGGAGCCCTGACAGCTGCCCCCTGCCCCAAGCTCAAGGGAAGGAAGCCAGCCAAGAGACTGCCCCTCTCCACGAACAGTTTTCATGGCCCCCAGGAGCCAGCACACTTGAATTCACATGGCGTAAAGCCCCACAGCGACCGTGGCCACCAGAAAGCTGAGTGTGAGGACCCATCGCAGGAGAGGTGCCTGGGAGAGGACGCTGGGCTGGGGCTTCCCCCTGGACGCCTTGGTGGGAGCCAAGTCTGAAAGAGAAGGGAGATGATGTTAAGTCCAGGAGGATGGAGGCAGGGCCATTTGACGTCATGGAAAAACAAATCAGAACCACCTCAGCAGTGTCTAGTAAAGTCCCTGCTAGATGCAAACCAGTAGCCCTCTAGCCACTACTTGGATACCTCCTAAGACAGGGAGCTTACTTCTCCAAGCTGTCCATTCTTCCATTTTCGGCCAGATTGTGAGAAGTACTCTCCAGGGATACCCAGGGGACCATAGTTTGAGAATTGATGTATTAGGGCTGAGTCCCCTCCCCCCCACCTTGTAATCTCATCAGGAATGGCCACATTCCAGTGTTCCCACCAACGGAGGGGTCCATGTAGTCCTGGCATGCATAAGCTATGGTGGCACCAGGAGCAGAGGCCTGAGATGACCTGCCAAGCAGGTGGCAGAGCTTCACCCCTCCCCTCTCTTGACTCCCAAAGCCACACTCTCGCCCACAGGGAGGGAGGGAGGGGACTCTGGTGCTCTGGAAGTTTCCCATGTTTTCTCAGCACTGCCACCCCCTAGAGAGCTCTCTGAGCGGCCTGAGGGAGGGACTAACCCAAGATAGGACCCTGCGTCCACAGCGGGGGGGATAGCTAGAAGCTGTCCTGGGCCCCTAGCCCCAAGTCAGGGGGTCTCTGCTCGGAAACCATTAACAGACCCCCAAAGAACCTAAACTGTGTGTGTGGCGGTTGGGGGAGGACTTGTCATGACTTCAGAGTATCCTTTGAGTACTCGAAAGTGAGCTAAAACCAGCCCAACCCCCCTGATTCTAGAACTGGGGAGACTGAGGCGCAGAGGGGCATCCTGGTGAAGGCTGGCTCCACCCCTGACTCCCCATTTAAAGCATGGAGAAGACAGAAGAGTCAGAGACACCAGAGCCAGACGACTGGGCCATATGCCTTCCACACACGCCCCCGGGGAGGCCCTCACCTTGCGCCTTGCTGCCGGCTCGCCTGTGAAGCTCTGGTGCCTGCAAGGGATCATGGTCCTTGGCCTTCTGGGTCAGCAGGCCCTGCAACTCCTCAAACAGCTGCAAGAGAACAAAGTGCACGTCTCCATGAAAGGTGGGGCCAGGCCTGCTGATGGGAGGTCTGAGGTTTGGTTGTGAAATAGCAAGACGGAACAGAATCACAGCAAAAATACTGAACATCCGGGTTAAGAGATAAGATGTCACAAGTTCATTAACTCGCCTGCCTGCTCTTCCCCAAATGCTCCTCAGTAACAGCCATTCTGAATGGCCACTCATGCCCATATGCTGGGTCCCTTTGAAAAGTACCATGTCTTGAGTGGTCCCCAAGCAGGCACTCAATGCTCTGTGGTACTCATTAGCTAGGGTTACAGACCAGGTCATTGCCACTCCAGAGATTCAGTGCCTGGTGGTGGCTAACCCAGAGGTCAAGCGGCAAGGGCCAGCCCTCCCATGGGACTCTGGCTCCAAAACACCTGTTCTTTCTACACCACCTTTCTGAAAGATACAGCTTTTCTCAGAAGACTGACCAGGTGTGCTGGGTATTTTTTAGCCATATGCAAAAGATGCACATTGCTCAATAGCGAGTGCTATGAGCAATCTCCTCTGGGGTCTCAGGCTGGGAATAAGGAGCCAGGAGAGCATAAACTAAGAGCCCAGTTCCCACAGGGCCTTCAGATAGGAGGAGAGTGACAGAATTCTACATCAGGGTTAGAAGGAATCTCACCCCCACTGGGAACACCCATCGTGGCTCTGCCTAAGAAGTCACCCTTCAAGGCAAAACCTATCTTCCCCTGGATTTGAGACACTTGTAGAAAGACAGATCATGCCTCCTGACTGGGCTGAGAGGCCCAGATGGCAGAGGCCAGGTCTGCGGCATCCGTGAACCCTGCAGTGCCAACCTGGCTACATATGAACACACTGCCAACTTGTATGTTGTCACAGGGAGTTATCACAGAGTGCCACAACGGTGACGCTCACATCGTACAATAACCGTAGCTAATGTTCAAGGGCTGACCCTGTGACATGCCCTGCTTTGGGGACTTGATTGATTTAAGCAGTCACAACAACTCCGTGAGCTAAGTGCTATTATATCCCCATTTTACAGATGGGGAAACTGAAGTACAAAGTGATTAAGAAAGGGATTTGCCTAAAATCACCCCGCCAGGTAAGTGACAGAACTGGAACCCTAGACCCCAAGCCTCTGCCCTTAAATAGGACCCTTGACCCCCCTGGCCCCCACCCTGGAAGAGCAGCTGGAGGCAGAGGTGGCCTTGCAGCACAGCCCATACCCTCACCTGGATGTTGAGCAGGAAGGCGGTCTTGGCCTCATCCAGGACTCTCTGCCGGACCTCAGGGGTCATCTCCAGAGTGTTCATGCGGGAGCGGTACAGCTGCTTGAACTTGGTGGCACTGGCGATATTGGGGAAAGTGAAGAAGGCCAGGCCCTCCCCGGAGCTGGGCAGATTCAGGGCCTTCTGAGCAATCTTCTTGAGAACTTGGCCCCCAGACAGGTCTCCCAGGTAGCGGGTGTAGGCATGGGCCACCAGCAGTTCGGGCTCGGTGCGCCCCACCTCCTGGAGTCGCTGAACATAGCGCTTGGTGGCCTGCGTGTAGGGGATGGCCTCCTGCCAGCGGGGCCCGTACCAGAAGGCCATGTCCTGCTCCAGGGAGGCCCGGCGGTGCAGCTCCTCTGGGAAGTAGAGGGGAGTGTAGACGGGGTTCTCCTTGTTGCGTTCGATCTCCTCCTCCAGGGCCACATAGATGTGGTACAAAGACGCCATCACCAGCTGAAACCAGAGCAAGCAGGTCATTATCAGAGCATCCAGCCCCTTGGCACTATCGCCTTCAGAGTCATCCTTGTCACCTCCCCAGGCTGGGCTCCCACCTCCTGCCAGCCCCTCTAACCCTCCGCATGTGGCAGCCAGAGAAAGTGTCACAGGAGAAAATTTTCATTGTGCACTGTCTGAGCCTAAAAACCTTTTTATCACACTGGAAAAAATACAAATCCTCATTTCATCCTTGGAAAAATCTAACAAAGGAATGGCTATGCCCATTTTACAGGAAAGACACTAAGGCTCAGAGAGGGTATGAGACACCGAAGTCACAAAGCTAGTAAGGAACAGAAATGGAGCCAAGCACAGGCATGGCTTTCTGGAGGAAGTAACTGAATGAACGTGCTTACAGGAAGACGCCAGGCACCTCTCCCTGGCTTTTGACCTCTGGGGATCCATCTGCAGGGCACAGCTCTCCCCAGAAGACCCCTCTGAACCCCATCACCTCTGAAAGCTGGGCTGGGGGACTTGAGCCCTTGGCTGAGCCCTTGGCTCAGGTAACTCCCATTACACATTAATTTGAGTTTGAAAGAGGACAAAGTTTAGATGTTCCGGCTGAGGTTTTCAGGTGATTTCTGAGCCTTTAATCATTCGTGGGAGCACTGTCTCTCACCAGTGCAGAAACCCAGGCAGCCTGGTACAGAGCAGCCTGGGTTTTCAACTGTGACCGACCTGGCCCTAGCTCCGCTCGGCCAGTCCTCAGCTGGGTGACGGTGGATAAAACCACTCTCCCTCTCTAGGCAATCTGGGGCCTGAGTGACTCTGCACAAGACAAGCCTTGGTCCCCTTCCTTGCAAAGAAGGGTAATCTGACCACAGACTGATGGGGCAGGTGTGCGGCTCAGGGAGGATGGCAGAGGTAAAGCGCTAGGCGCGACCTGGTAGCCAGCACTGAAGCTGGACCGTGGTGATAAAAAACGCTACCTCCATCAGCACAATCCGAGTGAGCACTGGGTCCTCTCCTGGATCTTTGTGCTGACTCTGAACTCAGGGGCCAAGAAGGAAGCTCCAAAGCGTACAGTGGCTGGGT
The DNA here is from genome assembly GCF_032452875.1 of Bos javanicus. NCBI lineage: Eukaryota > Metazoa > Chordata > Mammalia > Artiodactyla > Bovidae > Bos > Bos javanicus. Next base: position 74,162,957 of record NC_083872.1, on the reverse strand, counting down.
ATGGGGTATTCCAGCGGCCACCTCCCCACTCCCATTACAGCAACTGTACATCAGCTTTTTCAGGGGAGTGGGGGCAGAACAAAGGAGTAAGGGCTAAACTCACATCCACAGGACACAGCCCAGGGCTGTGAGCCCCTTAGGGCTGCATGTTAAATCGCCCTTCACTGAAGCACCTCTCCTGCTGGAAGTAGGGGGTATCTCCCAATAGCCAAAGACAGGGTGTCCGGAGTGGTGAGCCACAGCTCCCCACCCCTACTGTTCAACCCCAACAAGCCTCTCCTCACACCCAGCACCTGCCGGGTTCTCTTGTCACATGCTTTCCTTCTACGTGCATGAATTTCACAACTGTGCTGAGTAATAGCAAAAATTCACGCCTCAAATACAATGGGCACTTGAGGAAATCATGCTAGGTATTCCCCTTGGTCCAGTGGTTAGGACTCCGTGCTTCCACTGCTGGAAGCATGGGTTCACTCCTTGGTTGGAAAACGAAGAGCCCACATGCTGTGCAGTGTGGTCCAAAAAAAAGAAAACCCTGCTGTTGAAAAGTCTCATTTCACAGGTGAGGAAAAGGTACCTTGGGGAGATTAGATGGTGCCCATAGTCTTACTATTAGGGGATGGAAGAACTCAAGCTCGAACCCATACTCCCCCTCTTACCTTCAGAGGCAAATAAGATAACCAGCCTTGGCTCGATTTTGGCCTCTCCCATTTTCTTACAGGCTGTGTGACCTTCTGTTAGTTACTTAACCTCTCTGAGCCTTCCCTTCCTCATCTTCCTTATCAAAGCTGAAGCACTAATTAAAATTAAGTGAGTAAAATGCCAAGCAGGCACTAGGTGGTCACTTAAAGAGTACCACTGCCCCAGCCCCTCCACAATACCACATTGCAGGCTGTGAAATCTGCTGTATGACCCTGGGTAAGTCATTTCCACTCTCTGAGCCTCAATGTCATGACCTGTAAAATGACTCCCTTGAACATGCTCATCGGGTCCCTCTGCATCTCAAGCAGCCATGCCCACTAACACCACTGCTCTGCGCTTTGGGTGCACTCCCACCCAAAGTACCCCTGCCAAGGCTGGTACCTCCAGTCCACATACCTTAAAACCTTCTTGGGTCAGCTCACCCTTCTGAAAGTTCTTCATGAACTCTGCATTCTCCGCCTGGGTGTGCACCTCCTTGGTGGCCTCCTTCAGGGCCTCTGACAAATCCTGGGGCATGCTGCAGAGAGAAGGTACAGAGGTGAACAAGGGAGTCGAGGACAGGGCTCTGGGCACAGTCTCTTCCAGCGTGAGCTTCTGAGGGGTACCCCTGCCTGTGTGAAGGACTTAAAAAAGAGATTTCCGCTTTTATCAGGCTTCTCTGCGGAAACCCAGGTTCCCATCTAATACACAGCCACTTTCCCAACTACCTTTAAGATGCAACCCCAGCCACACTTTTCAGTTATTAAAACACTGTAATACGGGTCCCACAAACCAACAGGAAAGGTCTGGCCAATTATTCTCAATAGAGAAGAGAAGGGAGCAGCATCGGTGGGCAAGGTGAACACTCAATTCACCTGCAACTGCTTCCACTGGCTTTTAGACCCAAGATTTAACTCATTAACTTTGTTGAGGTTTCAGATACAGATCTCATGATCCCTTGTAATATTCTGCTCGCAGCAAAGTATTGAAAAAGCTCAAGTAAAACTCAGCTTTACTCAAAGAAACAGTCCCTTTTGGGGAGTATTTCTGCCTCTGCATCCACCTCCCACACGAGTGTCATTTCTCCTTTCTGGCCAGCACTCCTTCAGAAACATCACCCCCTGTTCTGTACATGCTGGTCAAATTCTTGGGAGATGGGAGGCGCCAGACTCAGAGGTGGACAAACCCAGGGCCAAATTCCAGCTAGTCAGGAGACCTTGGCTTGCTTGCTGTGCCTCCTCTACTATGCCACTCTCATACTGCAAACGCGGGCTCAGTAGCCGGGGTGATGTGCTCCTTAATTCGACAGCTAGCCAGAGGTGGTGGATGCGGCCAAGAGGAGTCCCCAGTAAGAAAGCCAGGCTTTGTCACCCAGGCTCAAACAGTCGCGAGGATCCCGGATTAAGCAGACCGCTACCTCCAAGCACTCGCACAAAACCAAAACCAAAGTCGGTCCCACGACAACACTCCCATCAGGTCATCCACAGGGAGCCAGGCATGTCAATCACCTTTCATCTCTCCAGCTGCCCCACCGGGCGGGACTGGCACCCAGCTCCTCCTAACACCAAAGCCCCAAGTGACCGTCGCCCGTTCAGCGAGGTCGCTTCCTGCTTCCCGGCTCGGTCTCGGGAGCTCTGCGGGAAGAGGGAGCTGCCCTGCCCGGGAGAGGCCGGTCCCCCGCCCCGCACTTGCCTGCTGTCGGGCTGCGGGCGCTCCATCCTGCGGCTGTGTAGGTGTGGGGTCGATGCTGGCTCCGAGAACTCCGGCTCCGAGAACTCCGGCTCCGACGGCCAAGAAGTTGATCGAGGAGGTGGGAGGGCTACGGTGCCGAATCCCAGCTTCGCCGTCTATTTATCCCCGGGGCGAGTCACGTGGCCGCCGCACGCTGGCCTTTCCCCACTTTGGGGCCCGAAGTTGCAACACCCGCGGGAGCCGGCGCCCCGCCCGCCCCTGGCCTGCGGGGGCGGAGGAGGAGCGGTCATATGACCCGTGGAAAACAATCTATTTAAAACAAGACGTAAAAAAAAAAAACTTCTGGAAATCTGTGCAGCAGTGTGATTTTGCCCCTTTCAGAGCCTCCAGCCCAGAAATGGTACTTGAATACCCCAGGAATCTGAATGGTTCCAGAGAGCTGGGAGGCAGGGATTCTTAGAGCAGGAGGCTGCAGGGCAATGTCAAGGACTCACCGTCCCCAGACCCTGTCTGCAGTCCCCCGCACCAGCCTGCTCCCTAAGTATCACCTCCTTCTGGGACCCTCAGCTGGCAGCCTGAGGGTCTTCCTCATGTTCCTTTTGGCCATTTTTTCTTTCTTGAGCACCTACTAAGTGCTAAAGACGGTACTGTTTTCATGGTTCATCCCTACAGTTACCCTATGAGGTAGATCTCTACCATTTTACAGACAGAGAAAATGAAGCTAGGGGGTGGGTGGGGGCAGGGATTAAGTGACATGACCAAGGATACACATAAAGCAGGAAAACGGGACCCAAACTTCAAGTCTCTGCCTGTCTCCTTCAGGCCCTCTTAGCACTTGGTTCCCAGCTGGACAATGATGTTGGTCATCCAGACCACCTCCCTGCTCACCTGCATAGGAGCTCATTGAGTCTGAGTTATCTCATCCTCATGACTCAAATGATAAAGAATCCGCCTGCAATGTGGGAGACCTGGGTTTAATCTCTGGGTTGGGAAGATTGCCATGGCAACCCACTCTAGTATTCCTGTCTGGAGAATCCCCATGGACAGAGGAGCCTGGCGGCCTACAGTCCATGGGGTTGCGAAGAATCAGACATGACTGAGTGACTAAGTGCATATGTGGTACCCACCCGGGCCTGGAACAGAGCTGGTCCTGTGATCAACTATGGAATTGATACTGCATGAGATTGATCACTTAGGATCAGGGGAAGCAGGTCACTGGGCAAGCCCAGATGACAATGCGAATGACAATATCAAAGTCTCTTCCCAAAGTTGCAATTCTGGATTCTAGATTAACAAAACAAACAAAGAAGTTTAACTTTGACTCAGGACAAGGATGTTGTTTGGAAAAGAGGTAGCAAGTGCTCCACTTCTGAAAGAATGTGAGTACAAGCTTGAGGCCGGCCAGCCCAGCCTTCAAGCACGGATTCTTGGATTGAGGGACTACAGCGGCTGAGGCGGTCCTTTCTGGGGGTAAGTAGAAGTCTCTGATGCTTGGAGACAGTCTGGAAGAACCAAGCAGGTACTGGAGGTCAGTGTGTCCATCTGACCCAAGGTCAGAGCTCTGGCCCATGATCCATCCTCTTCCAGGATCACTGACCTGAACTTCAACCACCAAATCAATCTAGAGACATGGGGGCTGCTCAGTCTTCTAGAGAGGGGGGGCTATGCCAAAGAATCTAGCTCTTGGTATAAATTATATATCGACCTTCTGCTTCGATGAACAATGATAACAATACTAATAGCTAATATTCATTGAGCCCTTCCTGTGCGTCAGATACTATACTAAACACGTGTATTAACAGATTGCTACTGCTACTGCTAAGTCACTTCAGTCGTGTCTGACTCTGTGCGACCCCATAGACGGCAGCCCACCAGGCTCCCCCGTCCTTGGGATTCTCCAGGCAAGAACACTGGAGTGAGTTGCCATTTCCTTCTCCAATGAATGAAAGTGAAAAGTGAAATTGAAGTCACTCAGTCATATCCGACTCTTAGCAACCCCATGGACTGCAGCCTATCAGGCTCCTCCATCCATGGGATTTTCCAGGCAAGAGTACTGGAGTGGGGTGCCATTGCCTTCTCCATTAACAGATTAAATCCTTGTAATAACTCCATAAGGCTGTTACTGTTATTGTCCCCATCTTACAAATGAGGAAACTGTGGCAGAGAGGTGAAGATAACGGTTTGAATCCAGGCAGTCTAACACAAAGATTTCAAAAGTTCAAGGTAGGGTCTTGAACTTTTGTTCTTGGTCTTGTCTCAGAATCCAGTAGAAGGTGAAACAAGCCAAAAAACAAACCATGGTTTTTCCCGCTAGAGCCCAGAAGTCACCTCCATGTTTGTCCTTGAAAGCCTCATTCTACAGAGGATGGCATTTACCGGTTCACAAGATTCACAGAGGTAAGGACTAGAACTGGAGCTGCTAGCAGATTTCAAAAAAGAGTTGCCAGGAACTTTCTAGAAAGAAGGATTATTAGAAACAGATATCTCCATTAGAATGTAGGCTCCAGGACGACAGGGGTTTTGTTTTGTGAATCTCCAGAGCCTGGAACTGTGCCTGGTAAGTAGCAGACAATCAACATTGAATGAATGAATATATGCCACAAGATCTCTTTCTGGTAAACATGATCATACAGCTAGGTTGCCAGAAAGAGTTGGAATCAAGCTACAAGTTTTGATCTTAGTCTGACTTTACTGATCACTTACTGTGTACAGAACCCTTATGTGTAAGACTGCATTTAATCCTGGCAAAAGCCCTGTGATTTTCATCTCTGTTTTGTCCACGTAAATACTAAGGTACAAAGAGGTAAAGTCGTTTTCCCAAGTCACATAGCTAGTAATAGCCAAGCCAGGATTCAAAGCACAGCACTTGGAAGCCAGAATCCATACTTCTGACCCCCATATCACATGCCCTTTTATGGGAGGCCAGTCTATCTTCCAAGAGTTTACAGGATAAGAGTGGGAAAAGTCTGAATGCTTGCCGTCAGCCTGTCCATTCAGAAAGCCCAGAAGGTAAAGCTCATATGATCTGCCATTCTCATACTTAACATGGGGGAGCAGAAGATCCAAGAGGAGAGTGACTTCGCCAGGCTGTGCCCCACACAGAGCCTTCAGTGGCCCAGGGGTCCTGGTTCCAAGTCCAGGCTCATTCCTCACTACAGCTTCTTCCGTGGGAGCCCCTGACTTAGCCAGAACAGACCCCCCCACCCCACCCCACCAACACACACACACAAACACACACAGACAACCCTAGGGCGGAGGGGGCTGGATAGGGCTGATCTAGTATCTTCTGTCCCAGTGTTGAGCCTGTGACCTTTCCCCATGCTGATTCAGCTTCCTGACTTCCTCTTCTCTGTTCTCAAACAACTGGAATGATTTAAATATTTCTCCTCCTGTGGTAGGCTAAATAATGCCCCCCACCGTGTCTACATCCTAATCCCCAGAACATCTGAATATGTTACTTATTTTACATGGCAAAAAGGATTTTGCAGATGGGATTAAGTTAAGCATCTTGAAATGAGAAGATTATCCTAATAAGATCAGAAAAGTCCTTATAAGAGGGAGGCTGGGAGGTTACAGATACAGAAGGTGATGTGATGAGGGAAGCAGGACAGAGATATTGGAAGATGCTGTGCTGCTAACTTTGAAGACGGAGTTAGGGGCCACGAGCCGAGGAAAGCTGGTACCCTCCAAAAGCTGGAAAAGTTGAGGAAGTAGATTCTCCCCTAGAATTCCAAAAGGGATGCAACCCTGCCCACCCATTTCAGGACTTCTGACCTCAGGAACTCCAGAGAATAAATCTGTGTTGTTTCAAACCACTGTGTTTGTGATATTTGCCACGACAGCTTCGGGAAGCAGGACGGGGTGGACAGAGAGATCCTTCCTGCCATCTCCCTGCATGATGCCTAGCATTCCACCATTAAAGTGTTGTTGTTGTTCTTTAGTCACTAAGCCATGTCCAACTCTTTGTGACCCCATGGACTGGAGCCCGCCAGGCTCCTCTGTCCATGAGATTTCCCAGGCAAGAATACTGAAGTGGGTTGCCATTTTCTCATCTCGGGGATCTTCCTGACCCAGGGATCGAACCTGCGTCTCCTGCACTGCAAGCAGATTTTTTTACCACTGAACCGCTTGGGAGTTCCCTGCCCCTCAAATAAAGCTTAATTCCATCAGAGAACCCACCACCCTCTCTCTGGATTCCCTTGCAGAGTCAAATACTTGAGCAGCTGAAATGGGCCAGTTTTATTATGTGTGGAGCTGGAGGTACAAAGCTGAAGAGGCTAGAACCCCACTTTGACAGAACATGGGTGCTCAGTGTCCTCATGAAGTCTGGGCCCAGGGAAATTATCCAGAAAGGGGGTAGGTAGCAGCAAAGCCATATTTAGATGGAAATGGGAAAGAAACACTGGAGTTTGCTCTGAGCCAAGCTTTCTCCCAAGCAGGGTCCCATTTCATCCTCCCCATACCCAAGAGGTAAGCATTTATCTGTGGTAAGCAGAATCATGGCCCCTCAAAGATGTCCTTGCCTAATCCTTACAACCTGTGAATATGTTCTGTTATCGTCGAATAGGATCATTACCCTTTGCAGGAGGCCAGTTGTAAATGTCTAACCTGAAGCCTATCTCCTCCTCAATCACCCTTTGCACATGTAATTAAGGTCACAGGTCTCAAAGTAGGGAAATCACTGCAGAGTCTCTGGAAGGGCCCAGTCTAGATGGGCCCAGTCTAGCCACATAAACCCTTGCAAGCACAGAACTTTCCCTGGCTGGAGATGTCAGAGAGATGTGAAGTATGGGAAGCAATAAGTGATTGTGATGCTAAGTCAGTCAGGTCAAGGTGGGCTCCACAGGCTGGGAGGTGTGGGAGGATCATTCTTTGGGACCACAGGAAAAAGTCAGAGTTGAGACCCCAGGTGGCCCAGACCTGGCAGGGACAGGCAGCAGCCTGGAGGTCAGCATGGCTGCAGCAGAGAGCGGGAGGGGACAGGTGGAAAATGGGAGCAGGAGAGACATGTAGCCTGTGAGGCCTGCAGGCCATTGCTAGGACCTTTGTAAGTAGGGGAGACCCAAGGGCTGGGAAGGGAGGAGTGCTGGGGTCTCACTGGGTTTTCCTGGGATCAATCACTGGCTGCTCTGGGTGACACAGGACATTGGCAGAAGGCAACTGACCACACAAATCCAAGGAGAGATGATGCTGGCTTGCAAAGAACAGAGAGGTAAGTGGCCTAGGGCATGCATATTGTAAAGGCAGAGCTTTACATGTTAGGATTAGAATAGGAAGTGAGTTGTGAGTAAGAGGAGCTGTCAAGGATTAACTCCAAAGTTTGAGTTCAACCATCTGGGAAGATGGAATGATCAGTTGGCTGTGATGGGAGACCTTCAGCAGCTCAACCTTGGACACATCCCTTTTGAGATGTATGGGACAGGGCTTTGCAAACGCGGTGCAAAAACTGGAGTGAAATGGGAAGCGTCTACCCTTTTCTAGAAGTTTCACTTCCTCCTGCCAGCAGGGAAGACTGCCCTTACCTAAGCATCCAGCTGGAGGCTGAGGAAGCAGCTGGGGTGACTCAGCAAAATCTGCCTTTCCTGTCTCCGCCAGTCCCCCTCCCAACCATGACACAGCAGAAATGGCACGAGGGGAACGTGGAAACCGAGACTCAGCCTTCCGAAGGCGCCACCCCTCCGCCCGCCTGGAAAACGGAAGCGGCATGGGCTGCAGGGAGGGGCTAGGGCTGCGGCTCCTCAGGCACGAAAGTGAAAAACCAAGGCGAGGCCTCCGCGGAGGCTGGGAGAACACAGGGTTGGGGGTGAGAAATCTTTAGCTTCAGCTGGACCGGTTTTCCAGGCGAATCAGTGGACTCTTTCCTGGGTGTCCTCAAGCAGGGGTAGCCAGACCGCATCCATGCCCCGCACGGATCAAAGAGAACAAGCAAGTCCTTAACCCAGGGAGTGTAGGGGGATGGGGTGGAACGGGGAATGCCACGGTGGTGTGCAGGCTACATAGAGCCCAGCCTTGGTCTCCGCAAGGTAGACGAGCCCCAAATCATGAAAACCATCCTCAGTCTGGACTGCAAAACACTGAATCTTTCTAGGTTGCAAGAGGCCTGATAAACAAGATTGACACCCCAGCGACAGAATGGGAGAAAAACGTTTGGACTTCTTGTAACAGACAAAAGATGAACATGGCTAATAAAAGGGCTCCTTATAGAGATGTATAACTGAATCACTTTGCTGTCCACTTGAAACTGACACAACACTGTAAGTTAACTGTACCTTAATATCAATAAAAACAAAGCGGAAAAGGAGAGGGGAGGGAGAGCTCCCAGAAGCAGGAAGACAGTCACCAGGAAATGTTAGCATTTAATAGGAGTTGATTATCATTTCCCTTCTGGGAGAACTGGGTACCCCCATGAAAGAGCAGGAGAAGAGGGCCTGCCCGGGCGCAAGATGAAACACTTGTTCATTCCTTATCTCTTCTTCTCCTCCTCCTTCTGATTTGGCTGATAAGGCAACTGAGGTGCTGGCAGCACTTCTCTGGTTAACACTCGTGATTAGCTCCACGTAGCCCTTGGGATAAAGTGCAAGCTTTTCAGTCTAGCCCTCTGCCCTCAGCCCAGGCCACGTCTCCAGTAGGAGGGATCCCACCCGTCTCGTTTCCTTACACCCTGTGTGCTAGTTTCAGGAATACCTGACTACTCCTGAACTACAGAAGCTCCCATCCCTCTGGGCCTTTGCTCCAGTGGTCCCTCTTGCCTAGAATGTTCTTTCCGGTGCTTTTGCTTGGCTACTCACCTTTCAAGACTCAGCCCAGAAATAGACCTCCAAGAAAGAGGTAAACCTATAAAGCATACAGAATAAAGCATAAAGGAAAAACTTACTGACCTCAGATTTGGCAAAGATTTCTCCAATACAACCAAAAGAAAAGAGCAGAAAATATTAAAAAAAAAAAAAAACAAACAAAAACCAATAGGACTTCATTAGAATTTAAAACTTTTGCTTTTTAAAAGACACTGTGACCGGGACTTGCCTGGTGTTTGAGTGGCTAAGACTCTGTTCACACCGAGTGTAGGGGGCTGGGGTTCCATCCCTGGTGAGGAACTAGACCCTGCATGCCACAACTAAGACCCAGAGCAGCCAAATAAATAAATACTAAAAAGAAAAAGATACTGTGATGCAAAAAAAAAGAGGTGTCTTTTAATAGACACCTATTCTATTTAATAAAATAGAAGAGAATATTTGCAAAAATACATTCAACAAAGGATTTGTCTATAGAATATGTAAAGAATCAATATGATTCAATAACAAGGCAAATAAGTGAATCTTTTAAATAGGTAGAAAGTTTCAGCAAATAATTCACCAGAGAAAATAGATGGATGCTAACTAAGCACATGAAAAGACATTGAAGTTCATAGGTCATTTTGTTGTTGTTGTTGTCCAGTTGCCAAGTCATGTCCAACTCTTCTCAGCCCCCCAGATAGCAGCACAACAGGCTTCCCTGTCCCTCACCACTTCCCAGAGTTTGCCCAAGTTCATGTGCATTGAATCAATGATGCCAACCAACTATCTCATCCTCTGTCGCCCTCTTCTCCTGCCGTCAATCTTTCCCAGCATCAGGGTCTTTTCCAAAAAGTTGGCTCTTCACATCAGGTGGCCAAAGTATTGGAGCTTCAGCTTCAGCATTAGTTCTTCCAATGAGTATTTAGGGTTGATTTCCTTTAGGATTGACTAGTTTGATTACCTTGCAGTCCTAGGGAGTCTCAGGAGTCTTCTCCAGCATCTCAGGTCATTAGGGAAACGAAAGTTAAAACCGGTATGACATACCACTATAAACCGATTCGAATGGCTAAAATTAAGGGCTGACTCTTCCTGCTATTGAAAATGCAGACAAAGGAGAACGTTTACTGCTGGTGGGAACATGAAATGGTACTTGCCAGAGGCCAAAGGCCAGAGTGTGCCCCACCACACTCTGGTGTAAGGGTTATGCTACTTTGGTATAAGGGTTGTTTTGAGCTGAAGACAACTGAGAAACAACAAATGTCAGAAAACCACTTCTCTGCTTTTCCCCTGATTTGTCTGAAAGCAGGCTTAGACAACTCTAGACTCTTAGCCTAGGGATGGCACCCCAAAGAACGGGCATAACAAACCTTTCCAAATTAACCCTTATCTTCCACGAGTTTCCCCCGTATGCTTACCTTCCCGCTGCTTGCTGCCCCCAAAGCCTAAACTCTTTTTTTTTTATCTTGTCACCTCTCTACACCCTTATTCTGTTAAGATGCTACATAAGCCTCAGTTCTAAGGATCTTCTGACTAATTCACCACAGTGTTTCTCCCACATGAATGAACCCTCTGCGTTTTAACACACTCTGCTTCTCTTGTCAATTTATCTTCCCTCAGTTTAATTTCCAGGGCCCCAGCTGGAGAACCTAGGAGGGTAGAGGGAAAGGTTTTCTTCCTCCTATACAGTACAACCACTTGGAAAAACAGTCTGGCAATTTCTTAAGAGCCTAAACATACACCTGCCATTCAACCCAGCCATTCCACTCCTAGGTATTTATTTGCAAGAAATGAATGCATATGTCCATACCTGTACATGAATAATCACAGTAGCTTTATCTGCAAAACCCCAGACTGAAAACAACCCATCTACAGGTAAATGGGTAAACAAACCGTGGTACGAACATGCACTGGATTATCAGCAATGAAACAGAATGAGCCACCACTGATCCATACAACATGAAAAAATCTCAAAAGGATTCTGCTGAGGAAAAGAAGTCAGACCTTCCCCTAAAAGAGTACTTACTGTATAATTTCTTTTATATAAACTTATATATAAATAGGGCATTCCTGGTGGCTCAGATGGCAAAGAATCTGCCTGCAATGCAGGAGACCTGGGTTCAACCCTTGGGTCAGGAACATCCCCTGGAGAAGAAAAATGGCAACCCACTCCAGTATTCTTGCCTGGAGAATCCCATGGACAGAGGAACCTGGCAGGCTATGTCCATAGGGTTGCAAAGTCAACACGAATGAGTGACTAACACTTATATATAAATTATATATGAAGTGTATATATAAATACATAAAATTCCGGGAAGTGTAAACTAATATAATCAGCAGTTCTCTTGTTGCAGGGGAGGATAACAAAGAACGGTGAGGAAACTTTTGGGACTGATGAATAAGTTCATTACATTGATTGTGGAGATAGCTCCCCAGTATACTCATGTCAAAATTCATCAGTTTGCATCCTTTAATATATAGAGTTCATTGTATGTCAGTTACATCTCAATAAAGCTGTAAAACAAACCAACTTGGCTCAGACTTTTCCTGAAGTTCTTCCCCTTGTCTTATGGGTCCCTGGCTGAGGTCCCTGTCCCCCAGTAGCCTCCATCCTGACTGTAAGATCCTTGAAGATAGCAAGGATCGTGACACTCCCTATATCCAGTCCCTTCATATTAAATGATCTTTTCATATTAAATGAAGGAGGCTTAGCAGGGTTAAATTTCCTGCCCGTGGTCACATAGCTCACCTGAGACATGAGGGAGGCCAGGTGTGGCTGGCTGTAAAGCATACTGGAGTTCTACAACAATGAACTGTCTAGAAATCCTGGGCCTGAGGTGGTGAGGAATGAAGAAAGACTAATATCTTTTTCTAACATTGCCCAGTCTCCATTAACACAGGTCCAGGGACTGAAGACCACAGCCAGACCAGGCAGCAGTCCAGTGTTAGGGAGCTCAGACTGCTAAAAAGCTTGGCCAATATGGAGCCTGACTATGGCTCCAAGACCTGGTTGGACCCGGTTCAGTCTGATCACAGCACTTCCACAAAGGACTGTAGTCATATCTGGGATTCATGACTTATCATGTATATATTTTTCAACACTAAGCTTTTATTTCCTTGTCTGGCAAAACAAGGAGTCATAACAGCATCAGCTCAAGGGGATGTGGTGAGAATTAAATCAGTTCAAGATCTGTAAGAAGCTCGAAGCTGGGCCTGGCACAGGAAGCCTGAAGTGAGTGTTAGCTGTTGTTTGGTCTGAGAGTGGCATCTAGTTCCCCTTTCAGGGCCCCCAAGAGCCTTTTTCCTATCTAAAAGTTTCTGGATGGTTCTGAATAGGGTCAGGCTCACTAATACCTGACAAACTTTGCTGTCAGTTGGGAGTTTTGAACAACAGATTTCTCATCTTTTTTCTCAAAAAATCATCTTTGAAGTAATTCCAAATACACAGAAGTTGCAGAAATACTACAGAGAATTTCTGTATGTTTTCACGGAGATTCACTAGTTGTTAGGTTAGAATTTGGTCCCTTTTGTTTAACCATTCATTCTCCCTCTCTTTCCATTATATATATGCTCTTTTTGACATTCATCTATGAATTTTTTTTTTCCTGGCTCATTTAGCATGTAGTATATCCAGAAGACTGTCTCTGGTAAGCTGCGATCCAATTATAAACATCAGGAAATGTGACTTTCACACACATTCATTATATTAAAGCTATGTTCAAATTTCAACAAGTGCCCTCAAAGGTCCTTAACTGCCCTTTCCCTCAGTCCAGGTTCTAACCCTTGCATTTAGTTGTCCTGTTTCTTTGCCCTCTGCCTTCCTGTGTTCCATGACCTTGTCTGGCCATGATCCGGACCAGCAGTTTCGCAGACGATCCAGCTTTTGACTAGAGCCCCATCTCTTAAAGAGGACCATCCCGCCGACCCCACTGGGCTCTGCAATCTAAAGTGTGAAGCCCCCAGAGCTGTTCCTGGCCGCAGGGAAGTGTTAAGTTTCCTAAAACAGGGATGGGAGGGAGGCGGGCTGGGGAGCCGCGGGAGGGGGGAAGGGGAAGAGGGCTTGCTGGGGGCGATTCAGCCGTCAGCCAGGACCGGCTTGATCCTGGGAGTCGCCGCTGCCTGCCTAGTAACTGGGACTTTGCCCGCAGGGATTAAGGCGGGAGCAGTTGGAAACCGTGACTCGGCGAAAACAGATCTCGGGACCGTGACTCAGCGAAAAGCTGCTGGGGACCGTGACTCAGCAAGACGTGCTGGGGAAAGGATTGCTCAGCAGGGCAGGCGGAGCCCGGTCACGTACGCTGGCGCCCAGGCCGTCCGCAGGAAGGGGACAGCGTTCTGCCCTTGACCCCCTGACCCCTCCTTACCACCTCACCTTCCTGAGCTCAGCTAACACCATCGCCAAACGCACAGGCCTGGCTACTGGGAGGCTTAAATGAGCTCAGAATGGCAGGGGTTCACAGGGTACCTTAACAAATGACCTGGAGACAGTAACTTGGCCATTCACTGCCTCCAGCAGCGTGGGAACTGCTGGAGCCCTGGGAAGGTGGGGTTGGCACAAATGAGTGATCAGCGATTTCCTTCTGCCCAGTTCAGTAAACACTTGGTTGTCTCTCTGGGTCTTCAGTTCCTCCATTTTAAAACTGAGGAACAAAGATAAACTCCCTTCACTTAATGCCATTTCATGAATCTGTTATCATCTTTGAATTTTAAATAAATACATTTTTTTAAAGAATCTGTTTTTACCTATCAGTTATGAAAGTACTGAGCTTCCCTGGTGGCTCAATGCCTGCAAAAGCTGCCTGCCATTGCAGGAGATGCAGGTTCGATCCCTGGGTGGGGAAGATCCCCTAGAGAAGGAAATGGCAACTGTCTCCAGTATTCTTGCTGGGAAATCCCATGGACAGAGGAGGCTGGGGGAGCTACAGTCCATTGGGTCACAAAAGAGTCAGACACAACTACAGCAACATCTGAAAGCACTGCACGGCCACTTGGCTCACTGAAGTTTATAATTTCACACTTGGAGAAAATTAGAGTTAGTATGCTAGGCAAAGTGTAGCATACTCACAAAGGAGTAAATATACAATATGATGAAAGGTAAAAAACAGTGACCACAGTTTAAGAAGTAGGTGTCTTTCTTTACAGCCTTTTCCTATGCAAATTCTGTATGTTGTGATAATGTCTATTTTGTGCCTCCCCCCTTTAATTAACTGCTTTCTCAAATTATCACAACCCGCTTGTAAGCCTCATTTCAAAGGCTACACAAAAATCCACTGAGTGGACATATTCATTCCTTCAAAATATAGTTAATCTAAATAGCCAGCACCTACAATAAACCTTTGGGTTGCTTTCTGTTTCTTTTCTCTTTCTTCCTCCCTGCCTCCGTCCCTCCCTCCCTTCTTTTCGTCAGAAGGGAAAGATGAATATTTAAAACAAACAAAAATAACCTTAGTGGATTTCACATCCTAGAGGAGGGGCATAATTCATATCAGAGATTTGCCTTTTTGATTTTTGAGCACACTTTGCCTGCCTCACACCCATCCCACAGGGTCTGAAAGGAAAAGGTGAAACAGAAGGAGAAAGAGTGAAGAGGGAGGGGCTTCTGAGAAGGTCCTTCAGCCTCAGCTGGAAAGTCAGCCCACGAAAGTCAGAAAACAGTCCTGCTGCCACATTGAGGTTTAGGGTGAGAAAGTGGTGAGTGGCCACTGGGCTTGTGGGCAGAGGCAGCAAATATGCAACTTTAAGGCACTGCCTATGCTGTGTGCCCTGTAATTCTCTACCACCACCACAGATCCTCAGGCACAGGTTCAGGCACAGGTCTTGGTAGGAATGAAGGAGAAGAAAAGAGATGGCAGTCGCAGAAGCAGGAAAGAAAGGCAAGAAGGCTGGCTAGGGGGACTGTGAGCTCCCCCAACAAGCAGTGCCTTGGGTGGAGCGGGGCGGCGCTGGGAGCTTTGCATTTGAAAATTAGAAAATAGGGTGCTTCCATATAATCCAAGAAGTTGGGGTGTCAGGGAGGTACAGGCTGGGTTACCTAGCATTGTGAATATCAACAAAAGGAACATCTTTAGGCAAAGTGTTTCCTTATATAAAACAAGTAAATGACAAGGCCCGTGAAGCACAGGGACAAGTCCACACTGCAACTAGAGTAGCCCCCGCTTTCCACATCAAGAGAAAAGTCTGAATGCTGCAAGACCCAGCACAGTCAGAATAAATAAAGGAAAGAAAGATACCTGAATTATAACTAGGCTAAGAAGGTTCTTTGGGACACCATCTCGTCTGCTGGATTTTCAAGTAAAGTCACTATTCCTTGCCCCAGCAACTTGCTTCTTGATGTACTGGCCTGTTGTGCGGTGAGCAGTATGAACCTGGGCTTGGTAGCACGTGGGGAATGTTGTGTCCCTCCAGAATTCATATGTTGAAGCCCTAACCCCCAGTACTCAGAAGATGACTGTGTTTGGAGATGAAGTTAACACGACGCCTGTAGGGTAGCTGTAATCACTGTGACTGGCGTCCTCCTAGGAAAAGGAGAGATACACAGAGCCCTGGGGGCACACAAAAGGAAGGGTCACCTGCAAGCCAAGGGAGAGGCCTCAGAGGAAACCAGCCCTGCCGACATGCCCTTCCAGCCTTCCGAACTGGGAGAATGAGTGTTGCCAGCCAGTCTGTGAACCACGGTCCTGGCATCCTTAGCAAATGAACACAGGGTCCCAGACTCTAAAACCCAAGGGACCCTGAGAGATCAGGCTTGTCCAGTTCCACCTTCCTCTACCTCTTCTCTCCCCATGCTCCCCCTTGAAATTTTTTTAAAATGTATTTGGCTTTGTTCTGTCTTAGTTGCAGCACGCCAAATCTTTGTTGCTGTGCTCAGGCTTCTTTAGTTGTGGCAAGAAGGCTTCTCTCGAGTTGTGGCGTGCAGGCTTAGTTGCGTTGTGGCATGTGGGATCTCTGCTCCCTGGTCAGTTATCGAACTTGTGTTCCCAGCTTTGGAAGGTGGATTCTTAACCACTGGACCACCAGGAAAATCCCTCTTTCTCCCTTAAAAAATTTTTTTAAGTCTATTTTTTTAAGTCTTTATTGAGTTTTGTAAGTCTTTATAATATTGCTTCTGTTTAAAGTTTTGGTTTTTTGGCCAAGAGGCATGTGGAACCCTGGGGCCTTAGTTCCTGAACCAGGTGATCAAACCAGCACCCCCTGCATTGGGAGGTGAAGTCTTAACCTCTGGACTGCCAGGGAATACCCTCTTTCTCCCCTTTCATTGTGGAAGCATTTCAGACCTCTTAAGAAGCTGAATAGAACAGCATACCCTTCCCTGAGGTCACACACTGGTGACACTTTGCTGCTTTTCTTTCTCTCCCTCCTTTTCTCTTCTACAGCAGAACTTGGGAGATCTTTGCAGGTTTGGATCCGGATCACCACCATAAGGGAAAGATTGCGATCATGGGAGTCACGTGATTTTTTGGGGTTTTCCCAGTGCATATCAGGGGCTTCCCCGGTAGTGCTAGTGGTAAAGAACCTGCATGCCAATGCAGAAGACATAAGAGACATGGGCTTAATCTCTGGGTTGGGGGGATACCCTGGAGGAGGGCATGGCAACCCAGTCCAGTATTCTTGCCTGGAGAGTCCCATGGACAGAGGAGCCTGGCAGGCTACAATCTATAGGATCACAAAGAGTTGGACACGACTGAAGTGACTTAGCCCGCAAGCTCGCACAGTGCGTATCAGGTTCTAGTTACACTGTACCGTAACCTGAGTGTGCCATAGCATTATGTCTTAAAAAAAAAAAAGATGTATAAACCTTAATTTGAAAATTCTTTCCTTATCACACTAAGTGAAATAAGTCAGAGAAAGACAAATACCATATGATGCCACTTAAACGTGGAATCTAAAATATGACACAAATAAACCCATCTATGAAACAGAAAGAGACTCACAGAGAAAATGGACTGTTGCCAAGGAGGGAGAAGGTGTGCAGGAGAGATGGAGAGAGAGGTTGGTGTTAGCAAAAGTAAGCTTGTACATAGAGAATGGATAAATGGCCAGGCCCTACTGTACAGCACAGAGAACTACATTCGATATCCTATGATACTGACATATGTACACTACTATGTATAAAATATGTATAAAATTTCCCCTGTATAGCACAGGGGAAAAAGAAGAAGGTACAATCTGTCTTTAGGACATAAATTCAGTTAACCTTAAAAATGCACTCCAGGACTTCCCTGGTGGTCTAGTGGTTAAGACTTCACCTTCCACTGCAGGGGGTGTGGGTTCAGTCCCTGGTTGGGGAGCTGAAATCTTACATGGCCAAAAACATAAAACATAAAACAGAAGCAATATCATAGCAAATTAAATAGAGACCTAAAAAATTGCACTTCAATAGACTCTGAAATTGAATGTGTTAGTCGAGTCAGTTCAGTTCAGTTCAGTTGCTCAGTCGTGTCCAACTCTTTGCAATGCCATGGGCTATATAGCCTGACAGGCTTCTCTGTCCAATGGATTCTCCAGGCAAGAATTCTGGAGAATTTCCTTCTCCAGGGGATCTTCCTGACCTGGCCTTGCAGGCAGATTCTTTACCATCTGAGCCACCAGTGAAGCCCATAGACGTTAGTTGCAGACAAATACCGTTTGATTCCACTTCCACAAGATTCCTAGAATAGTCACATTCATAGAGTCAGAAAGTACACTGGTAGATGCGGGAGGCCAGGGGTGGGAAGTTAGTGTTTAATGGGGACAGAGTTTCAGTTTAGGAAGGAGATGGATGATGGCAAGAGTTTCACAACGGTGTGAATGTACTTAGTGCCACTGAACTGTACAGTTAAATATGGTTAAACAGTATGTTTTATATTATGTGACTTTTACCACAATAAAAAAATTTTTAAAAATCCTGTGATAAACCATAATGGAAAAGAATATTTAAAAAGGAATGTATATGTGTGTATATTTATAATGCTAATTTCTTAGCTTTACAAAAAATATATAATATATATAAAATATATATATAAGATATATATATATATATTCACTCTGCTGTACAGCTAAGAAATTCACACAATATTGTAAATCAACTATACTTCAATGAAAAAAACACTTTCTTTCTAAAAAATGCTAACCATCACTTGACAACACAGGGTTGACACAAACCTTCAATTTGAAAAAAAAAAAAAATGCAGTATCTGCAATCCCAGTGAAAAGAGGTATGCCTGTACTTTTTTCCAGCACTGTTTATAAGTAATTGAAGATCTCATGACCCTTTATCTGTGAGAGCAAGGGGTCACAGTATCATTATCGCAATAAAGTGACCACTGACTCTGTGACGTCCTTCGTCTGTCCACATTCCATTTCCCCAGGAAGCCCCCAAAACAGTCCTTTAAATTACAGCTTCCTCCCTTCTAACCCAGTCAAGGTCCACGTCTTCCTCTTGGTTGTCTTTTTAGTGTCTTTTGTGACATTAACTCACAAAGAATTGTTTTGAAGGGTCAGGTCAGTTGCCTTGAAAATGTATGTTTCGTGTTTTAGATTTGTCTTTTTTTCTCCTGATTAGATTCTGGCAAGAAAATTACAGATACCAAGGGAACATTTCATGCAAAGATGGGCTCGATAAAGGACAGAAATGATATGGACCTAACAGAAACAGAAGATATTAAGAAGAGGTGGCAAGAATACACAGAAGAACCGTACAAAAAGATCTTCATGACCCAGATAATCACGATGGTGTGATCACTCACCTAGAGCCAGACATCCTGGAATGTGAAGTCAAATGGGCCTTAGAAAGCATCACTACGAACAAAGCTAGTGGAGGTGATGGAATTCCAGCTGGGCTATTTCAAATCCTGAAAGATGATGCTGTGAAAGTGCTGCACTCAATATGCCAGCACATTTGGACAACTCAGCAGTGGCCACAGGACTGGAAAAGGTCAGTTTTCATTCCAATCCCAAAGAAAGGCAATGCCAAAGAATGCTCAAACTACTGAACAATTGCACTCATCTCACATGCTAGTAAAGTAATGCTCAAAATTCTCCAAGCCAGGCTTCAGCAATACGTGAACCGTGAACTTCCAGATGTTCAAGCTGGTTTTAGGAAAGGCAGAGGAACCAGAGATCAAATTGCCAACATCCACTGGATCATCAAAAAACCAAGAGAGTTCCAGAAAAACATCTATTTCTGCTTTATTGACTATGCCAAAGCATTTGACTGTGTGGATCACAATAAACTGTGGAAAATTCTGAAAGAGATGAGAATACCAGACCACCTGACCTGCCTCTTGAGAAACCTGTATGCAGGTCAGGAAGCAACAGTTAGAACTGGACATGGAACAGCAGGCTGGTTCCAAATAGGAAAAGGAGTACGTCAAGGCTGTATATTGTCACCCTGCTTATTTAACTTATATGCAGAGTACATCATGAGAAACGCTGGGCTGGAGGAAGCACAAGCTGGAATCAAGATTGCCAGGAGAAATATCAATAACCTCAGATATGTAGATGACACCACCCTTATGGCAGAAAGTGAAGAGGAACTAAAAAGCCTCTTGATGAAGGTGAAAGAGGAGAGTGAAAAAGTTGGCTTAAAACTCAGCATTCAGAAAACCAAGATCATGGCATCTGGTCCCATCAGTTCATGGGAAATAGATGGGGAAACAGTGGAAACAGTGTCAGACTTTATTTTTGGGGCTCCAATATCACTGCAGATGGTGATTGCAGCCATGAAATTAAAAGACGCTTACTCCTTGGAAGGAAAGTTATTACCAACCTAGATAGCATATTCAAAAGCAGAGACATTACTTTGCCAACAAAGGTCCATCTAGTCAAGGCTATGGTTTTTCCAGTAGTCATGTATGGATGTGAGAGTTGGACTGTGAAGAAGGCTGAGCACTGAAGAATTGATGCTTTTGAACTGTGGTGTTGGAGAAGACTCTTGAGAGTCCCTTGGACTGCAAGGAGATCCAACCAGTCCATTCTAAAGATCAGTCCTGGGTGTTCATTGGAAGGACTGATGCTAAAGCTGAAACTCCAATATTTTGGCCACCTCATGTGAAGAGTTGACTCATTGGAAAAGACTCTGATGCTGGGAGGGATTGGGGGCAGGAGGAGAAGGGGACGACAGAGGATGAGATGGCTGGATGGCATCACCAACTCGATGGACGTGAGTTTGAGTGAACTCCAGGAGTTGGTGATGGACAGGGAGGTCTGGCGTGCTGCAATTTATGGCGTCACAAAGAGTTGGACACGACTGAGCGACTGAACTGAACTGAACTGAACTGAATAATTTTGGGCATTGGCAAAAATACCATGTGGTCTTGTTAAACCCATAAGGTAACATAAGGAAACTGAGACCTGGCTAGTTGGTGTCAGAGTTTAGATACATCTTATTATCAGATTCTTAATTTGCCTTTACTAGCTCTATGATTGATTACATAGGACTTTCAGGAAGAGTGCCTTTGTGTCAAGTGGGAGATGCTCACTAAGCAAAGGAAAATAGGATCTATTACTATAAACGATGCTATTGCTTCCTTATAAAGCCTGATGGTTAAACATATCTAGACCATATTACCAATTATGAATTCCATTAGTGATAAGCTGCGTGATCTAGGCAAGTCTTTTATGTCTTTGTGCCTGGGTTTTTTTTAAATCCGTAAAATGAGGATACTAATAGTGTCTACCTCTTAGCTTGTGTGAAATGAAGTTATCCATGTCAGATATTCAGCATTGTGGCTGACTTGTTGCAATTGCTCAGTAAAAAGTAATTATTTCTGTGGATGTGTTTTTTTTTTAATTTTTAACTATTTTCTTTTTAATAAAAAATGACATTAAAAAAAGTTTTTAAAAGAAGCTTTTCCACATGATGGGTCAACTATTTTTTCCCTCAATCACCTCATTCTGGGACTTCCCTGGTGGTTCAGTGGCTAAGACTCGTCGTTTCCAATGCAGAAGACCCAAGTTTGACCCTTCATCAGGGTATTGGATCCCATGTGCTGCAACTAAGACCTGGCTAAGACAAATTAAAAAATCACCCCATTCCTTTAAGCTATTTTTTTTAGGTTTAATATTTTTAATTGCAATATAGTTGACTTACAGGGTTGTGTTAATTTCTGCTACACAGCAAAATGATTCAGATATATATTAATATATATATAAATACACATTCTTTTTTAAATATTGCTTTCCTTTATGGTTTATCATAGGATATTGAGTATAATTCTCTGTGTTATACAGTAGGACCTTGTTGTTTATCCATTCTATATATATGTGTGTGTGTATATATATATATATATATATATATAAAATGGTCACATTGTACACCTTTAATACAAATGTCTGCCAATTATATCTAAATAAAATTGGGGGAAAATAAGTAAAACAGTGGAGTGGCTGAGAGGAGGGGTTGTTTCTTACCTCAGCGTCACCTGGTCCATCCTGATACCCCCATAAACATCGACACCCTTTTCCCAGGGCCTCTCCTCCTGGCGGCTGCCTTGTCTCTCCTTCCTCTTCGTCCTCTTCAGCCCACTTCTCTCCCATGCTGCTCCCCAAGTGCCTTTCAACCTTCACACCTGCAGCTTCCCACACACTCAGGGGATGGGACCTCAATTCTGCCTGCCACAAGGAGGACTCCCATGTTACAGAGGAAGAACCTGGTGAGGAGAGATGGAGACAGGAGACCAGGGGAGACAGGGGGTGTGGTGAGGGGCAAGGACCACGTTGCATTCGTCTGTGTCCCCCACAGAAGGGCACGTTTCTGACTGGACAAGGCACCCGACTGGCCATCTCCTCAGTCTTCCCAATGAACCACCTGCTCCCCTCCCCACACAGGAGGGCCCATGTTGCTGCGCATCAGCAGAGCCCGTAGGGAGGTTCTTTAGAGGATTGGGGTGGGCCCTGGGCAGCACCCCTGAGATTCTAGATCTTTCTGGTCCCAGATGAGTTACTTACTGGGAAAGTCACTCACCTTTTGGGCTTCATTGAACTCTTCTGTGACACAGAGATTTTGGATTAGATGAGAAAACCTGAACTCAGAGGCCTCCAGGGGCCCGGGGGCGGTGCCAGTAAGGGAAGCTAAGGGTTGGGATGATTGCCTATCCAAAGCGAGATGGAACTCAGCTCCAGCCAGCTCATCATGAGAGACATCCTCATTTATGTATTAATTTTTCAAAGACGAATGAGAATTTTCACTTTTTCATGTGTGTGTGGGGGGAACATTGACAAAAAACCCAGTTGAAAAAAAAATCCCCCTGTAAAAGTTGACAAGGCCTACAAATTGCCAGTGTGAACCCCGAGTTAGCTGGGTGTTTCATTTCCTCTGGTCTCCATCCGGTTTTTTGATTGTTTTGTGGGTCTGTGATTCCTGGGGGGGTCAGGTGGGGTTGAACTTAGATAAGATTTCAGAGATGGCAATTCCTGCCTCCTGTCCTTCGGCACATCCCCAGGCTGTCCTGCGTCACCCATTTCCAGGAGGCCACAGGCTGCACCCCACAAACATTCCAGGTGCTTAGTGTTCAGGAACCAGAATTGTCCTGTGCCGTTGTCATCATTTCAGCTAGGTGACGTCTTCAGGGCTGAATCATCGTGGGCCAGCCTTGCAGGCCTTTAGGGCTGGGCCAGGTTTCCTGTGGACTGGAGGCCTGTAGCTTTGTACCGAAAAAAGGAAAAAAAAAAGAAGTCCTAGTGTTCTCTGTGTGTCTGGGACGACAAGGGCTCTGACTTATTCCTTGAGGCATCTTTAGAGCCTCAGAGCCTAGCGCATAGTAAGCTCCTTGCCGGGGAGGGTCACAGTGACTGTACTCCCTTCAGGGCAGAGGCAGGACTTGAAACTGGAATTATAAGCCCAGATTTCTTAGCTGGGGGGACAAGACTGAACGAAAACAAATCAGGATCAAAGAGGGTGAGGTGCACCTAAGGGTTTGCCTTAACTGTTAATTAGATTTTTTAGAGTAACCTTTAAATGGTCACTTTAAAAGTACTCCAAGTCACACAAGCTTATAAATTGTGAAGCCCAGAGGCAATGCACTTTTAAAAATTCTGATAAAAATACATAACATAAAATTTACCATTTTAACCATTTTAAAATATATTTACTTATTTGTCTGTTTTGGGTCTTAGTTGCAGCATGGGGGGGATCTTTGATCTTCGTAGTGGCATGTGGGATCTAGCTCCCTGGCCAGGGACTGAACCGAGGCCCCCTGCAGTGGGAGCGAGAAGTCTTAGCCACTGGGCCACCAGGGAAGTCCCTTTCAACCAATTTTAAGTGTAGCTTTTAATGGCATTAAGTACATTCACATTCTAGAGCAACCATCACTACCATCCATCTCCGGAACATTTTCATCATCCTAAACTGAAACTTTGTTTCCATTAAACAATAAGCCAATCAGATTTTATGGCTTAATGGTGGGTCAGTGTTGGAGATCTGGCCAAGTGACATGGGCTTCTGTGGGAAGTGGCAAGTGTCCTGTTACTAGGGTGAGCAAGCAAAGACTAGGTGTCAGATTAGGGCTTAGCTGATGGCAGTGGTCTATGACTCCATACTGGTCTTTACCAGGATTCTGTCTGAGGATGAGATGAAAAATCTTACTTGTTGCTAACTGAGTTGGGAGGTTTTGTTGTGTGGGGTTTTTGTGTGTTCTAGGGGACGTGATTTCACCTGCAGTTTTGTTGTTGTTCAGTATCTAAGTTGTGTCCGACTCTTGGATACCCCATGGACTGCAGCACGCCAGGCTCCCCTGTCCTTCACTGTCTCCCGGAGTTTGCTCAATTTCATGTCCACTGAGTTGGTGATGTCATTTAACCATCTCATCCTCTGCTGCCCCCTTCTCCTCCTGTCTTCAGTATTTTCCAGCATCAGGATCTTTTCCAATAAGCCAGGTCCCGATGTTCAAGCTGGTTTTAGAAAAGGCAGAGGAACCAGAGATCAAATTGCCAACATCCGCTGGATCATGGAAAAAACAAGAGAGTTCCAGAAAAGCATCTATTTCTGCTTTATTGACTATGCCAAAGCATTTGACTGTGTGGATCACAATAAACTGTGGAAAATTCTGAAAGAGATGGGAATACCAGACCACCTGATCTGCCTCTTGAGAAATTTGTATGCAGGTCAGGAAGCAACAGTTAGAACTGGACATGGAACAACAGACTGGTTCCAAATAGGAAAAGGAGTTTGTCAAGGCTGTATATTGTCACCCTGCTTATTTAACTTATATGCAGACTACATCATGAGAAACGCTGGACTGGAAGAAACACAAGCTGGAATCAAGATTGCCGGGGGAAATATCAATAACCTCAGATATGCAGATGACACCACCCTTATGGCAGAAAGTGAAGAGGAACTAAAAAGCCTCTTGATGTTGGTGAAAGTGGAGAGTGAAAAAGTTGGCTTAAAGCTCAACATTCAAAAAACGAAGATCATGGCATCCGGTCCCATCACTTCATGGGAAATAGATGGGGAAACAGTGGAAACAGTGTCAGACTTTATTTTTCTGGGCTCCAAAATTACTACAGATGGTGACTGCAGCCATGGAATTAAAAGACGCTTACTCCTTGGAAGGAAAGTTATGACAACCTAGATAGCATATTCAAAAGCAGAGACATTACTTTTCCAACAAAGGTTCATCTAGTCAAGGCTATGGTTTTTCCTGTGGTCATGTATGGATGAGAGAGTTGGACTGTGAAAAAGGCTGAGTGCTGAAGAATTGATGCTTTTGAACTGTGGTGTTGGAGAAGACTCTTGAGAGTTCCTTGGACTGCAAGGAGATCCAACCAGTCCATTCTGAAGGAGATCAGCCCTGGGATTTCTTTGGAAGGAATGATGCTAAAGCTGAAACTCCAGTACTTTGGCCACCTCATGTGAAGAGTTGACTCATTGGAAAAGACTCTGATACTGGGAGGGATTGGGGGCAAGAGGAGAAGGGGATGACAGAGGATAAGATGGTTGGATGGCATCACTGACTCAATGGACGTGAGGCTGGGTGAACTCCGGGAGCTGGTGATGGACAGGGAGGCCTGGCGTGCTGTGATTCATGGGGTCACAAAGAGTCGGACACGACTGAGCGACTGATCTGATCTGATCTGATCTGAGCCAAAGTATTGGAGCTTGAGCTTCAGCATCAGTATTTGCAATGAATATTCAGGACTGATTTCCTTTAGGATTGACTGGTTTGATCTCCTTGCTGTCCAAGTAACTCTCAAGTCTTCTCCAACACCACAGTTAAAAAGCATCAATTCTTCGGTAGTCACCCTTCTTTATAGTCCAACTCTCACATTTGTACCCTACTACTGGAAAAACCATATCCTGACTATACAGACTTTTTTTGGCAAAGTGATGTCTCTGCTTTTTAATATACTGTCTAGGTTTGTCATAGCTTTCCTTCCTAGAAGTGTTTTTTAATTTCATGATTGCAGTCACCCTCTGCAGTGATTTTGGAGCCCAAGAAGACCTGCAGTTTACCCATATGAAAAACAAGCTGTCCAGTAAGGCTCCGTTATACCTCACACAGCCCACAGTCTCCTCAGGCCAGTCTGAGTCCAGCCCTCAGACATGGTGAGTTCATTCATGCTCTTATATTGGAGTGGGCCATTTCCTAAGCCAAGGGACCTTCCTGACCCAGGGATCGAACCTGAGTCTCTTGTGTCTCCTGCATTGGCACGCAGATTCTTTACCACTGTGCCACCTGGGACGCCCGCCCATTCCCTCCCCTTCCAGAAATAGATGCTAGCCCCCTCCACCCTGCAAGAGGGTGCAGTGTATGGTAATACAGCAGACACTGTTGACCGTCTATTCAACAGCCATCCCCGCCGTCCCCTCAAAGACAGACCTCCACTTTGGGATTCAAATGAAAACATACTCAGGGAAGGTGTGCCTAGCACCAGGACATGAATCATGATTATTCTAAGGCATGGATTCCAAGCCATCTTGTGATTATTCCATTCCTCTTTGCCAGTGTAATCGGTGTGGTAAATTCCACAATGAACGGATGACTTGGTCAGGACTGGCTTGTCTGAGGTGAGCGCTGAAGGGTGAGTGAGTTAACCCGGGGTTGGGGTGGGGTGGGGCAGTTCTAGAGAGGACAGCATGTACAAAGGCCCTGTGGTCAGTAGGGTGTGAAACTGCTGAGATGAGAAAACCAGCCTGGGTGTCAAGAATGCAGAGGATCTGGAGACTGTGGCAG
Organism: Bos javanicus; assembly: GCF_032452875.1. NCBI lineage: Eukaryota > Metazoa > Chordata > Mammalia > Artiodactyla > Bovidae > Bos > Bos javanicus. Next base: position 74,136,664 of record NC_083872.1, on the reverse strand, counting down.
GGCCCAGACCCCAGGGGCCTTGCAGGTCAGGCCAGGAAGTGGGCCCTAACCTGAGAGCAAGTGGAGGGTTTCGTGTTTGTGTTTTGGGGTTTAGGAGTGCAGGTGTTATAAAACATGGACAGATTTGCCTTTTACAATTTATTTTGGCTGCATATGAGGAATTCACTGGGCGGAAGGCAGAGCTGCTGGGTTTAACACTCTAACTTTACGTCCAGTAAAAGTTCAAAATCCTCCGAAGTTTCAGAGATTCTTGGACGCTTATGTTTTCACCACTTCCCCTGTCGTTCTCGCTTCTCCCTGAATGATTTCTCCTCAGTATGGTGCTGACTCAGACATGAAACTTGGTCCCTTCTCCATTTCCATAAAAATCCCATCTTGACAAACACTTGTGAACGGAACATAAAGATCTTGGGATCACAAAGAGGGGTGAAGTCCCACACAGAAGGCACTGCAGAGGGCATCTTAGATAGGTCTGTTCTCCTGGAACTTTCAGGGATACTCTGTTCCTTCCCCTCCCCCAGTCCAGTAGTTCATCTCCAGACCTTCCTCAACCCTTTGTCTGGTCACCCTGGCTCCTCTCTCCTCCTCCCCTCCCCTCACCCTGGGCTTCCCTTCCTCTCCCCCTGGGCTCCCCTCTCCTCACTCTGGGCTCCCTCCCCCTCACTTTGGGCTCCCCTCCCCTCACTCTGGGCTCCCCTCCCCTCACTCTGGGCTCTCCTCCCCTCACTCTGGGCTCCCTTTCTCTTCACTCTGGGCTCCCCTTCTCTTCACTCTGGGCTCCCCTCCCCCTCACTCTGGGATCCCCTCCCCCTCACTCTGGGCTCTCCTCCCTTCACTCTGGGCTCCCCTTCTCTTCACTCTGGGCTCCCCTCCCCTTCACTCTGGGCTCCCCTCCCCCTCACTCTGGGCTCCCTCCCCCTCACTCTGGGCTCCCCTCCCCCTCACCCTGGGCTCCCTCCCCCTCACTCTTGGCTCTCCTCCCCTCACTCTGGGCTCCCTCCCCCTCACTCTTGGCTCTCCTCCCCTCACTCTGGGCTCCCCTTCTTTTCACTCTGGGCTCCCCTCCCCTTCACTCTGGGCTCCCCTCCCCTCACTCTGGGCTCCCCTCCCCCTCACTCTGGGCTCCCTCCCCCTCACTCTGGGCTCCCCTCCCCCTCACCCTGGGCTCCCTCCCCCTCACTCTTGGCTCTCCTCCCCTCACTCTGGGCTCCCCTCCCCCTCCCCCTGGGCTCCCTCCCCCTCCCCCTGGGCTCCCTCCCCCTCACTCTGGGCTCCCCTCCCCCTCACCCTGGGCTCCCTCCCCCTCACCCTGGGCTCCCTCCCCCTCACTCTTGGCTCTCCTCCCCTCACTCTGGGCCCCCTCCCCCTCACTCTGGGCTCCCCTCCCCCTCACCCTGGGCTCCCCTCCCTGTCACTCTGGGCTCCCTCCCTCTCCTGGAGCGGGCTGTGGACATTGGAATGCGGGATTTGTCTTCCTCTGTTAAACAGAGCAGCTCTGCTCTCCCCAGGCCGCCCTCCAAGCTTGCAGATCGGTCACAGTTCACAAACCTGACTGTGACTTTTGCTCATTTTCTCCAACCCCTGCCTTTGACGGTGCCCAAAGTCACCTTTGCAGCCTTTTCGACACTTCCAGCAGTTTTGTTAACTTTTTTACTTTTTATTTTTTGGCCAAGCCTCTGTAGCATGTGGGAGCTTAGTTCCCCAACCAGGGATGGAACCCACCCCCCTTGCAGTGGGAGCTTGGAGTCTTAACTACTGGAGCCCCAGAGAAGTTCCTCTTGTTACTTTCAAGCATGAAAAGGTTCAAAGTTAAATTTCTCATCCAATTTCCACTCCGCTCCTGCTCATCCCTCAGCTCCAAGGTCCTTGCTGCAGAGATTTGGAAGGGGTGAGGTGGCCTGCTCCTTCACCCCCCACTTTCCTCTGTTCTCTGGATCCCTTTCTTCTCTGGTGGGCTATAGTGGAGATGAGAAAGACAGAAAGGTCCTCATCTCTTGTCAGTGGCTGCTGCCGTGGTCCTTACCGTGTGATGTCCCTGTGTCTGTGGCCCTCACTGGGGGCCCTCGATGTCCCCTGTGTGGCAGGCATCTACGCAGTCTGGATAGACGGTGATGGAAGCAAAGAGGCTATGCTGCCATTTGTGTTGGATGAACAAATGGAGCGATGGTGTACGGACCAGTGGTGCATGGCTAGAGAGATGGAGACGAGGCTGGACGGCATTGGGCGTTCTCACCTGGAGGTCTCTGACCACCTGCCTGGTCCTCAAGCACCTTGGCAGCATCTGAGAAGGCTCAGCAGCTTCAGTCTTGATCCTCAGTGGGTGGGCAATGGGTGGAGCTCTTGGTGGGAGAGTAACTGGAGAGGGGCAGAAGGGGTGGGGCTTCTCACCACAAGTCCTGGTCTAAATGCGGAGGTTCCCGAGTGTCACGGAGGGTAGGACAAATGAGACTCAAACAATTTGATAGCCTGGGTTTGCAGGTGTCATGTGTATACGTGTGTTAAGCTGCTTGTCCAACTCTTTGCGAGCCCATGGACTGTAGCCTGACAGGCTCCTGTTTATGGGATTCTCCACACAAAAATACTGGAGTGAGTTGCCATGCCCTCCTCTGGGGAATCTTCCTGACCCAGGGATTGAATCAAAGTCTCTTATGTTTCCTGCATTGGCAGAAGGGTTCTTTACCTCTAGCGCCACCTGGGAAGCCCCTGCAGGTGTCAGAGAACAAATCTGACTCCATATTGGATCTGTTTCTTCAATTTAACCTCTGTGTTCTATTGCTTTTGCTACAAGTTAGTCACTAAAAGAATGCTGCCTGTAGCCTGAAATATGGGATAATCCATTCTCAAGACTCTGACCTTTAAAGGTATAACACTTTTCCATTCATATAGAGATAAAAAGCTGCAGAACAGAGAATACATTTGTCTTGGGACTTCCCTGGTGATCTAGTGGCTGCTGCTGCTGCTGCTGCTAAGTCGCTTCAGTTGTGTCCGACTCTGTGCGACCCCATAGACGGCAGCCTACCAGGCTCCCCGTCCCTGGGATTCTCCAGGCAAGAACACTGGAGTGGGTTGCCATTTCCTTCTCCAAGGCATGAAAGTGAAAAGTGAAAGTCAAGTCGCTCAGTTGTGTCTGACTCTTAGTGACCCCATGGGCTGCAGCCTACCAGGTTCCTCCGTCCATGGGATTTTCCAAGCAAGAGTACTGGAGTGGGGTGCCATTGCCTTCTCCGGATCTAGTGGCTAACACTCCTCAATCCCAATGTAGGTAGGTGGCCTGGGTTTGATACATAGTCAGGGAACTAGATCCCACATGCCACAACTAAGAGTTTGCATGCTGCAACAAAGACCAGCAAAGCCAAACAGATAATAGATATTAAAAAAAAATTATTAGCAAGAGACAGGCCTGGAAAGAAGGGTCAGGAACATAGTCTCTGATGACTGGGTCTGGAGGCAGGTGAAGGAGTACTTCCCCTAAAATACAAAATACACACAAAACAAACAAATAAGCACATTTATTTTGTTGGAGGTTTATAGGAACATCGTGACCAGATGCATAAGCTAGAACAAAGGATTCCAGTACCAAGAAGTTATCAACACTCAAACACACCCCCTTCTCTTTCACTAAAAAAGAAGTCTGAATTCTAACTCAGGTAAGATGGTTCTTTGGGACACTAGTCACCACCTTCTTGGTCTGCTGGTTTTACAAATAAAGTCACTATTCTCTGTCCCGACAACTCCTCTCTCAATTCATCAGCCTGTTGTGCAGTGAGCAGTATGAGCTTGGACTCAGTAACAGAGTCGAGGAGGGAGGTGGGGAGCAGACTGTGTCCACGAGGGACGGGCCAGTGCAGAAGCTAGGGGTCAAGAATGGTCATGTGTGGCAAAGGTGAAGGCCAAGACCTGTGGGCGCCTGGCATTGTGCAGTAGTCCTCAGCTCCTGCTCTTCGGGTGGTGGGGCTGCCCCAAACAGTGGATGGGCCCCGGAGGGCTATTTCTGACTGGAATGAGAAATTGCCTCACTATGTGACACAGTCTGATTATGACACACAAAAGGTAAAGCATTTACTCCTCAATGCATTGCAAAGTGTTTTGTAGGCAAAAAACCGAGACCAAAAAAACTTGCAAGTCAGGTCCTGGAGAAGCAGTGATAAAGGAAGTCCTTGGTGAGTGGTTTTGTACAACCTGCGGCCCAGTTGGTCTCTGAGGTTTAACATTCTGTGGGAGCTGGGGTGCAGGGAGGGTCCAGGAGGTGTTTCCACGGAAGGACTCCCAACTGTTGTCCTCTCCCCACTTCCTGCTGGGCCCGATCTGTGGGCGACCTGATTTCTAATCCTGGTTGTAGCACAGATTTGTTTTGTGACTTTGGCCAAGTTTCTGCATCACTCTGGGCCCAAGAGACTCTGCCTCACCCTGGCAGCCCCCTTCCCACAGGTGACCAGGACACTCCTGCAGACTAAATGGTACATCCAGCCCACTTTAGGGGCACATAGACATTTATTTGTGCAAGCATGCACATGTGATGCACACACACTTGCACACAATGACTCTTCTAGTCCCAAAGCAGCCCTAGGCATTGCCCCAGTATCAGAATAAAATGCACCTCATATGACCCCCAGTAGGACTCTATCCTCCAAGAAGAGGAGGACTCAGTGGGGGCAGTCCACTTCCCAGCAGTCTAACCCTGGATTGAGTAGTTGACCTTTGAGTCACTTCTCTCCTCCACAAGATGGACATTCTTTTTTTAAAATTTATTTTTGTCCGTGCTGGGTCTTCACTACGGTGTGCGGGCTTCTCACTGAGGTAGCTTCTCTTGTCACAGAGCATGGGCTCTCAGGTGCGAGGGCTTCAGTACTTGCAGCATGCGGGCTCAGTAGTTGTGGCTCCCGGGCTTCAGAGCACAGGCTCAACAGTTGCGGTGCACGGGCTCAGTTGCCTGGATCAGGGATCGAACCCGTGTCTCCTGCATCAGCAGGTGGATTCTTTACCACTGAGTTACCAGGGAAGCCGTGATTCCTTTCCTTTCCATCTCAGGAGCCCCAGGACTGGGCTGCTCCCACCCCTACCCTGTGCAGCCCAAGGGCAGGTTGCTCTGCTGCACCACTAGCTTCCTCTTTTCAGGGGCTATCCCAGGGCTGGGGCGGTGGGGGTGGGGGTGGAGGGAGGGTGGTGAGTGCAAAGAGGTTTGTCGCAGCTCGCAGCTCGCAGCTTGGGTTTCACTTCCTTTCTGCCCCTGGGGCTGCCAGCTCCTGGAGGGCAGTTAGCTTGGCCCAGGGCCTCACCTACCTGCTCTGCTGTCCTGGTCGGCAGGTGTTTTCCCACTCGTGTGTGTCCTGGAGTAGGAGAACCCTGAGACCCCATGTGGCTACCTCTGTTATTAGGATTTCTAGCCTCATATATGTATTTTTTTTCCTTTCAGAGGGAGGATTGTGGAGTCTGGGGGTTGAGGGAGCAGAAGAGCAGAGTGGGAGGGAGTCCCAGGATCACTTAGTCAGTCTCTTGGGTTGACAGCTGGGGATACTGAGGCCCTGGGAGGGAAGGGCTTGCCTCAGACCACACCGTAAACCAGTGGCGGTGTGAGCCAGCCACTGTGTCTGCTGACTTCCTGCCAGGGTTAGCCCTGCGCAGCCTCTAGCCTGACAAATAAGGCCTCCTGCCCTGGCCTTCCTGAGCTCCTGCGGTGGGCTGGGAGCTGCCTCTTCCTGGACAGGGAGGCAGTACACCTACACAGACAGGCCCCCTCCCCTCTCTTGGCTGCTGTTTCCCTGTCGGTGATAACACAGTGGCCCAGCCAGCTGTAACTCGGCATGAAGCCAGCTGGACTACAGGGGAAAGAGGTGCAGGCTGGCCTCGGGCAGGGGCTGGGAGAGGCCACGAGTCCTGAGGCAGAGGCAAAGGGAGAAGAAGGGGCCTGGTCCAGGGCCCCCAGGGTGGGTGGAAGGGAACCCCACCAGGTCACTCCCTTGGATCTGCTCTAAAACACAGCAGGTGGCAATGGGGCCCAGGACAGCCCCTGGCCTAGGCTCTGGGTGTCTGTGGTCTCCTTGCTTCCAGCTCCTTCCCGCTCTGCTCTGCCCCTGGCCCCCACGGCTGCTTTCTTCGACCCTCAAGGCCAGACCGGCCCAAGGATGGATTAAACTGCCTTCGAACCCCTACCAGGGGAGGGGACATGAAGAGGGTGGAGGTGGGCGTGACACATGGTCACCCCTCTGCAGAGCTGGTGTGGGTCATGGGTGATCCTGTTCTGGGACAGGGGCCAAAGCAGAGCAGGCATGCCCTAGGAAGATGGCCAGAGGGACTCTGTATATCTGAGCACGTGGATTGAATTGTGTCTCCCTCAAATTCATCTGTTGAAGTCCTAGCCCCTAAGACTTCAAAATGTGACTGTATTTGCAGACAGGGTCTTCAAAAAGGTAATTAAAATAAAATGAGGTCACTAGTGAAGTGTGAGACAGATTCATGCCTGACTTTTTGCGACCTCATGGACTGCAGACCTCATGGCCCTAATCCAGTATGACTGATGTAAGAGGAGATGAGGTCATAGATACACACAGAGGGAAGATGGCTGTCTGAAAACCAAGGAGAGAGGCCTCCAGACAAACAACCTGTTGGCACTGTAACCCCCACGGCCTGAAACTATGAGATAAAACACTTCTGCTGTTTAAGCCCCCAGTCTGTGGAACTTTGTTATGGCAGTCCTAGCACACGAACTCACTAAGGATTTTTGTGTTTTGTGATATAAGAGGTAGGCAATGGTAGTTTGGAGGTGTAAATTCTAGATTTGTGCAAACTTTTGGATGGTTTGTGGGGACAATGGGACTCACACATCACCTTGGAGAGGCTTTCTCTGACCATCCTTTTTTTTTTTTTAAAACCTTTTTGGCTGTTCTGCGTAGCATGCAGGATCTTAGCTCCCAACCCAAGATCAAACCCGAGCCCCTTGCAGTGGAAGCAGGGAGTCTTAACCACTGGACTGCCAGGGAAGTCCCTGACCATGCTTCTTAAAGTGAAATCCCCTCTTTCTCTTCCGTCCTGAGTAATTGATCCAAAGTCATTAGTATCAGGCAAGGCAGGAAGCAGCCGTGATGGGGCTGTGCTGCGGTGGCCCCAGGTAGGGTGGAGTCTGAGCAGGGGTTCTGGTGGTCCATCCAAGGATGTCCGGACGCAAGGAACGTGAGGACACCTTCAGGGCTGGGCTGGTGCGGGCAGAGCGTGATTGGCTACCAATGGGCCTGAGCAAATAGGTCTGTACATGAAGGGCAGTGGGAACCAGGCTCTGCAGTTAAAGGGGGTGCACAAGGAATAGAAAACTGGAGGCTATCTGTGGTGTTGGGTTGTGACTGTATAAACTTGTGCTATCATGCGTATACTGGTAGAACTAGAAACACACGTGGATCTGCATGCTGCGTCCACTGAGCATCCACACAGGAATGAGCGCACCCTGTAACTTCGTAGGAGGTACTCACAGCCTTGGGGAGCTCAGAGGGCCATGGCTCTGTGTTGCCCACCCAGGGCTCTTTTGCGGGTTCTTCCTCTTGTCAACTCAGAGGCGCTGGCCCCACTGGCCCTGGGACATGGAGTACTGCTGCCACCTTGTGGTCACTGTAGGACACTGTCCCGAGCCACAGTCACTCCTGGAGAGGGCGGGGATGAGATGGGGGGAGGGCTTTCCGAAGTGCCCGCCATGAGTCAGCAGGACCATCCAAGACCAGTGGGCAGATCCTGCTTCTCTTCCACTGCTGGCATCAAGGCACCATGGCCCCACTCAGGGGCAGCAGCTCAGACCCAAGAGAGGAGCCCGAGGGCCCTGTTGTGGGAACCCAGGTTGTCTGGGAGGCAGCCAGCACCTTTAAGAGCTGGAAAGGCAATACTGGAGGCTGAACTGGAGTCTCTGAAATTACAGGGCAGTGCGCCTGGCTGAGTGTCTGATGCAGAGGCCATTCTGGATGGAGGTGGTACCATCCATGACGACATGTTGGAACACTTCCTTGACAGATGTTATGCTACTGGTCCTCTTAATTAACCCTCGTGTAACAGCCCTATGAGGGAGCAACTGCCCTTAGCCTATTTACAAGTGAGAGAACCAGAGCACAGGGAAGTTAAGTTATTTGCCTAAAGCCACACAGCTCAGAAGGGCTGCACCGTGACTGGCTATTGTATGACAATTGGAGAGGTTAGATGTTGACACTGGGAGCGGGGAAGTGGGGTCACCGTCCAGGCTCAGGGTTGGGTCTGGTGGGTCAGGGAAGCCAGGAGGGAGCAAAGGGGGTGGAGGCTCTGCCAGTGGGCTTTGAAGGCAGCTCTGGTCAGTACTTCCCCTCTCCCTACCCACCTAACTGGGCTCCACTCAACCTCCCCAGGCCCCTGGCTGGGTACCATTTCCGAGGCAGTTGGGCTCAGTAGGAGCCACTGGCGCCTGGATAATCCTGCCCCCACCCGCAGGTCAAGGCCCCCCCTGCAGATGGTCCTCATTTAAGTGGGGCCCCGCGGCTTCCTGCTGCTGCGACTGACCTGGGGCCTGCGGCCTCAAACAACGCCTGGTGCCAGGAGACCCAGCCTGGCCAACGCTGGTAGCTTCTGCCAGGGTTCCCTCACCCATCGCAGCCCCAGACACCTTCTCTCTGGAGGGGCCCTTAAGGTGGGGCTGCCCTGTGCTGCCCCCTCCAGGGGAAGCCTGGACACCTTTGAGGCCAGGCTCTCTAGGGCAGGCCTCGGGCCCTGACCTCCAGGCTCTGTTCTTGGCATCGTTTTCTCCACGTCAGAGTAGGTGGTTCGTGTGGAGCTTACACCTGTGTCTACTGCCCCCTGCCCTCCCGTGGCCTGGCACATTCACCTCTGAGTTCTAAGTACACAGAACCACATCTGGTGTGCCACTGGGGGTACCCACACACAGGAAAGAATAGGTGACTTTAGCCATGCACAGGCCATGAGCCCCTGGAGCTCCCACTGAGGGTTTCCTGGCTCGCCGTCACTCACCTGGAGCAGCGGGGGCAGAAATGAGCAGAGGCAGCAGCGCCCAGAGCACTGGGTCCCACCCTTCACTCCTGGCTGACTCCACAGGACCGTTGTGAGGGGTGGAAAGGCCCAGGCCAGGGGAGGGCCCCAGCCTCTGGGGGACCCAGGTCAGAGGCCTGGAGGCTCAGTGAGCAGGTGGGACACCTGCCAGAGCTCAGCAGCATAGCTTCCCGCCCCCACCCAACCCCGCTCCGCCGTGTGTGTGAGTGTGCCTGGCAGCAGTCTCGTCAGGCCAAGGGTGGGGGGTAACCCACCTATTATCACCACAGTCCTCTTATCTGACCACCAGAGGCTCCCAACCTCATGATACAGGTGGGTATTATGAAAAAGATGGTCATAAAACGCAGGTGCTTTGGGGCCTTCCTTCCACACAGAATTCAGCTACCACCCCAGAGGCTGGTGGTCTGGTGCACTGCTGCTGACCACTGGCCAGAATAGTCCAGTAAGGGGCCTCTGGAAGCCATCTGCTGTCCTGATAGCTGTCGGGGGGTGGCAGCCCGGCGAGTCGGGCTGCGGTCCCCAGCACCCGGCCACCTCTGCGTGATGTGAGGCAGAAGATGGAGAGGTGCTGGGGACTGTGTGCCGGCATGGTACACCAACTCTGGCTTCTCCCCCATTCTGAGTCTGAGCATCCTTGGGCAGGGCTGGCATGGGGGTCACTGCCAAGTAGCCAGGCAAGCCTGGACTGCATCCAGGAGATGCTTAATATTAATCTTTTGAGAACCAGAGCCTTCCCACTACCTGGGCGGACACAACTAATTTATGCAGGATGCAGGAGGTAACCTTCAGACCAGCTGAGCTTGGTGTGACTGAAGGGTGGGCGCCTCCATCTCCTAAAAAGTTGCCAGACCAGGCTGACACTGGTTGCCCAGGGACTGGGACACAGCTGCTCCCCAGGGGGTGGTGGGGAGAGAAAGGTGGTTCAGGCTGGGGAGACGGGTCAGAGGTCACATTCAACCGTCTTTCTCCAGGCTGGCTTCTCGTCACGCTCTGAACCGTGGCTTGGACAATGAGCCCCCTCCTCCCTGCCTGGAGTATGGACAAGCCTTTGGTCCCATGTACCTGCTTTGCAGCTACTCCCCTTGCCCCAGCTCCTCATGAAGGGCTGGCTGGGCCTGGTTTCCTGTGCGTCCAGCTCCAGGCCACACCTCAGAACACACAGCCTACCTGTTGCTCATGGGAGATGGGGGCTACTGAGGCCCCTGGACCCACTCTGGTCACTCAGCCCCCAGGCCCAGGCATTCCAGCTTCTGTTCTTCTCCACAGGCTGACCTTTCAGGCAGGTCAATTGTTCTAGCTCCACACCAGCCCCCTTCCCTTCGACCACCGAGGGGTTGCTGGGTTGGGGGCTCCCATGTGCCTCAAGCAATGACTCTTGGAGAGCCTGGTGTGAAGATTCCAGACCGGAAAAGGCTGTGCTCTAAGACCAGGGCACCTGAGCTGCCACAGAGATGAGAACTGACACCAGCACCTGACCTGTGGCCCAGCTCCTGAGCCGTGTGCCAAGGCCTCCACACTGAGCCTCAGTGTTGCCATCTGAAAAATGGGGATGATGTACTGATGCATGAGGAAGTGCCCAGCACCTGATAAACAAGTGCATCTGGGACGGTTCACAGGACCCACTGAGTCAGAGACTCAGCCTCTGGAAAACGAGATGCAACTTTGCTCCACCCAGGATTGTGGATTAGATGCCATGAGCTCACGGAAAGCCTTGCACCCAGGCCTTGGACAGGATGGCTGCGTCCTCCCTGCAGGCCGTCGCCTGCCACACCCACACCTGCTCCGTCTGTGATCACAGAGCTCCTGCTGCTGGGCAGGGGCTGGCCTGAGGATGCGGACAGGTCACCCACAGAGAGCAACGGGGCCGCCTGGCGGGCAACTGGTGGCGGAGCCTGTGCTGGTGCAGTGTGGCTGGGTGCCCAGTCCTGCCCCTGCATCTACCCCATCTGCAGATGTCTGTCTCGTGGGCGGCCCTCAGCCCAGCCCAGCCCAGCCTTGGTGAGGCCAAGTAGCTTCCTCCTGGAGACTGAACACTTTTAGGGTGCTCTTCTACCTTTATTGGGGATACGAAAGGCACCTCTCCCAGTCAAGAGGATCAACCGACAGGTGGGGGGCCCAGTGCCTGGTGGAGCCCTGTGAGGGAGAAAGAGAGGAAGGAGGGCAAGGCAGTGGAGGTCACGGCGGGGAAGGGGGGGGGGTCCCAGGAGCCACAAGCATCGGTGGAAGCCCCCTGGCGGCCTCGGGCTGGCGAGGTCTCCCCCTGTCACATGCAGCTTATCTGGACAGTGCGCTCTCAGTAGAGAGCCACAGGCCCTGCCCTCAACAGCTGGCCAACCCTTCAGGCTCCATGGCAGGCACTGGGGAACGGGCCTGAGGCTGCGAAAGAGACTTCTGCTGTCTCCAGCCTCTGGCCAGGCTTCGACTGGCAGTGTGGGCTCTGAAGAGGGCTCATCTGGGGGGGGGTGGTGGGGTCCCAGGAGGGGATCACCCAGGACAAGGGGAGTCACGTTGGGCCACCAAGTGACCAGCCTCTCCAGCCTGGGGCATTCCTGTCCTCAGCAAAGTTGCAGTGGTTGGTGGGGGTGGGAGGGGAGGCATGAGTGCCCAGGGCCCCTAAGTAGAACTGACTCACTCCCCCAGTTCATCCATCTGCCTCCCACACTCCCAGGCAGCACGGCCCCAACCTCAAGGGGAAGAGAAGGACTTATGTGACAAGCCACCCCCAAGCAGCCTTAACACCAAAGGAGGGACTGGCCCCCGCAACGGGGTGTGGGAACAACCAGGGCTCGGGCAGCAGGGCACCAGGCCCCACACTCATAAGGCAAACAGCATGTCGTCGTCTTTCTCCTGGGTCTTCTTTCTCAGGGCAGTGCCAGGTGGGGGGCCTGGGGGCCCCTCGGTTGAGGGACTGGAGAGGTTGGGCAAACGATCGGCCACTTTGGCACGTTCTTCCAGGAACTTGTCGAATTCTAGAGCAACGAGAGGGAGGCTGGGGCTGGGCTCCGAGGCTGGAGCAGGGGAGGGGGGGCAGGGCCAGGGTCTACTACCTTCACTGGTGACGCCCTTGGGCTCCTCCACGTCATTCCCCTGACAAGGCAGAAGGAGGGAGGTTAGCTGCGCGCACGGCGGGGCAGGGCTCAGCTGCTGACCCAGAGACCTCGGCCCCACCACTCTGAGCCAATGGGCCTTGGGTGTCACTTGGCTTCTCTGAGCCTCAGTTCTCTGCTTGGTGACACTCACGGGGTTGTTGGCAACCTAAGGCGGAGGACTTCCGGAAGAGTGCAAGGTGCAGGGTGTGGTGCCCTTAAGGGCACTAGTTCCTCCTCTTCCGGTGTTCAAAGAGATGGGCAGACTCGCTCATGGTGGAGAGGCTGACACCCAAGTCTGTGTCAGCTACACACGCTCAACTGGGGGCCGGGGAGGGGGTGAGCCTTCACCCAGTAGGCAAAACAGATGGACCATGGGCAGAAACATGGTCTTGGCCACTTGCAGAAGGCGGCCTTGGAGCTAGGAAGTGCCCAGGCACTTGGTCCTTGGTGCTCAGGATGAGGGGTGGGCTGGCAGAGACTGGGGAAGAAACCTGGAAGGGGGCCTGGACTGACTGCCCCTCCTGCACACTGGGGGCTCTGGAGGATGCTGGGCCCCCTTCTCCTGGCATAGCGCTCCTGACAGTTGCCCATCAGTTTCTGCTCTGCACAATGGGGCTCCCTCTGGCACCACTCCTTAAGCTACCCCAGGTGCCGAGCTCAGGGCTCTCATGTCCCTGCTGCCCTTGGGCGGCCCGTCTTGCCACAGTGGGCCCTCATGCGGGCAGCAGGCTTGGGCAAGGGGAGGCCCCAGAGGCTGCGAGTGTGAGGCTTCCCCCTCTAAGGCGAAGTACTGGGGAAGCAGCAGGGGAGGGGACACTGACCCTGCTGACGCTCTCTCACCAGCTGCTCGCCCTGCCCCCACACCGGTCACTTCCTCATGGGAAAATGGGAGCCCCAGGTGAGGTGGGTGAGGAGCGGGCCCCACTTACCACGTCCGTGGACAGCCACTTCTCGATATCCTCCATGAGGCAGGCCTGGGTGACGGGGATCTGGAGGGGAGGGCAGGGGTGAGGCGGGAGGGCAGTGCCCCTCACCACCCTGAGTCCACCGGCTATGGCCCCAGAGGAGTTACCTAAACTGAGCCCCTCACTCATGGGATGGGGCCAGTTGACCTGCCCAGCCCCCTCATGGCAGTCCCTCCAAGACAGCTCCGGCCCAGCTGCCTGGGACGCTGAGGTCTCCCTGAGTTCTGCCCACTGTGCCAGGCTGTGGGCGAGGAGGATGGGGGTCAGCAGGCTGAGCAAGGGATGGAGAGGGGCTCCTGACAACTGGCACATTATTCAAAGCCCAGGAAGTGGGCAGCCAGCCAGAAAGGCTGGGGCAGGGGCACGGCCGCAGGCTGTCCCCACAAGCCTCCGCAGACTTGGAGTTCCTGGTGGAAGTTGGCAGAGGAGGGCCAGTGAGGAGGCAGGGGCCGAGCCGACCAGAGGAGGCCAGGCTGGTGGGCCCAGAGGCGATGTGTCACTGTGAGTCTGCCACACAGCCCTGCACAGGGTGGGGGCTGAGGGCTGGTGTGGGGTCTTCCCATTCGAAAAACATCTGAAGAATCCAGCCGGAGGTTAGGGGCAGATTCCGGGGTCAGAGAGACCGGAAGCTGGCTGGGTCCCTGCACCTGGAGCAGGTGACTTAGCTCCTCTCACCCTCACTGCTCATCGTTAGAGAGGATGACAGCACCTACCGTCTAGGTCCAGGTCGTTGTGAGGATTAAAGAGACGAGGAGATAAAGAGTGCACTCTGCGCCCAGCACAGGGCAGACGCTTGGGAAATGCAAGCTACCACTCAGCTACTCTGAGAAACAGAGGGAGAGCGAGTCCTCCTCCAACCAAAGCCAGCTCAGGCCCCAAGCCCCGTACTCAGCACCGAGACCCCAAGGGGGCGGGGGTACCAGAGAAGTGGCAGAGCTGACTTCCCAGCAGCACCAGCAGCAGCAGCAAGTTCTCTGGGCTGCACCTTCCAGCTCCCTCTGCCGGCACTTAGCCCAGACCCAGACATGCCCCGGGTACCTCCCAGCTGCCAGAACTTGCTGCGAGGCAGCACCGAGGGGCCGTGGAAGCGAGAGCAGAGGGAGTGGGACTGTGCTGGGCGCTGGGTGGGGCCCGCAGGCCCTCAGTCGACCCTGTGCTCCTCTGGTTGTGATGCCGGCGCCACTTGGGCCCCCTGCGAGTGCGCCTGGCCCATCCTCACCATGCCTTGTCTCACCATCCAGTCACTGAGGCTCTTCTCACTGCCGCCTCCCATCTGGGTGAGAGAGAGTCGCGCTGAAGGTGGTGGGGATGTCAGGCCACTGGTGTACTGGGAGCCTCATCCAGCACAGGCCTGCTACTGCCTCAAGAGGGGTGTGTGTGTGTGTGTGTGTGTGTGTGGTGTGTGCGTGTGTATGTGTAGTGTGTGTGTTTGTGGTGTGTGTGTGTGTGTGGTGTGTGTGTGTGGTGTGTGTGCGCGTGGTGTGTGTGTGTGTGGTGTGTGTGTATGGTGTATGTGTGGTGTGTGTGCGCGTGGTGTGTGTGTGTGTGGTATGTGTGCGTGTGGTGTGTGGTGTGTGTGTGTGGTGTGTGTGTATGCTGTGTGTGTGGTGTGTGTGTGTGTGTGGTATGTGTGCGTGTGGTGTGTGTGTATGCTGTGTGTGTGGTGTGTGTGTGTATGGTATGTGTGCGTGTGGTGTGTGGTGTGTGTGTATGCTGTGTGTGTGGTGTGCGTGTGGTGTGTGTGTGTGTGGTGTGTGCGCGTGTGGTATGTGCGCGCGTGGTGTGTGTGTGGTATGTGTGCGTGTGGTGTGTGTGTGTGGTGTGTGCATGTGGTGTGTGTGTGTGTGGTGTGTGCGCACATGTGTGTGTGTGGTATGTGTGCATGTGGTGTGTGCGTGTGGTGTGTGCATGGTGTGTGCGTGTGGTGTGTGTGAGTGTGGTATGTGTGCGTGTGGTGTGTGTGTGTGTGGTGTGTGTGTGGTGTGTGTGTGTTTGTGTGTGTGTGGTGTGTGTGTATGGTATGTGCGTGGTGTGTGCGTGTGGTATGTGTGCACGTGGTGTATGTGTTTGGTGTGTGTGTGTGTGTGTGTGTGTGTGTAGTATGTGTGTGGTGTGTGTGTAGTATGTGTGTGTGGTGTGTGTGCACGTGGTGTGTGTACATGTGGTGTGTGTGCACGTGTGTGTGTGTGTGTGGTGTGTGTGTGTGTGGTGTGTATGGTGTTTATGTGGTGTGTGTGTGTGTGTGTGGTGTGTGTGTATGGGGTGTGTGTGTGTGTATGGGTGTGTGTGTGTGTGTGTGGTATGTGTGTGGTGTGTATGTGTGTCCATGTTTGTGTAGGTGTGGTGGCCGGGGAAAGGGAATAGGAAAGGTGTCTTCCTGTGGGGACACGCACACACATCCCTGGATGGGTGGGGCAAAGCCTGGCCACCTACTTTCACCCCACAGATCCCGGTGGGTGTGCTGAGTAATCCTAGGATGGAGTAGGCAGCCCTCCACTGGCTCTCAGGGGGGTCTGATGGGCACCCAGTGTCAGGAGCACTGCTGTACCTGTTTCCCGTCATGTTTGTTGATGGGCAAACAGGAGATGCCCAGGGCACCAGAGCAGACGGATGGTGGAGGAAGCCCAGGGTCCTGGCTCCTGGCCCATCAGCCTGTGATCGTCTTCCCCAGCCAGACAGACCCAGCCTGGGGCCTGGCACAGGCCGTCCAGCATCCTCACCTCCCAGGACTCATCAACCCCTGGGGGCAAACACCGGCGGCCACCTACAGGGTCGACGCTTGATTCCTTCGGTACTTTGCTGCCTGGAACCTGCCTGGAATTCCTTCGGTACTCAGCTGCCTTTGACAGCTGAGAGGGAGAAAGCCTTGGCCCTCAGCCAGATCTGAGTATCTTGTGAGCAGATGTTTATGATCTGCTTTATTACTTCCTTTGGAGGAAGTCGTACCATGATTGGTAGAACTCACTTAAATCTCAAGTCACCAAAGATGACCGGGCAGAACTTGTCAGCATCTGCTTTTCTGCAGGCAGAGGTGTGTGTGTTTCCGCCCCAAGGCTGACGGCAGGTGGGGCAGCAGCCAGGAGCCCTCGTCCCAGTGCTCGTCAGGTCCCTGAGCTGCTCTGTGCCCCTAGCAGGTGACATCTGTCCCCCACTACCCCAATTCTGTAACAAGAAGGCACAGGGCTGAAAGGCCAGTCTCTGCCCACGAGGACCAGGTGGTGGCGGAGGGATGTGCTCCCTACTGTCCGCACTCATCTGGATTCTTGGGAGCCAGACTGATGGCCCATGGAAAAGGAAGATTGAGCATCGGAGCAACTCTGTTCCTTGGAGCTCTGCAGGTCATCTGGGGCTCTCATTACCAGCACTGGTTTCCACGCTGGACAGACCAACGGCTGTGAGATCGTGGGCAAATGACCTTGATTCTAAGCCCTGGTGTCTCCTCTGTAAGTGAGGACGACCACACTGCAGTGCTCTGAAGGTAAAACGTTTCACTATATGCCAGGCACTGTGCGAAGGACGTGAGATCTCTGGTTTCACTCACTCCTCTCTGGGACCTGGCTTTCTCATCTGCAAAGGGGACCCCTTCAGGGTTTGGGTAATGACTTAGTAAGTGGGGGACACAGAATGCTCACTCAGCAGGGGACATAGGGTCCAAGTGGGAGGCTCTGAGACTCAGGGCATAAACGCACTCCGCGTGGTGGCAGATCTATAACACACCCAAGGAGGCATCTGAGCCCTTTGCTGGTCCTGCCCTGTTCTGACTTGGGAATGACTCCTGGGACACTGGGGATGCAGCTGGGAATCCCTCCCGCATCTCCTGTGCCCCCCTTCCCACTCCAGAGGAGAGGGCAGCTTCCACAGCCTCCTGACTGCTCTCCAAGCTTCCAGGCTGGGTCCTTCTAAAATGAAGCCAGATAAACGTCCCCCTGCCAACCCCTGCTCCAGACTGCCCAGGGCTCCCACCTCAGGCAGAAGCCAGTCCTCCCAGTTGCCCCTCAGGCTTCACCTCCTAGCACCCAGTCCCACCTGCACCTCTGAAGCCCTGGGCTGTGACCAACCCCCTCCTTGGCCCTGCTGTTCATTGCCCCTGCCTCTCCAGCACCCGGGTCCTGCACGTTCTAACCACCGCTCTCTGCCCAAAAGGCGCCCAGAAACAAATTCAAAGGCAAGGGAACTGTCCTTGGAGCTCCTGCCGAGGGGGCAAGTGGCTGGCAGAGCATGCTCAGGGTGGGAGGTGGCTTTCATTCCACATATGCCAGCAGTTAAATGGATACAAGTGGCACCTTTGGGTGCCTCCCTATGGTTTTAGGGTCTGTCCTCCAGCCCCTCTCTGTCCACATTCCTACAGATAACAGGGCTCTGGAGGGGCAGTGAGGCTGAATACTAGCTCAGCTCCAAGTCAGTGCTGAGCTTCTCCCATCCACACTCTCACACCTCCTGTCATAAACCAAGGGCACCACCAGGCAAGCACTGCCTAGCCTTCCTCTGGACAGGCCCCTCTGCTTACCGCTCCAGTGCTCTGCTGCCGGGCGTCCAGGGCTCCAGCCAGGCCATCTGTTGCTTGAGGGGCTTCATATTTTACCCTGAAATACAGAGGCCACTGTGGCCATTACCTGCCACCCTCACCGAACCAGACATGCCAGCCGATGTGAGGAGGGAAGGGGTTGGGTGGGCAAGGGCTGGACCCACATCCTGTGTGGACTCAGAATGTGCCTGGGCAGGGGCCCTAGGAGGGGCACCAATCTGTAGGCCTGCCTTGAGATGGAGGAAAAGGTCTCCTTTCCTGCCTTTGGGAACCTGGTCAGACATGTGACCTGCATGACAGGCAGAGCAAGGCTGGAGAAGCGAGGTGTTGGGGGCCAGAGACCAAGACCACCGACCTCCTATTTCCGGATTTGGCCACACTACAGGGATGAGCACAGCGTCCCAGACTCCGTGGTCATGGAGAGCTCGTATCTAGACCCTCTCCAGAGCAGCTCCCACAGCGTCATTTCAGAATCTGTGGTTCTGTGAAGGCTGTGTGTGAACGGGGGAACCCCACTCTGCAGCTGAAAACAAACCTGCAGACGGCGGGTGAGGATCTGCATGTGCTCGGGGTGCCAGCCCTGGCGACTGGGAGGAAACGCAGTGGACACTGTACCCTCAGGGCAGAGGAGGATGGGGAGGGAGGGATCCGCTGTGTCTCCAGTGAAGGCTCAGGGGGAGTGGGAGGAAAGCCCGTGCTAACAAGCGGGCTGGTGTTTCTCTGGCTACTACAGAGGGGGATATCCAGGGAGGCTTGGGGACGTGGTCCAGCAGCTTGGGAAGAGCTGTCATTCTTGCCCTGAACTGCTGGCAGAGAGGAGGTGAGACTGGGTCAGTCATTTTTTTTCTGGTGGTCATCCTGTGATATGTGGGATCTAGTTCCCTGACAAGGGATTGAACCTGTGTCCCCTGCATTGGAAGCATGGAGTCAATCACTGGACCATCAGGAAGTCCCTGGGTCAGTTGTTGAGGCGAAGATGAGAATCTTGGAATTCTTGCCTCAAAGGAAGGCCCTGCGCCATTGGGGAGGAGGGGTCTTTTTCCAGGTGGGGTGGGTGGGGAGCACCTCACACTCTGCTGGAGCTGGGCTGGACCAGCGCAAGCACAGCACATGTAGCTCTGATAGCGCCAACCTGCCTCCCTGTGGACTGGGTAGGCTGGCACTTAAAGGGGCCTCTAGAATAAACCCCGAAATTCTCAGGCAGCCTCTCTGAAGAACGGAGGTAGCCAGGAGGGCACGGGAATTGGCGAGTTAACCCTGTCACATGGCTCACCACGCAAGGGGGCTGCAGCCAACCGGAAAACTGGGTGTCTTGTGCTACCCCTGCCTCTGACCCTTTGCACGAGCTGATCCACAGCCCAGAGCTGCACAGCAGCAGTCCACAGGCAGGCTACCTCCCACCCCCAAGAGACTGCAGGCTCTGGAGGCAAGCTCGGGGTGTGCTTTTCTCTGGCCTTCAGGGCTCCCCAGAGTAGGGACAGCATGGCAGCAAACCTCAGCCGGGCCGGGGCTCTCAGGTGGCCACCTTCTGGCGGCAAGTCCCACCAGGCTCATTAGCCTCCAGTCCCCCAGCAGCCTCACCGCGCCCTACCTCCAAGGTGACCGTGAGCCGCTGGTCCCAGAGCGCCTGGGCTTGGGAGCACAGACTCCGCCCCAGACTCATGGTTCGGCTCACAGTGCAGGGCTGGTCGGCCAGTGGGTGGGGCTGTGAGCAGCCCTATGACCCAGGCTGGCTACCGCCTGTCAGGTTTCACTGGGACTGGCCAGTGTGGATGGCGGACCCCTGGGCCCTCTGGAGGCCCATCAACAGTTCCCAAGGAGACCAGAATGGAGTCTGCCGAGAAGTTCCCTTAGTCCAGTGCTTTCCTTGGTTGTACATCCTGGTTGCCCCGGGGTTACAAGCAAAAGGCTGACAACAACCCCAAGCAAACCCTGTCCCCTGACCAACTTGTATGGAGCCAGTCCTGGGAAGCCAGCCTGGTGGACACTTGGCCACATGGCCTCTGCTGCTGAAAGTATCTCCCTGAAAATGGACAGTCCCAGGAAGCATAGAGCCCCAACTTGAGAGCAGGGCAGGCAGACTCGAGTGGGATAATGCGACTTCTGTGGAAATTAAGGCTGGTTGCAGAATAGCAGAAATCACTGGACCAGTCCCTGAGGGCTTGGTACATGGTGTACAGTGCAGTGGGGAGCTGGGCTGGGTTGGAGACACTGTGTTTTAGAACCAGACAGTCTGGGATTCCCAACTCTATCAGACATTAGCTGTCTGAGCTGGGGCAAATGATCAGCCTCTCAGAGTCTCTGTTTCCTCATCTGCTTGGCTTGTGTAAGATTCTGGAACAAAGCTGGTCATCACCCAAAGGGCGTCCCTCCCTCATCCATCCCAGGCCATGTAGGACTGACTCAGGGGGAAAAACTCTGCCATCCTGAGGGGGTGCAGGCAGGGGCTGGTGTGCCCACCCACACACCGAGCTCAGAGACCTGGAGAGAGGCCCTCCCCCGACAGCGGTTGACCCAAACTGCAGGAGCCCAGGGTGGGTTTCAGCACTCACT
This sequence comes from Bos javanicus, assembly GCF_032452875.1. Taxonomy (NCBI): domain Eukaryota; kingdom Metazoa; phylum Chordata; class Mammalia; order Artiodactyla; family Bovidae; genus Bos; species Bos javanicus. The sequence continues at coordinate 74,116,523 of NC_083872.1, read as the reverse complement.
CTTTGCGTTGGTCAGCCAGTGAGCTGCCCCGCGTCAGCGCAAACATGTCAAACTCATCTTCCAGTCGGCCAGAGGCCTCCAGAGACTGCAGGCCAGCCCTCACGCTGCTGGAGCCCAGGTCTGTGGGGACAAAAAGACCACATGAAGGGTCTGCCTGGCTGTCCCTGGACACTGAGTTGCGGCTGGGCTGTTTCCTGGCAGGCCCAGGTTGGTTCTGGAGAAGCAGGGCAACTTGGAGTGGGGGCAGGGAAGGGCAAACGGATGGGACAGGCCACCTGCTGGCTGAGGGACACCGGGCACCTCACCTCCTCTCTCTCAATTACTTCTGAGCAGGCAGCCGATAACACTTAACAGATCAAGTGACGATGGTGCTGATGGCTGACGTGTACCAGGAGCCCATTCTGGGCCTGGCCTGGTCTAAGCCCACTCTGTGCGTAAGCTTATTCAGGAGAAAAGGGGCCCAGGGTGTCCACGTGATGTGTCCAAGTTCACCAGATGATCCAGGGGCAATCACACAACAGCAGGGTTTCTGAGATCTAAGAGGGCTCAGGAGCTATGGGGCTGGGAGGGAGAGTCTCCCATGTTTTATCCCAGCTGTGCAGCAAGATTTGAGACCCACACCAAGATTCAGCAGGGGACCCCGGGGAGGTGGGGGCTGGGCCAACATTCTGCTGTGGGCACTCCAGCCCCAACTGTGGAATGAGAGGGCACCCCAAGAGCTGCAGGGGTACCCATGGTAGGTAGCATACCCTGGCCAGAGCCCCCAGTGCTGCACTTACTCATTTCTGCCAGCTGGGATGAGAGATTGCCGGTGGCTACAGGGTCAGGGCCCATGTCGATCAGGTCAGGGGCCGCCTCGGCCTCACTTGGGGCCTGTGGGGAGGGGAGAGGCCACCATCACCCTCTGACCGGAGGTGCAGCCTCATTCCCTTCTGCCCTGAAGCACTGGTGCCTGCATTCTTTGCCTGAGGGTGTGTCATTAGACTCCCTCCTCCCCTCCTCACCCCCAGCAGCTATGACCGGGAGTCAGGGAGTCTTTCTTCCTCCCCTTGGCCTCTAGTTCAGCTGGACCTGCTGGGAGGTTCATAAGACCCTGGGGCATCAGCTGGTGGCAGAACCTTGTTTACCCTAAAGGGACAATGACAAAAAAACTTAGAAGAAGCCTTTTCTAAGAGCCTGGCTAAGAAGACACATTCTGGCCAGGATACCTGGGGAGGGAGGTGGGCACAGCCCTTCCTGTCATTAATATGGAGAAGCTGCCTCTTACCTTGGTGGTCTGGCCTGTTCGGAGGCGTTCAAACCTACGGGACAGAAAAGACCTGGGTCAAGGAGACAGACCAGGCCAGAGCTTTGCCCACTGCAGGTCTCGAAACCCACGGAATGGGTCACAAGCAGGATGGTGACTGGTCAGGTTTGCCCCGGACAATCCAGTGTATGCCCTAGAGGAGTATTAGCAGGGTGCCTCTTACACTAGCAACTGTCCCAATTAGATGACCAATTATTTAGTTACAACTAGCATTAAACAAACAACAGGCATAGACTACAGAGGAAAATGGAGAAGGCAATGGCACCCCACTCCAGTACTCTTGCCTGGAAAATCCCATGGATGGCGGAGCCTGGTAAGCTGCAGTCCATGGGGTCGCTAAGAGTTGGACACGACTGAGTGACTTCACTTTCACTTCTCCCTTTCACGCATTGGAGAAGGAAATGGCGGCCCACTCCAGTGTTCTTGCCTGGAGAATCCCAGGGACGGGGAAGCCTGGTGGGCTTCCGTCTATGGAGTCGCACAGAGTCGGACACGACTGAAGCGACTTAGCAGCAGCAGAGAGGAAAAGGAAAAGGGGGTGCATGCACATAGTAAAGGTATGGATTTTTTGGGGGACTTTGTTTGATAACATACATTTGTGCATGTGGTGAGTGTCTAAAGTGGGGTAAGGAGGACACATATCTCTTACACTATTTCATGGAGACACTTAAACCACCCTAGACAGGCCAAGTTGCTGCTGGGTGGGCTGAAGACCTCGGTCTGGGATCTGCTCTTGTCCTGGTTCTGTCCCTTCCTGTGTGACCCCAGGTGAATTACATCACCTCTGAACAATTAACAAGGGGGTGACAGTGCAACCTGCCTCCCAGGTGTGAGGATCAAGCAAAGACACTGAGGAGTGATTATAAACCGGAAACAACCAGACACGAGGTCCGATGAGTGAGTGTCAGAGGGGTCCTGGTCACCTCGAGATTGGGCCCGTGGGCCACCCCCCAGCCCACACCCTAGTAGCAGGGGCTCTTAGCGCCACTGGTCCAGTGAGCAGGAAAGGCTGGGCAGATGTTATCTGCTGCAGTCCCATCCCCATCACTTGATTCAGAATCACTGAGCAAGTGTCTGCTGATGGATAAACATATGAAATGAACCGGGAGCTGGAGGCAGCAGGCTAATTAGCACCCTGTGCAGACAGCCTGACTGACAAGGCCCTTACAGGAATAACTGCATGGGCTGTCGGTTATCTACAAGGGATCACAGCTTCGTTGTACAGACAGAGAAAAGAGTGGGGGTGTGCTGTCTCTGCAGGCCCAGCACCTACATGCTCCTCTGGGGAACTGCTTCCCATTTCCTGTGCCCCTGGTGGGCCTGCCAGGATCAAGGGGGCCTCTCCCTCCTACTGTGGGCACAAGGAGGCTGAGCCAATCGGAGTGTCTCCCGGGGTTCTGACTCTTGGACAGAATGATACCTCCCAAGGCGGCAAGTGTTTGGAGCCCACGTATTCAGGGTGACACCCTGGGATCATGGTCCAGGCATTATTGTCCCAAGACCCCTGAGCCATCCTGGCATCTGCCCTTCTCTCCCCTTAGGAAGGCTCACTGTTTTATTCTTCTCTGGGCTCTGAAAGCTACCCATTCAATAAAAGCTGTTCTCCTAATGAATTTTTTCTGCTTAAGTTAGCCAGAAGCGCTTACCGAGTTTGCAATCAAGGAGCCCCAGAGCCAGGCAGTTGGGCGTGGGGTAGGGGTGGGGGAGCAGGGACAGAACGGGCCTGTTTGCCTGTGGGCCAGCCGCTCAGCCACCACCGGTGCTAGCCCGGAGGCGGAGGCGGGATGCAGACACAACACACCGGTGGCAGGAGAGGAGGGGTGGAGGGAGGGCGGGCACTGTGGCCTGCGCTGGATGAAGACAGTTTAGAGTGCGCACTGGGCAGCTGGCCTGGTGTTTGGGAGGGAGATGAAAGGTCAGCGGGTGTGAACAGAGGAGATGGCAGGGGCCGCGGGCTGGAGCGGGGCAGGCGGTGGGGCGGGGCCGGAGGCGGGGCTACCGTTCGTGGCGCAGGAAGACGTTGTTGAGATTGTCATTGACGATGAGCAGCTCCTCGGTAAGCTGCTCATTGGCGATGCGGGGGATGAGCTCCAGGACCCGCTGCTGCATGGAGCGGCACGTGCGGTTGAGCTCCTGCCGGGGAAGGAAGGGAAAGAACTATGGCCACTGGACTGGGAGCGAGGCCGTCCCTTCCAGATGCCTGGTCCTTGGCGCGCCATGGAGAAGCAGCGGTCTCCACACTGGACTTGAGGTTGCAGGGAACAGCTTTTGGGGTTCTACGGACGAGCACCGGCGTCTCATTTCTAAGTGTGGAGCACACTGGACACAACCAAATGGGAACTGCGCTGTGCGTTTACCTGGCTCTGTGCCGACCTCTGGATGGAGCTCCTGCCACCATCTCCGATTTGGGGAAAGGTTGAGCTGGCAAGGTGGCTGGTGAAACACCTGCCACATGTCATGGGGCAGTTAGGTTTTTTGTGACCAAAGCATAAAAAATGTACTGGATGATCCAACTATTATCCACAAACCCCGACTCCAAATTTCTGCCTCTCTAGTCTAATTTCTTTTTTTAATGCCTTTTATTTTGGAAGAACTTTAAATATACAGAAAAGTTCCCAAGGTAAGAGAGCACAGGGGTTGCTGTAAACCCTTCACCCAGCCTCTTACCTTAGTTTGGCACTGTCACAAGACCTTAACACGGGTACACTGCTATTGACTAAACTACGAGCTTCACTCAGGTTTCACTAGCTTTTCCACTAATGTCCTTTTCCACTCTGTTCCAGAGTCCCACACTGCATTTAGTCACCAGGTCACTGACTGATTTTTAATCAGTTAATGTTATGCATTTAAGCTTGTTTGGGAAAAAGAAAAAAAAATGAAGCTGCAGCATCACAGGCTTTTCATTTGTAGGACTGAGCACTTCCTTCCTCAGGGGCCTGCCACCAGGTGGACAGGGGTCCAGGTTAGAGTCTTGAGGTCCCAACAGACAGCTGTTGGGCACTATGGACTCAGCCACAAGCCAGACTTTTCTCCAGGCATCATGAAGACCACTGACTTTGGTTCTTTGCAGACCCTGTTGCCCCTCCCCGAGTTAGACCCTCTCCTGGGATTTCTTCTGCCCACTGAGCATGGGGCAGGGCAGCCCAGACTCCAGCATCCCATGGGCCTCCCCTCTCCTCCCCCCATGACTAAGCTCACTGTGGCTTTGTTCCCACTCCCTCTCAAGAGAGGAAAAGCAGCAACTGGAGCCAGGGCCCTGGGTTCATAACCCAGCTCTGCTGATGACCAGCTCTGTGACCTGGGCATGTCCCATGACATCTCTCTGCCTCAGCAGTTTGCTGACCTGGGACATGGAGACAGTAAGGGTGCCTACCTTAATGGGGGGGAAGGGGAGGATTGAGTGAGTGACCCTGTACCACGTGTCCACATCAGAACCTGGCACATGGGACATGCTCGGCATCTGTCAGTTGTCCCAGGGTCACCCCTGCCTGCCAGCCAGTCTCCTGAGGCCACAGAATCACTCACCCCCGCATGGCCCTGGCATGAGACACCTGAAATTAACTGCACTACAGTAATCCTGTCGCTTCCCAACTCACTCAGGCTTCTGTCATTTACTCTTCATGTTTGTGGGTTCACTCAACTCTGAGACTCCGACTTCACCCCTCCCCCTGGCTCCTGTAGTAAGGTAAGGACCACATAGCTCAGGTGGGCCCGGGGACAGAGAGATGAGAACGACCCTGCTCCGCCCACCAGAAATGCGAGGGTCCAGCAGGAAAGTCACCAGATGAGTTGATCACATCAAGCCCTCTGTCCCCTCACAGGTTCAGGTGGCTCCTGGGCCTCGGGGGTCCCCAGGGATGACCTCCATGGGGAGGGTGCCTTTCCCCACATACAGCCCCTTCATGCCCAGCTGGGGGTGGAACCCTGGGGATATCACCTGACATACGGGAGCCCTGGCCCGTAGATCCCAGCTCACGCCTACCTGCTAGGCTTCCTCTTCTGATGGCTGGAAACCTCACCTTCCAGCCTTCATCAAGACACTGATTGGGAGCTATTTGGAACCAGGCACAGGAAGGAGTGTTTACATGCAAAGCCTTATTTAATTCTCATGTCAAATGTATACCATAAAAGGAATCTTACATATGAGGAAACTGAGACAAGAGGGGCTTTACTGTTTATACCATCAAGTGGTAGAAGCTGAGTTCCAATCTGATGGAGCCCAAAGTCCCTGGTTTTAACCTCTCCCACTGTGACCAAGGAGCTCAGAGTCGCCATGGAAACTGCCCTGGTGGTGGGAAGCGGGGAGGCTGAGCCAGGGGCAGTGGCCACTCACCTGTAGCAGCTCCAGGTCTGCTGGCTCCGTCTGGGTGGGCACCAGCTCTGTCAGCATCTCTGACATCACCCTCACGTTCCCGCTCACCATCTCCAGCTCACTGCGCAGCTTCCCGATCTGGAATACATGGTTGGTCTTGCTGAGTGAGGCCAGGGTCCAGAGCCGCTGCTCCTCCCACAGCCTGGCACCACTAGCCCAACCTGCTGGCACCCTCTCCAGGCTCCTGGACCATAGTCTTGTGCCAGGAGGCCTGTGGGGGGCTAATTTCCATCCTCACAGACCAGCTTACAGAGGTGCCACCAACCGTTACCATCTCCAAGCTGGGGTGCCTGGAGCAGGGAGAGGCCAGGAGGAAAGAAGCTGAGCACTCCAGCATCTCATGGATGCTGGCGCCTAACGAGGCCCTGAAGGGCAGTTCCCCTGAGGGGAGAGGAGGGAGGCCGTCCTCCTAGGAAGATGGGGTTCTGTCTTGCTCCGGCCTGCTCTGGCGTCCCAGATTCTACCAAGGGTAAGTCCCAGTGCCACCCCCCACCTGAGTATGCATGTGAGCAGATTCTCAAAGACCACGGTACCAGTCCTGGCTTGGGAAACAGCTGCACATCAAGTCGCAGAGTCTTAGCACCCAGGTGAGGTGATGGAAGTGCCCTGGTGTAGCATCTCACACTGTGGGCTCTGCGGGGTGTCTTGTGTCCTCATGGACAACGTGGACACCGTGAACGCCCAGAAAGGGACCCTTGTGGACGTTGCCAAACATGACCTGGCTGATGAACCCTTTGATCACGGGCTATCTCATGAGACTAAGATTTAGTGGCCTACATTTTGGGAAATGCTGGATGTATTCTAAATTGGGTGACCCAGTTGATTTCAAAATACAAGTGTTATCATATAAATTCACGGTGCCTGTGAAGGCAGTTGCCATTCTGATCACCTCTTAAGTGACAAGCACTTACCGTATGTTGCTAGTTAACCCTGACCACAGTCTCATGAGACAAGTATCACTACCCCCCACCCCTTACAGATGAAGAAGTGGGCCTGCAGACACAGTCTACTGCAGTCTGCCAGCACCTTCCAGACCTGTGAAATGTTTGGTACATTTGTCCTGTTTAATGAAGGCTCTTGGTAGAAGCGAGTGGAAAAACGACTGATCACAAACCCCGCGTGTCTGGGTCAGATGGGACCTAATTACAAGGAGTATGGGAGTTACATCAACGTGTCTCAAAAGACAGAAGGGCCCTCTGAAATTAAACTACTCAGACTACTCAGTCTTGTTTAGCAAGAACCTCTTCCACTGGACATAATCAGTCTTAATCTACACAGAGGCCAGACTTCAGGCAAACTGGTGAAAATTATAACCAGGTTAGATCAGTTTTGTCACCCTGCTTATTTAACTTATATGCAGAGTACATCATGAGAAACGCTGGGCTGGATGAAGCACAAGCTGGAATCAAGATTGCCAGGAGAAATACCAATAACCTCTGATATGCAGATGACACCACCCTTGTGGCAGAAAGCAAAGAAGAACTAAACAGCCTCTTGATGAAAGTGAAAGAGGAGAGTGAAAAAGTTGGCTTAAAGCTCAACATTCAGAAAACTAAGATCATGGTGTCTGGTCCCCATCACTTCATGGCAAATAGATGGGGAAATAGTGCAAACAGTGGCTGACTTTATTTTGGGCTCCAAAATCACTGCAGATGGTGACTGCAGCCATGAAATTAAAAGACGCTTATTCTTGGAAGGAAAGTTATGACCAACCTAGACTTGCCAACAAAGGTCCATCTAGTCAAGGCTATGGTGTTTCCAGAAGTCATATGTGGATGTGAGAGTTGGACTATAAAGAAAGCTGAGCACTAAAGAATTGACGCTTTTAAACTGTGGTGTTGGAGAAGACTCTTGAGAGTCCCTTGGACAGCAAGGAGATCCAATTAGTCCATCCTAAAGGAAATCAGTCCTGAATATTCACTGGAAGGACTGATGCTGAAGCTGAAACTCCAATACTTTGGCAACCTGATGCAAGAGCTGACTCATTTGAAAAAAGACCCTGATGCTGGGAAAGATTGAAAGTAGGAGAAGGGGATGACAGAGGATGAGATGGTTGGATGGCATCACTGACTCAATGGACATGAGTTTAAGTAAGCTCCAGGAGTTGGTGATGGATAGGGAGGCCCGGTATGCTGCAGTCCATGGGGTTGCAAAGAGTTGGACACGACTGAGCGACTGAACTGAACTGAGATCAGTTTTGGATCACAGGGTGATTTTACAACATTTATGCACCTTTTATTATTGGGCCTATTATTTATTAGGAAACTTTTCTAGTAATATTTGTAACTCTGGGGATTGACTTCATAACTTGCTGCTGCTGCTGTTGCTAACTCGCTTCAGTCATGTCTGACTCTGTGCGACTCCATGGACTGCAGCCTACCAGGCTTCTCCGTCCATGGGATTCTCCAGGCAAGAACACTGGAGTGGGTTGCCATTTCCTTCTCCATCATAACTTGCTAGAAGTACAGAATTAAATAGGTTTGAATGTGAAGCTGTTGGTAAGCTTATTTGTTTCTGAGGCTAAATAATACGCAGACATTTATAAACACCTCAGAAGTGATACCCGTGGTGCACAGGCCACGAACGACTCCCAGCCACAAGTAAACTGACCGAACACCCAGAGATGCTGGGCATGGCCGTGGATGTCCCTCGTTGGGCAGAAGCAATGGCGCTGGGCTCAGGGACAGGAGGGACAAGTGGCATGGTCTGAAGAAGGAAGCCCTGCAAAGCTACTCGTGGGGCGCCAGAAAAGCCTGCCCAGGACTGGCCTCCAGGGTCTTACACTACATACAATCCCAGTCCTCTTCTTAGGGCTTGATGGCAAGTGTCATGGTGTGAGACAAAGCTTTAACATTTTTGCGGTGCAGATGTTTGAGAATCATTATTTTAGCGAGAACCTCTATTCAAATGAAATCTTGTGTGAGCACCTGAGCAAACCCTAGCAGGGAGTGGAGCTGCTGTGGATGAGGGGCCGTCTGCTGAGTTGTTCCTCTTCCTGGTGTTGCCCAGAAGGCTCCACAGAGGAGACAGTGTGGAGAAGGGCCCGGGTGCAGGACAGAGCCTGCCTGGAGTCACAGACTTGAGCTTGAATCCTGGCCCTGTCTTCATTGGGCTGTGTGGCTCTGGGCAAGTTAACTGACCTCTCTGAGCCTCATCTCCCAAATAATGAGCCCCTATGGGGCTGCCTGAGGACTGGCTGGAGTACCTCCACACTGCCAGGGCCCCCTCCGTAACGTGCGGGGAGGTGCTGAGCCTACGGCTGTGACCCAGGTTTGATTACCTGCTCAGGGGTCGGCGTAATGGGTGTGTCGCTGGGGAGTAGGGCCGAGGTGTGCAGGGGTGTGGTCTGTTGGTTGGAGTCCCCTCGGTGGCTGGTGTCAGTGCCCACGGAATTCTGTCCTGACTGTGTCTCTGAGTTGAACACAGTCTAGAAGGCAACAGGCTGAATCAGCAAGGCTGGAAGGTCAGGGCCCCCCAGGAAACAGCCGCAGAACCCCCTCTGGAGTGACCCCCGCCACCCCTGCCACTGCCCCTCACCCTCTGGGGCGTGTGGATGGGCGACAGCATGTCCAGGTCAGTCATGGGGAACTCCAGGCCCTTCCTCCGCAGGTCCTCGTAGACGGCCACCACACCTGTCAAGTCGGGCGAGCTGCGGAACGCGTCAGCCCAGGACTGAGAGGGGACAAGGGGACAGGGCTGATAATCGCTCCTCAGTGGCTCCTCTGCAAGCCTGCCTACCACCCCAGGGAGCAGAAATTCCCTCCTGGACTCGCTGGTCCTTTGGCAGCATCACCCGGGCAGCCAGGCCTCTGCCAACTAGGCTCCCTCATTTAGAAGTCCCGTCCGCAGATGAGCAAGATGCTCCCAACGAGAGAAACCGAAGTAGACAAACAAAAAGCAGCACTGATGGGGGCGCCTTCTTCCCCGCCTGCCCTGGGCTGCCTGCACGCACCTGGATGAGGGTGAGCACCTTGTCGTGCACGATGGTGGGTGGGTTGTTTTTGGGCAGGATGGTCCTCACCAGCACACCCTCCACAAAGTCCTGGCTGGCCACCAGCACGTGGAAGCGGTGCCCACAGTTCTTGACGCAGGTTTCCAAGACCTGGATGCCGTGTGGTGCCCGTGAGCACCTGGCAGGGAGGGGGGGCACCCAGGACCCCACCCTCACCCCCGACCCACGTCCCATCATGCAGACCCCGCAGAGGGTGCGGCTCTCTCCAGTGAGACCCAGACATGGAGGAGCAGGGACGACGCTGGATTCAGGGTCTGGGTAGCTTGGGGTGAGCCTGCGGTGGGCAGAGGGCTGAGTACTGGCTGGAGATCCCTGGCTGAGTGGCCTTGGTGCCCACAGAATCCTGTCCTGAGGCCTTCTCTGAGCTGAGCACAATCTAGAGGGAGGTGGCTCTTCAGGTGGAAAGCAGAGAACTTTCACTGAAATGGTGACCCTGTGGCCTAGGAAAAAGGTGTTCAACTTTCTTCCCCACTCCTGTCCCCACTTCCTGGCAGGAGCTGCCTTTGACTTTCAGTTTAGTGGATTAATCCAAATATAAGTACTGCCTGGGGGAGGCAGAGACAGAGTCCTTCCAACCCCACTCCCCAGCCAAACCCACCCTGACTGCCAGCTCATGTCTGTCCTGCCCTGCTGTGGGCAAGGACTGGCCTTGGCCTCTGACATTTGCATTACATTCATTTTTTCAGGGCCAATTAGTCCAAGTGTCAATTGGAACTCAACTTGGGTACTGCCCGCCAGAGGCCTGTGCGCACTGAGTCTCTGTGTCACCAGGCAGGTCCTCTGCCCAGGTGTCCCACGACAGGCCCTAGAGGGCTGTGGGCCTCCGTGTGTCTGTTCCCCACACCAGTAGGCTGGAGAGAACTTTTCCAAATAGCCTCTCTTGTCACTCCATGTTGGCCACCTGTGTAGACAGGCCAGTGCTTTGCTCACAGCCCCGTAGCTTGTTTGGTAAAGAATCTGCCTGCAGTGCAGGAAACCTGGGTTCAATTCCTGGGTTGGGAGGATCCCCTGGAGAAGGAAATGGCAACCCACTCCAGTATTCTTGCCTGTAGAATCCCACGGACAGAGGAGCCTGGCAGGCTACAGTGCATGGGGTTGCAAAAGTTGGGCACGACTTAGTGACTGAACTGCTACCACCTGGAAGAGGGGCCCCAGGGTGGCTGGGAGTCCCGCCAGGCCCCTGGTGGACTGTGATCCTCATGGATGGAGGGATGGGGCACTCACCGTGAGAGCTAACATCACCTCGTGGAAGTTCTTGTTTCCCACGATTCTCTTCTTCACGGCTCGGAAGGCATCTTTGGGACTGGGCAGAAGGACAAAAGAAAGGATGGGCGGAGGATCAGAACCTCTTTATCCAGCAGGGAGGCTGCGTGCCTGAGATCAGGAGGTGCTGGGAGACGGGAACGGCTCTTATCCACCCAGGGGGAGGCGGGTGGGTGGGTGTGGAAGCCAGGGAAGCCTCCTCCTTCTCCAAGGCCTGCAGCTGAGTGTGAAGGGTGGGATGGTGTCAGCTGGAAGGAGCAGGGAAAGTGGTTCAGGTAGTAGAGGCAGGAGTCTGGAGCAGGCCCAGGTGGGGAGGAAATGAAAGGAGGCCATGCGTGTGGTGGCAGGTGAGGGAGGGGCTGGCGAGGCCTGTGGTCATGGTGGGGAGGGGAGCGCGGCAGCCGCTCTCCCTGCTCCACCTGTAACCCCACGGCTGTCTGCACGCCTCACCCCGTGTCCTTGTCCCTCAGCCCTGTGCAGGGGAGATCCACACTGCTTGGACTGCTCCGGCCTAAAAGCCTCTGTGGCCCACAACTTGCACACCTACTGAGTAAAAGCCCAGCTGAAATCCTGCTGATTCATGACCCTTTCCCAGTCCTCATCTCCTGGCTGCATTTGCCCCCCGGGGCTGCCCAGCTAGAGAGGACACCCCCTAGAGGCCGGGGGCGGCATTCTCCTCTGACACTTTGCCTTCCCAGAGCCCAGTGCACTGCAGGAGCTCAAGCAATACTTCTAGGCTGGGGAGAGTGGGGAGGGGGCTGTCCTGCTGTTGGCTGGACGTGTCGGGCTGTCAGTGCCAAATCCATCAAAGGCAATATAGGAGAGTCGGGAACCCTGACGGGGGCTCCGTGCAGGAGTGAAGGAGGCAGCCAAGGCTTCCTGGGAACAGACCTGCGTGGAGGGCGGTGGGGACACAGGTGACACAAGGGGTGAAGGACCGAATGGCCCTAGCCGGGGAGGGACCCTGCCCCTGGGGTGTGAGGGCAGTCTTCAACCCAACGCCCTGGGGCAGCTCCTCAGCCGCCCTCGGGGCTCCAACCTGGGAGAAGCTGGTTTCTGTTCCTGGCTTGGCCGCTCACCTGTGGCCACGTCAGCGCTCTGAAGGGACGAGTCTCCACTTCTTACCAAGTGACCAGAGAAGGCGCGCAGCACAAGGAACCAGCAGTTCTGGCCTGTGTCCTGTGGCTATGGGTCTACGAGTCTAGTTCTAGTCTATGGGCCTGCAGGTCTAGTTCTCTGCCAGGGCACAAAGTGGATGACAAGAAGGCTGCAACCCAAGGTGGCAGCAGACAAGAGACAAAGGCTTAGATGACAAGCTCAGTGAGGTCAAGGGTCATGTCTGCCCCGCTCACTGCTGGATCCTCTGGGCCTTGCGCAGAGCCTGGAACTCAGGAGGTACTCGCATCAACAGCACCTGAACGAGTATGACCCCAGTTCCGCCAATGTCTACAGCTAGATGGGGACTTGCTTCTCTAAGGACACGGCAGTGACCTCCAGCCTCGACATTCACGACCGGGCTCCGTGAGGTTTTCTGCCTCAGTCCTCTTGGGGACCCCACCACCTGCCCACCTCCTCACCCCCCGCCACACTCAGGAGTCCAGATGCAGGAAGGCATGTCCCCACCCAGCACCTTGGCGAGCCCAGGGCACACGGCTGGGGAACTGGAAGGCTCTGGCAGCCACTGAGCGCTCCTGACTGGCCCTGACTGTGTGCCGCAGACGCCTACAGCCTCCTTAGCTCTGAGGTTGGTGCTGCCTGTCTGCTCCCTCCACACGGTGAGGGAGCCCTTGCAGGGCAACTGGACCACTGCAGGGAGATATGGGGGGAGCGCTGAGAGCCTGCTCCAACTCCTGAGCCTCATTTTCCAGACAGAGGCCTCCTCTGGTAGTTCCTCCAGCTGGCGGTGGTCATCACACCCCTTCCATCTCATCCCTGGTTTTTCATGAGAAGGACAGTGACCCTGTACCCTTCTCTGCTCCCCTCAGGGCCTTGGACAGAAAAGAGCTTTGTCTCTGAGGACAAAGACCTGGGGAGGTACAGTGATTTGCCCAAGGTCAGATGCTGGTGAGCAATGCTAGTCAGAGGCCAGGAACTGGGACCACGGTGCCTGTGCCACACCACGTGCTTCAGTGGGATGCCCTGACCCTGAGCAGGAGGCTGTGCCCTGTGCTCCAGAAACACTAACTCTGCCCAGTCTCTCTCGGTTCCGCTGCATGTTCACTGGCCTCCTTGTAATCCCAACCCTCCGTGCTGCTTTCAGATCTTAAGGAAATGAAAGTCTGTCCCTGCTCACGGGGGAAGCTAGGTATCCTTGATGCACAGTCCGTCCCACGGCATGCAGAGGGGGCTTGGGGCCACCTCCGGATTCTAGGAGCCTCCGGCTGGCTTTGTCCTGTGAAGATGCCGCACAGGTGATGTCCCTGGAAGAGCCAGCAGGCTGTGCTGTGGCCGCTGGGTGGGAAGCATCCAGGGGCCAGCTGACCGGCTGCACACGTGGCATCTCTGGGCCTCTCACCCACCTGATGAGATGGTCAGACTAGATCACGGTTCTGAAATGTTTCAGATGAACTGCAGTGGCCGCCTCGCCCGCTTCCCTCTCCCCCTGCGGTCCTCACCCTTCCTCAGTCTCGTTGATGATGTCACAGATCTCCATGTTGAGCGCCCAGTCCTCGCTCTGCAGGGAGCCATCCGTGGCTTTCTCTGAGGACAAGAAATCACAGGTCACAGAGGTGTGCGGGGGTCCCGGATGGACAAACTCAGAGAGCAGGAGTGGGGAGGACAGCGCCTCTGGGCACTGAGGTGGGCCAGCACCATGTATATGGTATCACCTTCACTGTCCCATTTCGTCTCTTAATTCCTATAGCAGCCATGTGAGGCCAGGAGGGAAGCCCCGGCTGAGTCTACCACGTAGGCAGCGGATGGATTCAGAGGCCTGGCCTCAGTGTGCTTGTTTCTGACATGACAATATTGAGAACAGGGTTTGGTTTTATACTTGCAAGTAAGTGTTCTTTCTTGACTTTTTAATTATCTTTGGACTTGGAAACACTTCTGAGGTTCAAAGTGTAAAAAGTTCCAAAAACACATCGAATGGAGAGTCAATCTACCTGCCTTCCCGGCCCCTAGCTCCCTTTTCCTCAGTTTCCTCTCAATTCTCCCAGTGATGTTCTTTACCTGCACAGCCAAGGACACGGGGTTTTAAATCCTGACTCTGTTACCACAAGGCCTGGCCACGGCCTTTCCCTTTGTGTCAGCTCATCTACAGAGAGGTGGACTCTGAGGTGCCCTGCAGAACCACCCAGGGGAAGCTGGTAATGCAAACCAGCATTGACAGGATATTTGGTGCCAAACGGGTGCTTCTAAGTGGTGGCAGGTCTTTTTCTTATTAAAATTGAGGCAAAGGTCACACAAAGTAAAGTTCACCATTTCAGTGGCATTTAGCATATTCACAAAGGTGTCCAACCACTCTGTCTGGATCTTAGGGTGAGGTCTCCATGTAGCCGGCTACGAGACTCTCCAGGCCTGGAGAGGCCGTGTTTAGAGGTCCTTTGCTGTAAAATCTGCTCAGTGTGCTCCAGCGTGAGAGGTGGTGGGTGGACAATGAACGCAGGAAGAGAAAATCCTAGGACGTTCAAAAACATTCTTTAAGAGCGAAGTGCCAACCTGCGTTCACACTGCCTGTTTTCTCTGACCTCTGTACCTTCTAGGTTCCATCCACATACAGACCTAGCTTTAAAAAAGCTCCAGCGGATTGCATATACCCTGCTTGTCTCAGGCAAGAGTCTGCCCTGCGCGTTATCCCTGCGTTTCTGTCAAGCACGCACCTGAGTGTTTACCACTGGCTGGATCACTGGTTAGGACACTAGTCAAGATCCCCCGTCATGGCTGAGTTCTCAGCTTGAGAGCCCAGCTCCAGGCTAGGAGTGCTCCTGTCTGTAGCCTCGGTGCACCCCCAGGCACTGCACAGTGGGGTATCTACCAGGAGCCCCCGTGGACCAGGCACCCAGACCTTATTACACACGATGGTGCAGGGGAGGTTCCCGCACCACCCTGCTCATGGGGTGACATGCCAGGCCTGCTCTGGGCACCGGGGGTGCAGTGTGGACAGGCGGACATGGTCCCTGCCTTGTGGTGCTCAAAGAGGCCGAGCTCTCAGGACAGATGAGTAGGCTCTGTGAGACTGGTCAGGGCTCTCCTCCAGCCAGCAGGCAGTCCTATCCTGTGGGGCAGAGCCTGGGCTGGGCTGGCATAGTCAGATCCCTAGAACAGTGGCTTCCATGCTCTACGTTTGGAAACCAGCCTGACTTTAGCTCCACCCTGGGCCCCCTTGGGTCCTGCAGGCTAGATGGAGGCCTGGGTAGCTCAGGACACGGGCCAGGCAGCCAGGCATCCAGGTATGGACCTGGCAGCAGGCAGGTTGCTTGGCTCCTGGCTTAGGCCTGTGAGAGGGGTTGACAAAGGGCTCCCTTTAAAAGGGTGGAAGAGGGACTTACTCATCCCACAAGTATGTCCTGGGTGTGGCTTCTCTGGGCCACACTCCCTACCCCTGGGACTACACGCCTACTGAACCACATATGAAGAACCGAAAGAGCTGACAAGTGACCCCTGGGCAGGGGAGGGCTGGGTCTTACTTTTGAGGGTCTGGGGGGCAGTGGCTGATCAACCATGCAGAATAGCACCTCCTTCCGAAGCCACGTCTCAGTAACCCCGTCCCACGGCGGGAAGGGCTCATCAACCCAAGTCCTGACTGCCTCTAATGATCCACTGAGTTCTGCCAGTTCCAGCCCTGGACGCTCTCTCCATCCCAGCCCCTCCCTTCCCCGCCCTGCTCTCTGCCAGCCAGGGCACCTCCCCGCCTTGCTCCCCTCACTCATTCTCCATGCTAACCCAGAGTGAACTTTCTGGAACCTGAGGTGTGATTGTGTCCGTCCATTCCCAAATCCTTCAAAGGTCCCTTAGCCCCCGGCTGGACCTACAAGGCTCTTCCACAGTGGTGATGTTTTCACTTCCCAAGTTATATTGCTAGGTAACACTCAGCTGTTTACATCAAGAAGGTGACTGGGGCCCTGGCAGCTATAAGGTGCCACTACTGCCCTTGTCTAACTAATGGGGAAGCTGAGGCATGGAGAGGTCACACGGTGGTGAGGGAGGGTGGCTATGGCTGCCTCTGCCCTTATCTCCCATCGGGCATTAGGCACTCTGCTTTTCCAGAAGGATGCGCCCAGAGCACTCAGCCCATCTACCCCCTCCTTCCGGACCCTGGCTCCACCAGCAGCCCTCGGTGGTTCCTCCATTGGTTCCTCCCTATGACCTCCCCAGGGACTGCTGAAAACCACGGCACCTCCCTCCTCCTGGGGGAGAGAGCGGCAAGGTCTTAGAAGGGATTATGATCATTTAGAAAGGCAAGCAGCTGTTGAGGGGGCAGATGGGGCATTTATGAGCGAGAGAAAGCCATCCTGAGGAACCAGGGTGGGTGCAGTGGGACCCCTGGAACGCGAGTCTGACACCAACCTGAGCACAGGGCCAAGCTCTTTAGTCCTGAGTGCCAGCTGTGGGCGGAGCCATTCGGAGGATGGAGCTTTTTGTAGGGGGTTTAGGGTAAAGGGGGCTCTGCAGTCAGTCTGAGCAGGTAGGAGGTAAGGAAGAGGCAGAAGGGAGACAAGAAACATCTGAGCAATTCCAGCAGAAGGGAGGTGCGCCCAGACCCCTCCCTTCAGGGCTGGGACAGTTCTAGGACTTCCTCAATAAAGATGTCCAGAGACTTCCCTGGTGGAGTGGTCCTGTGGTTAAGACTCTGTGCTGCCAATGCAGGGGGCGTGGGTTCTATTCTGGTCAGGGAACTAAGACCCCATAAGCTGAGCAGCTTGACCAGAAGATTAAAAAAAAAGAAAAGAAAAAAAGGTGCAAAACGGTCCAAGGGGTAGGCATGCTCTATTAAGGGCAGAAATTTAAACCCACAGGAATCTGGGGATGTGTGTTTTATTTTTGGTTTTAACCGCAGAAGCAACTCAGCTGGTTATTTTAAGAAGGCGGAATAAAAACACTGACAATGGTTACTAGTTCCAAAAGAATGACAGCTGACTTCTCGAGCTCTCTGCTGTTGGCTGTGACCTTTTGAGGCCCTGGGGCAATCCTACCCTTGTCCCCCAGCTCTGGAGGAAGCCGGGCCCTGTGAGTCACCTGCTGTCGTCCGGGCGGGCAGGTGGAGGTTGGGGATTTTGGGGCGTTTGTCTGTCTGCTCAGCAGTCTGTCCTCTCCATGTGGGGCTGGTGCCGGCACAGCCAGAGTGGTGGCATGGCTTTGGAGTGGGACAAGCCTGGCCTCACCTCTGAACTCGGAGACCATGGGCAAGGCTCTGAGCCTCAGAGTCTTGGTTTCCTCATCTGTGAAGCTGGAAGAAGACGGCCGCCCCTACAGGTGATGGGACTTTTCAGCCTGACAATGTGCAGTGCGCCAGCTGAAGAGCAGTGGCAGGTTGCTGCTGAGTCCCACGACCATGACCCGGGATGAGAGCAGCAGACAGTGGCCACCGCAGTCTCCAGTTGCAGGCCCCTGGAGCCAGCCTGCTCGACCCAGGGGCACCCTGAGTTTCTGGAGAGCCCACCCTCTCAGCCATGGGGGAAGCCCTGCTTCATAGGAGGCCATTTCTGTAGAGCTCAGGGGACCTGTGGGTCACCGTTGTGGGTGCCCGTCCCCCTGACTGCCTCCTGCCAGGTCAGCCCGAGGGCAGCAGCCTAGAGCTGCCTCCCCACCACCCTGCACGTTCCGTCACCAGGTCCCCAGGGGCCCGGCTGCTCAACGTGTCTCTGAGGTGCCCACCTCTGTCATCACGGTCGCAGCTCTGGTTCCGGGCCTGTCTCCCACCTAGCCCTGTACCATCACCTTCACACTCTCCTCTCCCAGCATAAATCCAACCAGTGCTCTTCTCTGTATAAATATTGTCTATGATACCCCACTGCCCGAGGATCAAAAACCAGATCTCTTTAGGGGCTTAGAGGGACATCTGAGGCTGAGCCCAGCCACAATCCGCTGTGGTCTCCTCCGTCCCTCAGCTGCCCTTGTTCTTTCATGCATCAGGGCTTCTGCTTGGGGCGCCTGGCTCCCCTCCAGGCAGGCACCAGGTCACAGGTGACGGTCAGACCTCAGCCCTCACCACCAACACTTGTCGGCTTCTCAGCACAACCAAGCCCCAGGCCCTGCACTTCTCGTCAGCCCCACTGCGCTCACCACAGCCCCTAAGGCAGAGGGCGGAGACACTGAGGAGCAGAGAAGCCAGTGGCTTGCCATGGTCATAGAGTGTGCGTGTTGCAGAGCAGAGGTTCGAACCCCAAGAGTTTCTTAGCTACTAGGCTGTGTGCCTCTCAAACATACTGAACACATGTCATCCAGGCCCCGGGAGACACTGGTGAGCAGAGCTGGCCAGGTCCTGCCTTCAGGAAGTCTGCAGCCTGGTGGGCAGCCACCGTGGCATCACAGAAGGGAAAAACCCCTGGATAGAAAAGAGCAGGTGCTGAGACAAGCACAGGGGTGTGCGATTCAGATGTGCCAATGGGAGGACCTGTAAGGCCCTACCCCAGTGTTAGCCCCGCAGCGTACCTCCAGCCAGGTGAACCGTGCCAGGCTCATCCTGCCCCTCCGCACTGACGCTGTGGACAACAGCAACCAGATGACCGGCCTTCCCTGCCCGTCAGCCTGGGACCCTCCTCTCCTGTCACCACCCTACAGCCCATACCACGTGCGGGGACAGCTCACACCCACACCCGGAAGTGGAGAGTGGGGATGCAGAGCCGGTCTAGGGGGGTCTGGACCTGTGAGCTCCCCCTCTGCTCTGCTCCCGCCTGCCTCAGCTGGATGCCGAGCTCTGGAGACATCTCTCTCTCCGGGCCCACCCTCTGGTGGGACAGAGAGTAGAGGTTCAGCCAACGTTTGTGGAAGGACCAGCCGAGGCTCCAGGGCACCTCGCTGCTGAGCACCCGTCCCCACTCTGTCCCGGGGAAGACTCCTCATGCTTCACTGACCTAAGCTCCCTTGTCCACTCTTGAGCCCCTCTGCTGCTAGGATGTGGCTTACAAATAACGACCTGTCAGAACTCGGTAGATTTTTCTTTCTAGATTCAATGAAATATGGTTTGCAAACAGTAATGAAGTGTCTTAAAGGGTGAGGCCGACAGCTCAAGTCCCACCTTGACCGTGACCACGCCTGGGGCAGGGCTCACCGACCTGGGATAGAAGGTGAGGTAGCTGACCATGATCAAGCAAGCAGTGACATGAGGCGCCAGCTCGACCCAGAGCTCCCACGGGCTCTCTTTCCAGATCCTCCTCCTATGACCAGCTCCCCTGTGAGGGTGCCCACAGGCCACCTGATCTTCAGGAACTGTCACCTTTCCAGTGTTCAAGGCCACCTACTCATATCGCTCAAAGGAGCCATGGTGAACCCTTGAGATTTCCCTTCTAGTCTTCACTGTTTTCAGGATTTAAAAAACACATCAGCATAATTTTTTTAAAGATGTGTAATGGTACTGTGACTATGGCTCATTTGTTTCTAACTACAATTCCTGTTCCATACCCTTAAAAGACACAGAAATATTTATGAGTGAAATGATATGCTGTTTGGAATTCACTGTACCCACCCCTCCCTCTGATCCCTGCCCCTCTCCCCACCCACGTCTGCCTCCATCGCTGGCCCAGTGCCCCTTTGCCCCCTTTGCCCACCTCTCCACTGCCTCCCAGGTGCCCTCTTCCTGCCCTTCTCTTCTCTCTCCCACGACACACTCTGAGCGGCTCCTGTTCGTCCAGTCCTGCACCAGGTGCCAGAGGGGCAAAGATGAACAGAATCCCTGCCCTTGGGGAGGCCCAACAGCAGTCAGTGAAAACAGCTGGAGAGATGTGTTTAGAGGAAAAGGACAAGTGATGTGACTGGGGTCAGTCCAGGGCACCGGGGAGCCGCGGGGAGGGGTCAGCACCTACGGGAAGAACCGGGAAGGTTCCAGTGAGGAGGTACCTTCTGGGCTGAGCACAGGGCATGAGCTGCTGGCCTGGAGGAGATGAGGAGGGACATTCCTGGGAGCGGAAGAGCATGAGAGTCTTGCAAAGACTCCAAGATGAAACCTCAGGGGTGAAGAGGAGAAGAGGAATGACAAGGAGCTTGAGGGTCAGTCTGAAGGGCCCGAAGGAGGGAGACAAGGCTGTTCTGAGACCAGGAAAGATCCAGGAGCTGGAGGTGGGCTGAGGGTCCTGGAGGGAGCAAGGCAGCCAGAGGAGAAGGGCAGTGATGCCAACGGCCTGGAAGACCAGTCCTCGGAGCAGGACAGAAGGAATCAGGCATGGACACCCCTAGCCTGCCCCCTAGCAACTCCTCCCTCGTCCCTACCCAAAACAACAACCCCGCTACCCACTGGCAGTGCCCAGTCCAGGAGTGGGCAAGCCACCCAGTCCTGATCCCTGGGGAGCATGGGGTGTCTGTGGGGCTGCACTGGGGAGAGGAGAGCTTTGTCTCGCTCATTCCTTCCTTCGCTTCTGGGAGCCAGCACGGGAGCATGGCGCCTGGAGCTCAGGCTGAGGGGGGACACGCTCAGGCTGAGGGGGGACACACTCAGGAGACAAAGCCGGCACGTCCAGGACCAAGAGTCTGGGTGTTGAAAGACATCTCTGAGCTGTCAGACCAACCCTGAAACCTCCCACCTTCCGACTTCTTGCCAGGTAAGCCCAGCATGTGGGGCCGGCTTGGCTGTGTTGGCTGGGTATCTGTCTGTCACTTGCAGCCAGGGTACCCCAAAGCTTGGTGGCGGGATGTAGTGTGGAGCCTGGTCTTCTCCCCGCTTCCTCCTCCCACTGCCGGGGCCTTCTGCCTGGGCCCTGCTTCCTATGGGGCCTGCCTGGATCCCCAGAGGGCCTTGCCCTCTGTGCTAGGCCAACAGGACTCTGCGCAGACAAAACTACAAGCTCTGCTTAGTGTCACGGTAACTTTGCAGTATTTACTGCTTTGTTCCTCCGTCTCTTCCATTAAGCTGTGAGCTCCAGGGTGGAGATTGTGAGTCATGGAATTCTCTACACCAGACTGGATGACCAGGCCTGTGAAAAACCTGCAGGACGTGTTTGATGAATGACTGAATGAAGGATGAGGCCATATTCACAGGACAATAAGCCCTTAGAGCACTTTAATTTAAATAAACTACTCCCACCCTTTGGCCCTCGTAGACCCTTTAGTAGCGGCTGTGTAGAAATCCTAATCTTCCTTCCACTTGGCAGTCCTATGAACTTTTAATTTTTTTTTTTTTAACTTTTTTGCCCATGCCATGTGGCATGTAGGATCTTAGTTCTCTGCCCCTGGCATTGGAAGTGTGGAGTCTTAACCACTGGACTGCCAGGAAGTCCCAGTCCTATGAATATTTTTAAAAACTACCTTGCGTGTGTGCTCAGTCACTTCAGTCGTGTCAGACTCTTTGTGACCCCATGGACTGTAGCCCGCCAGACTCCTCTGTCCATGGGATTCTCCAGGCAAGGATACTGGAGTGGGTTGCCATGCCTTCTCCAGGGGATCTTCCTGACCCAGAGATTGAACCTGTGTCTCTTATGTCTCCTGCCTTGACAGGTAGGTTCTTTACCACTAGTGCCACCTGGGAAGCCCTAAAAAGTACCATGTCCCTCTTTAATCTGACCTCCGCGCTACATCCTCAGTTCCTGTGACCACCCCACTCTGGATGTGACCTCCAGAGCCTTCGCCATTCCCATCATCCCCTTGGGACACTGGCCAGCTGTGCTGTCCTCCTGGAAATGCAGCATGGGAACTCACGTACCTGTCCACATGGGAGGCGGTATCCGTGTTAACTCACCCTGGGACTACATGAGATGTTTACTCACTCCACCGTATGGACCTGACCCCCACAGAGTCTGTTGCTGTGAAAGATACTCTCCACTGCTGTACTCTGTTTAGGTGTTCTAATCTCCCTTGCAGTCAGAAGAGGCCCTGTGACCCAGTGCTGGCCTCTGACGTTAGTGGAACTTTCTGGCGGCTCCCAGCGAAGGTTTTCCTGCCCTGATAACAGAGGCAGTGCTGGCAGGTGCTAACCGTGCTCTGTCACGTGCAGTCCAGCAGGAGGAGGAAACCTACGCGCTAAAGGCTGGGGATGCGTGGGTGCAGAAATGCAGAAAGAAGAATACGAACAAACTCAAACTACACGCATTCTGGACCCACACATTTCCACTGTAAAGGAAACCTGCCAGGTCCCTGTCAATTCTAAGGGGAAGCAATCAGGTGGCAAAGTTAGGAGAGTGGGATCTGGACACAGACAAACCCCAGTTCAAGTCCTGACGGGAGCACTCGCTGACTGTGTGACCTGAGTGAATTCCTTAACCTCTCTGTGCCGAGTTCCCCTCCTGCAGAATAGAGGAAAGGATAACTAAAGCACCGACCCTCAGGGTTATGTGAGGAGGAAATGAGAGAAGACACTTCATGTGCTCCACGTCCCACCCAGCACAACAGCCAGCCCCCAAACAAACATTACCAACTAGAAATATCAATCCCCAAATCATTGCTTGAAAATTTCAAGCATCCCCAAAAAATAGCTTTTTAAATCACATACATGCAGAAGCCGTTCTTTTTTTCCCCCAGCCAGCAAACTGTCCTGAAGCCCACTTTCCAGTGAACAGCTCTTTCCAGACTCAGCATGGAAAGTTCCATCATTCTCCTGAGTTGCTGACCCATCCTTCCCCAAAACCCTGGCTGCCTCTCCCCTGCCATTTTGTAACCACACGCCACAAGAGGAACTCGAAAATACCTCACCGAAGGCATAACTTTGGCAACCCACAATTTTGAAGTTGATACAGCTAACTATAGTACCTAACTGAAGAAAATTCCAGTTTGCTGAAAGAAGGCTTTTGAAAAACTATCCAGGTAAGAAGGAGCAAAACTGTGAAAACAGAGGTTTGAAGGGACTGGCCAAGGCATATATGACATTCTTTTTTTCTTCCCCCAACTCATGAATGCAAAAGATGTATGTATGACGTATGTAGGCATGTACATTATTATTTATGTACCTATCTATCCATAGAGAGATTTAAGGGATTTCTTGTGCTATTGTGGAGGCTTCAGTATCAGTTCAGTCGCTTAGTCGTGTCTGACTCTTTGCGACCCCATGAACCACAGCACGCCAGGCCTCCCTGTCCATCACCAACTCCCAGAGTCCACCCAAACCCATGTCCATTGAGTCGGTGATGCCATCCAACCATCTCATCCTCTGTCATCCCCTTCTCCTCCTGCCCTCAATCTTTCCCAGCATCAGTGTCTTTTCAAATGAGTCAACTCTTCGCATCAGGTGACCAAAGTACTGGAGTTTCAGCTTCAACATCAGTCCTATCAATGAACACCCAGGACTGATCGGATCTCCTTGCAGTCCAAGGGACCCTCAAGAGTCTTCTCCAACACCACAGTTTAAAAGTATCAATTTTTCGGCTCTCAGCTTTCTTTATAGTCCAACTCTCACATCCATACATGACTACTGGAAACACCATAGCCTTGACTAGACGGACCTTCGTTGACAAAGTAATGTCTCTGCTTCACCCATTCCAATCCATCTTAGTTCGCTGATTCCTAGAATGTTGATGTTCATTCTTGTCATCTCCTGTTTGACCACTTCCAATTTGGACTCATGGACCTAACATTCCAGGTTCCTATGCAATTTTGCTCTTTACAGCATGGAACCTTTCAAAATCTGCAGGACAGACAAGCAGGAGACAGATGCAGTTCAAGTACAGAGGTCATCTGCTGGCAGCATCCCATCTTCTGGGGAGGCCAGTCTTTCTTCTATGCAACTGGTCAGATGAGGCCCATTCACATTATAGAGGGTAATCTGCTCTTCTCAAAGATGGACTTAAATGTTAATTTCATCTAAAAAAATACTTTCACAGAAACATCTAGATTAATGTTTGGCTAAATATCTGTGTGGGCTTTCCTGGTGGCTCAGCCAGTGCAGGAGATGCAGGTTTGATCCCTGGGTTGGGAAGATGCCCTGGAAGAGGGCATGGCAACCCACTCCAGTATTCTTGCTTGCAGAATCACCTGAACAGAGGAGCCTAGTGGGCTATACAGTCCATGGGGTTGCAAAAGAGTTGACACAACTTAGTGACTAAACAACAACAACAAATATCTGGGTACCGTGACCTGGCCAAAATCGACACATGAAGGGAACCAACCCAGGGTTTATCCTGCATCAGTGTATTCAAGCTCCAGGTGAACAGAGGACATCTCTGCCTGTCCTTCGTTCTCCTGGTCTCAATCTCTGTAACCTGGCTGGCTCCTCCCTCCCGATTCCCTCCTTCCCTTTCCTGCTTTCCCCACAGGTGTAAAGCCCAATTCCTCCCATGGGTCCTGCATAGCTGCTTGGCTCTTCATGGCACTCTGGGGTCTCTACCAGTTCTCAAGTCTTCCATGTCCATGGAAGCACAATCCCCTTGGAGGTTCTGTCACTTGCCTGGGGACATGGCTGGGGAGGGGAGGAGCTGGTACTTGAACCCAAATCTTCTGAGGCAGGGTCTATGTTCTGAGCCTATTCAGACTGCTTACATCTGAGTGGCTGAAATGTGCCATCTGGGATCACGAGCAAACCTGGGATCAGGTGGGATCATGAGCAAACATAAAGACATTTTTAGAGTTGCCTATTTAATGTCGAGCAGCTTGTCAAAGTCATGACTTCAGGATGTAATTACACAGGATAAGGCCAACTTTAAAAACGTAAGTGAACAAAAGGAAGACACTATGAAAATACAACTAAAGGTGGGACACAAGGGCAGAAGTCTGGAGAGAGCCAGAGACTTCCGTGATAAGGAGGTAAAGAGTTAACTTGTCCTGAATCCTCAGAGTGATGGCCCCAGGCTAATTAGAAGACTGAGGGTTTTTGTTTTTTTCTGAAACCAGAAGGGCGGAAATGTGGGACTTTACTCTTATTTCTTTAAGCTCAGGGAGGAAACAAAACCTATTCACCAGTTCCATCTGTACAGTCAGGCAAAGGCTTTAATTCCCAAGTGAAAACCGGCTCCACCCCACAGCCTGAAACCTGACCTGTCTGTGACTGTGGCTGCCACCCAGCCTGCGACTGCTCATTCCCAGTAACACCAAGACCAGATAGAGGCTGTGCTGGGACCAGGGCCCTAGGTGGGTACCCTGGCTCCCCGGTGACCTTAGATTCTGCCCCATCAATGATAATAACACCTGGGGAAAATCACAACAGCTGACAATTATGGACAATTACTGTCTGGTGGGCAATGGGCCAAGTGCTTCACAACGTGACCATATGAGAACCTCCCTACATGGCTGAACCTCCCAATCCTGACTGATCCCTGCTATTATTATCCTCATTTTTAAGACAGGAAATTGGAGAACAGAGAGGTTAAGTAACTTGCTTCAGGTAACAAAGCAGACGATGGATAAACCAGGATTTGGACCACCTGGTCTGACTCAGGAACACACCCCGTGTGGCCATCTGACTCAAAGCCCTTTCTAGATATTAGTCCCTGTTATCCTTAAGAGACAAATTTTGGGTTCTAACCTGGTGCCAGCACTTACAGATCAAGGAATCGGAGCTTCAAGCTGCAAGGGCTCCACATAGCAAAGAGCGGGAAGTGGTAGAGATTCTGAATCGGGGGATCCAGAATTGGAGCGTTCTCAAGCATCTCTAACAGGGATATCTTGGGACCCCATTTTGAAGCACAATGCCCCCCATCATTCTGCCTCTGGCCAAGAGGTCAGCAAACTATAAACTCATGTGCCAAAAGGAGTCTGCTTTTGCATGGCCCACAAGCTTAGTCTCTACAGTTTCAAATGGTTGAAAAAGAAATTCCAAAGATCATTTCATAACATGAAAATTACATGAAATTCCCATTTCAGTGTCCACAAAAGAAGTCTGAACACAGCCATGTCCCTTCACTGACACTGTCTGTCTGCTTTCGTCCTCTGAGGGCAGAGGCCAATAGATTGCAGCAGAAGCCATACGGCCCACAAATTGAAAATATTTACTCTCTGGCCCTTTACAGAAAAAGTTTGCAAATCCTGGTCTAGTCTACCCTGCCAGCCACGCAACATCCTGCTTACAGCCTCCCTCCCCTCCTCACCTCCAGTGATGGGGAGCTCACTACCAAACTGCGCCCAGTCCCGCTGTGAACCGTGCTGGCACTGAGCTCCTTGGAGTGATGGAATCGGTTCCATCACTCCTCCCCAGTACCCAGCCATTTCTTTCTTCTCTCTAATATCAACCTTCCCCTGTCCTCACCGTCCCCTCAGTTGTTCAGTCCTCTGTAAATGAGGGAGAGTGATGGCCCCTAACAGAAAGTGGTGAGAAGGAATGAGACACAGTCAGGAGCGAACGTGAGCCGGACCCAGGTCTCCTGCCACCTAGCCTGGCATTCCCTTGACAACACGCCTGAATGTCCGGTTTGGTTTCCACTCATTGCTCCCCAAAGGGCAGCCCTGAGGGCCTGTGGGGCTCTCTTCCTGCTAATGCCTGTTGTCTCCCACCTATGATGCCTTCTGGTAGCCCCCTAGCTTGGCCTTTGTGGGGCTAAGAGCGGCTCTCCCTGACCTTTCACCTCTCCTGTCCACCCCAGGGCTCAGTCTTAGGCTCTGAGCTTTCCTCCTGCCCCATGACTAGGGGGTAGTCCCCAGGCACTGCCTGTGTCTAGAGTCTCTGCTGTTTGCAGCTGGCTCTCCTGGGTCAGCTGCACCTCCAAAGTGCTGGGGTGAGCTGACAGCTGGAGGTGGAAAATTGGGTTTTTAAAACAAGGCCAGCCAGGGCTGTCCTCAGAAAATACCTCAGATGGGTTTTTAAATCCTTGGAAGAAAAGGGCTGAGTCAACACCAGCTAGTACTCACTATCTGGGGTCCTTTCAGCCAGAGGCTGCTGCCCACTGGAAGCTTTCCTGATAGATAAAGCATCACCCACCATTTCAGTAAACAAAAGCACTTGTGGCCATCAAGCCTTTGGTTACAGCGGCACCCTCCCTTCACCAAAGTGCACCTGAGCAGAGTTCAGGATGGAGAAAAAGAGTATACTGGGCCTAGATAGTGAAGATGCACACCAAAGGAATGACTTCAAAACGCCCAGACTCTTGCCTCTTCCCACACAGAGAAAAGCACTAAAATCATTCATTTGTGATGTCTGCTTTTTGTGATTAGCAGTCATCTTTTGCTGTCTGACTGTGTGTCCCCCCACCCCCCTCCACCTGCCTTCCCCCAGCAAAAACTCCTATATCTCCTGGCTCCTCCCTGACCTCTTTGGAACGGTGCCTAAGAGCTATCTGAGAGACTGCCTCCCGGGCTGTAGTTCTCAGTGTGGGCTCCAGACAAAACAAAATGCTCAACTTTTAGGTTGTGCATATTCTTTACTTCACAGTGGATTCTTTAGTGACCTGGAGGAGGAAATGGCGCCCCTCTCCCGTATTTTTGCCTGGAAATCTCATGGACACAGGAATCTGGTGGGCTACAGTCCACGAGGTTACAAAGAGTTGGACATGACTGACTTGACTGAGCACGAGTGACCTGGAAACATTCAGGGCCCAGTAAGCGCCACAAGCAGAAAAGCTGGTCTGTGGGTCAAACAATAACTGTGGCTGCTGGAGGGCTGGGTTGCTCCAAATTCCAAACAGGTATTGACCAGCCAGGGGCAGGGTGGTGAGGGTGCAAGAGAGGACCTCAGTTCTGCAGGCAGAGAGACCTGGGTCTGGGTCCTGACTCTAGGAAGCTGGGAAACCTTGGGAAGTGACACCTTCCTTCAGATTTACTTTTGATGATTGGAAAAAATAGCAAAACCCTGTAGGCTTGAAACCGACTCCCCCTAAAACTGAGTTCCTCTGTCAAGTTCATATTAATTTCTTTATTCAAAACTTTATTCCCTTTCTTGTCCCACACCTGTTGCCCCCAAGACTGAAGAGTATCAAAGAAAAGGGGGCTTTGAAAACCACTGGTATCCTGCAGGGCCCTTCTGGGTACGAAAGCTTTTCAGTGTCCCCCGTTTCTTGTTTTTGCGGAAAAGGCGTCTGTCTCCTAAATCTTCCCTGAATTCCAAAGGGCAGATTCAGTTACTCATTAGGGGAGGGAGGGAACCCAGAAACAAAGGAAAAGCAGTCAAGAAACAAGAGTGCAGCAATAAAAAAGAGTCCTAGTTCCTTCTCAAGGGATTTACTTGACAATCTGATACTCATCTCTGAGTTCTACTATAGGAGCTGGGGCCCCACCCAGGTGGATGATGGTGACTTCAGGTCTGCGCAAGCAGGGAGACCCCAGACTAGATGGAACCAGAAGGCTGATGCCTAAGATTCCTGGAGCCCCACCTTGTTACCTCCCACAACCAATCAGGAGAAATTTACAAACCCTGGAGTTCCACCCTCCTCCTAATTTTGCCTTTAGAAACTCCTCCCTGAAAACCAGTGGGATTTTGGGTCTTGTGAGCCTGCATAGCCCAATCTCCTTCCTGGGCCCTTGCAATAAACTTTTCTCTGCTCCAAACTCCCGCTGTGGTCTGTTTGGCCACACTGCACACCCAGCACACAAACCTGGGTTTGACAACAGGACTGCGATGCGAGTATGGCACCTGGTGTTTGCTCACAAACTGTTACTTTCCTTTTTTCCTTTCTTCCCTCCAGTCATGTGTCAGCATGATGCTAAGTACCCAGGGTCTGGATCAGTCAGATTCAGCATCTGCTCTCACAAAGCCTAGTCCAGCAGGGGAAACACACGCACAATTACTAACAGAATGCCACAGCGCTTTATTAGTGTGACGTTGGTGAAAATAATAAAAATGATGACGATGTTTCCTGCAAACTGATAATGTGCCACGCCCTCTCCAGAGAGCATCTCACTTCACTCTCACAACCACTCTGAGAAATGGATGCTGCCATAACCACCATTCCACCCAGGAAGCAGAGCCCAAAGGCAGACAGGGAGTGAGCCTGAGGAACTAGGGTGATGGGAGGGCACAACAACAATGGCTGGATCTGAAGGGGTCAGTGAAGGCCTCATGGAGTAGGTGATGATGCCTGGAGCTTTGAAGGAGGCACTGGCAGCAGGCATTCCAGGCAGAGGGAGCAGCAAGCAGAAAGGGGTGTGGATGGCTGACTGCAAACTTTCTGAGTCGAGAGACACTGCGCTCTGATTTACACCATCAGGACCTACTGTGCTCAGCGCTGCCAACTGGACAGGGCTCTATGCTCAACTGGGGGATGAAGTTGGCAGGCTCGAGAAGAGATTATTTCAATCCTGCAGTTTATAGAAATGCAAGCAGCTCATACTAGGTCATTAGTAATTACAGCTGATCAGGGCTGTTGCTCCCCCACACCCCGGGAGTGGAGGTGGGGGGAAGAAAAGAAAAGGAATACTGAGGGTATTAACTCAAATAGCAGACATTATTCATTTAATCGTACTTTTAGAGCCTCTTCAGCTTTGGTTCAGATTTCAGGGACTCAGAGGGGTCCCTGAAATCTCAGCTTTCTGACCACGTCACTGGGGTCTTGGGTGAGTCCTATTTTCCACCTTCCCTCTCTTGGCCTCAGTCTCCAGTGTAGAATGAAGGGGATGGGCTAGAATGGAGGTTTTCAATCTGGTGGCCACCTCAGATCTACAGTCATAAACTCTGGGGGGGTGGGGCCCAGCCTTTGATGCTTTAACAAGTCTTCCAGGGGATTCTGATGATAGCCCTGGATTAGAAGAGCCCCAGGATAAGGACTGTTCCTGCAGTAAAACATGGTCTGTGCTCTAAGGGACTAAGAGTTTAGTAGCATGCTCTTCGGATTGAATATTTCTTGCCCAAGACAGGTAACCCTTCAGGGTAAGAAGAGAAGCTTTTTTCTTTGACTACCTCAAGCCTGGAGTCCCAACGAGCTTTTCTAGAAAGCCTCAGGCATATTTGGCTGACTGTGAACCAGAATTTTTTTCTTTTTTGGGGGGTGGGTGGGTAGGAAGTCTCAAACTTGACATGTGATAAAAGCAGAGGTTTCTGCAGTTGGAGAAATATAGACAAGAGATGAGCTGCCTTCTCTTCAGCTTCCAAACAATGACTCATCAGTGTGTGTGTGTGTTTGTGTAGCAGGTGGGTGAGGGTCCTGAGAGAGCAGCTGCCCCTCTCAGGTCCAGGAGCTTCCTGGTGTGTAAAGTCTCTACTGACAGCATCCTCTCAAAACATTTGATTACAACACCTCAAAAGAGCCACAAACAGCCGCAGGGGGAGATTTCAACACAGAGCTGGGTTAACAGACTTAAGTGAGGTTTGACTTCTAAGACAGCAAGAATGAAAAGAATGTCTTGTCTAAAAGATCCAGTTTTCCCAGTCTGGACTTTAGGCTAAAAATCATCAAAAAGATAGAGAGACGCTTTCACAGTACTTCCCTCGGTTTATTCAGGCGACGAAGCACACCCAGACTGTTCTGGTGAAGTGTCCGGGCCATGGCCTGTGGGTCCTCTCTGAGATGGTGGGCAGGAATCAGTGTCTGTGAGACCAACTGTCCAGCCATTCTCAGGATTTTGGAACCCTCACTTGGTGGTGTCTCAGTAACAATAATAAATATTACCACCTTCTTTTAGAGAGCATCTGCCACGTGGAAGGCACTAAATCCTTCACACTTATGAACGAGTTTAACCTAAACAACAACCCCAAGGAGGCAGGGATCATTATTATACCCTCATCACTGGGGGAGGGATCCTCTCTACAGACAGCCAACGCCGCACCATTAGTAAGTCTCGGGTCAACAGGTGCCAAGAGAATCAGGAGACCTGGGCTCTGAGTGAGCCTGTGTCTCGCCCAGAGGGCTTGGCCCTCCCAGCTGCTGAGAAATGAGGGAGGCCGAATCAGGTGGTTTCGAAGATGCCTTCCAGCTCCGAGTCTGCGACTCCACGCGGTCCATTCGGTGCCGGCCGATGAGGCGGCTACGGCCGGCAGTTCCTGAGGCGTTGGCCTGGCCTTCTCGTGGGGTGGGCTCCCCAGCGTCTAGCCCCGGCTTGGCGGAGGAAGGGCTCCCAGCCGCCTGCCCGCAATATGCCCGCCCGGCCGCCAAGCCCCAGCCTCCTGGTCCTTGAGAATGGACTTCCAGCCCTTCTCAGGTATCAGTGTTCGCAGCTCCAGACGAGCCAGGAAGGAAATGGCAAGAGCCCAGGTGGTGTAACCCGTGCAGGGGAGGCGACGACAGAAACCATCGAGGGACCCAAGGACTGCAAAAACCACGCAGTCCCTTTAACCCCCCAAACTTTCTGCCTGGATTCGCGACCCCAGCAGCTGCACATTGGCTGAGCCGCGGCCACGCGGGCCCGCCTTCTCTCTTTATTTATTGGCTGCCGTGGGCATCCATCACAATCCGAGGCCTCCTAGTGGACAGCGGCTTTTGTCAATCAAAGCAGGCGGGAGGCAGGGCGGGGCCGGGTCTGGGAGAGACACGCCAGCCTCACTCCCCTCCCTGCCTCCCTCCGGTGTGTGACTCGGGACCTGGAGGTACCCTGGGGGGCCGGGGTCGAACGCGGAGTGGTGCGTTGGGGCTGCGCGGGGCCCCGGGGACTCACCGATGCGCTGTCCCACCGGAGAGCTGAACGGGTTCCCCAGGAGAAAGTCCATCGCCACTGCTGCCGCTGCCACCAAGCCGGGGAATCAGCTGACAGCAACCGCCAACACCGCGGACCCGTCACGTGACGCGCTGGACCGTCCTCGAGGAGGCGCGGCTGGGGCGGGGCAGAGGCAGTCTGGAGCCGAGCCGCAGGCCCCGCCTCGGACATGGAGTGTCGGCTCCCTGAGGCGGAGGGTGATGACCTCACTGCGGTTAACTTGGCGTCGGTGGACATCACGCAGTACGTAGGGCGACTGCGGACCAGGGGGCGTGGGTTTCGCTAAGCCACGCCCTCCATGCGTGCTTAAGGATTTAGGGGCGTGGTCTTTGAGCTCTTCACGTCTGGAAAACCCAATCTCAGACCCGGGAAATGACTTGGGTAAGGTTACCCAGCAAGCCATGACCAAAGCTCTAGCTCTTAGTCTAAGCTCCCGGGACCTCAGTATGACTACACACCCGGTGCTGGGGTTGACAGCCTCTCTGGCCTGTTGCCTCCCTACCCAGAGAGGACGCTTCCTGTTTGAGGCTGAGGTCTCCTGGCTGCAAAATGCGTCATGTTTGCAGCCCAGATTCCCTTACCTCAAATAGAAGGCAAGAGCCAAGGATTTTCGAGACCTTGACACTGAGAGACAACTCAATGAATTGCAGCTAGTGATGGGCTAGAGCTCAGGGTGGCAGAAAGCATACAAATGTTGTGAGTGGGTCCTAGGACACATCTCTGCCATTCATTTACGGTGTGATTCAAACAGCAGGCTTCCATTTTCTCTGAATTCTGGAATTAGATCAAGGACTTCTAAACTTTATTTTTTTAGGTCACAGGATCCTTTGAGAAATTGTACAAAGCATTCGAGCGTTTCTGAAGAAAAAAGGCAAGATAGAATTGTACCTCAGAGGGGTTCTGGGGTCCCTGAGGTACATCAGTGGACCCCAAGCTAAGAATCTCAAAGGCTTTCTCCAGCTTTGTAATTCATATATCTTCTTCCATGTTCCCGTGTGCCATGTTTCAGCTGTGTCACTTACTCATTAGATATCTTATCTATTGGTTATATTTTTTTGCTTCTAATGACATGCACTCCAAAAGATACAATAACCACTGCTTTGGTAGTCTGAGCTACTGCGAGGTGATTTAGTATTTATCGAACATATTTGTGAATTTTTAATTTGAAAGGCTAGTAATTTTCAAATTTAGGATGATAGAAAACCTGAATTACAACTTTATCACTTCTGTATGTTAACTGTTAACAGTCAATAGGGTCTGACATCTTTATTGTACCATATAAAAGCTTTATTGAAATCATGTACTCCTGTGCTTTGAAGTGTTTTAATAATGCTCATGAGACATGTTAATATATAACCAGTCCCCCAGTAGTCTAGATGCTCCTTGAGGCTGGGATGCTATGTCTGTTTCTCTCACTGTTGTCCAGCACGATGACTAATGCTTGAAAATTTAAATTAGCAATGGCATTTAGCCTATAAAGGGGGGATGTGCACTTATGATGATTTTCATGTCAGGTAGGTACCTTCCATGTTTTTTTTCATTTAAGCATATTGCTTGTTAGTATGGCAAGTATTTAGCATGATTTT
This sequence comes from Bos javanicus, assembly GCF_032452875.1. Classification (NCBI taxonomy): domain Eukaryota; kingdom Metazoa; phylum Chordata; class Mammalia; order Artiodactyla; family Bovidae; genus Bos; species Bos javanicus. The sequence continues at coordinate 74,083,416 of NC_083872.1, read as the reverse complement.
CCTTTGGATTCTTCCATTAACCTTTAATATCACTATGTTGGATGACTGGAAGTTCTTGCCTTCTTGCATCACTCTGGTTTGAAGTGATTATAGGCAGATCTTGGCTTTACTACAGAGAATAGAACAGCCATAAGTTTCATCCTTCATAGTAAGAAAGCAGCAACAACCCACATACCCCCAAACAGGGAGTGAAATTATATTAACTCCATGCAGACAGAAAGTTGTACAGCTATTAAATTAGAAATGGAAGTGTGTAGATTTTGTCAATACAATAAATAGTAATATAAATGGAAAACATTAAGTGCAGTACAAACTATGTCTTCAAACTATTTCCTAACAGAACAAACTCATTTAGTAAATAGTCTGTTTTAATTTTTCCTTTTAAGCATTTTAGCAATATCAATATCAAATGCCTTACTATGGATAAAAATGTTGAAATCCCTCAAGACTGACAATGCATAAATGTAATATAATTGATTATAACCTTTAAGTACATTTAAACAAAAAAATTAAGATACTCTGCTTCCAAAATTTAAAGACCACAGTATGACAAGAAAAGTGAGATCCCTATAGTAAAGTCCAGCTAGGACAAAAGAACATTTGGACAATGAATAGTTCTGATAGTTTTCCTGCAATCACATTTGCTCAGGACTGCAGATAATGGAGAAGGATTCCGATGAATTACATACACAATTTAAATTCGAAGGTGGCTTGGGGTAGAAGAGCAGAGAAGGCAATGGCACCCCACTCCAGTACTCTTGCTTGGAAAATCCCATGGACGGAGGAGCCTGTTAGGCTGCAATCCATGGAGTCGCTAAGAGTCGGACACGACTGAGCGACTTCACTTTCACTTTTCACTTTCATGCATTGGAGAAGGAAATAGCAGCCCACTCCAGTGTTCTTGCCTGGAGAATCCCAGGGACGGGGAGCCTGGTGGGCTGCCGTCTATGGGGTTGCACAGAGTCAGACATGACTGAAGTGACTTAGCATAGGATAGCATGGGGTAGAAGAGAACCTCGGCTTTGGGGTTTGCTGTTCCAGTGTGCTTATTCTGGCTTTGCCATTTACTTAGCTGTTTAAACTCAGGGAAAGTGCTTTCCTGTACCTGTCTCCTTATTTGTAAAAGGGGATAATATTTATAAATCTTTGGGGGAGGATTAAGTGCAATAAAATATGCAAAGCACTCTTCAGCAATATGGTGATCTCTTTCTTGCTGCCTCTCTGTAAGAAGTGAGCCTTACAGCCAATCATAATATTTTATTATTTATGACTATTAACACCTTATGTTTGTGTTGAAAATTTTACCTTGAAAGTTCTAATCTCATATATTAGATGTTCACAGTATTACTAAACATACATGTCAGGCTGGCTGGCTGCAAGGCTTGGAAACAGGGAAGTGACATTAACACTTTTATAGACAGGACTGCAGATACCTATAAAATTAAGTGATTTATCCAATCCAGTGTAACTCAGCAAATCAGGACAGTACTGAAACACATGATTTAGCACACAATTTGAATGCAACTCTTATACAAGACTGATAGATATTTGACTTAGGCCAACAATGTAATGTGCATACAATTTCATTTGCCAGTGAATATAGCTACACTTACAGAGCCACTGGCTTTGCAATTAGCAAAAGAGAAGATGAAAGTCCTCAATGTAAAAGTTAATAGAAACAGAGCAAGATGTTTGTTAGGAAGATAGCTTTGATCAGAAACTTGACCTCTATTCCAGATGGGCTTTTTTTTTTTTTTTTAATGTGAAAGACAGGTTTAAAATTTCATAGGCACTTTGGTTGCCACAGGAAAAAGATAGCTGACACTGGACTACAAATATTAAAAATGTGATTTTTAATAATATAAGTACAAAATTTTATTTCTTTATACAACTGTAATGGGATTTGGATCAAACTGCTAGAATTTATTTAAAAAACAAAATAAAACAATGATATAAAAACTGCAAGAAGGTCTGAATCCAAAGTTTTTCCTCTAATAGTACCAAATACCACAAGGAACAGATTATTATACAAATGTTTACAAATTTTAAATACAAATACAATAGGGTTGGACTTTAAAGGAAAACAAACAAACAAAAAGCAGGCTCTCGTCAAGACGTCGTTAATGTGTACAAATGACGATGGTGGGACTGGCTTCTTTCTGTACTCATCCATGTCTCCGAGGCCCCTTCCCTGATACCCTGTGTCCAACAGGAGATGACCTGGGTAGAGAGGAGGTGTGCGACAAGCGCTGACACACGAAATCAAACCAGGACGTCTGCTCTTCGTAGTTTGGTTCCCAGACATTCCTGTTCCCTTCTGTTTCCCCAGTTCAATCTCAAAACTGCTCTGAGGTGAGAAAGGCATTCGGCAGCCAGAATACCTTTAAGGAACACAGTCCTGTGACCGTATGGATGGGAAGGAAGAAGGACGGAAGGAGTTACACAGGATGCAGGCTGGGGGCACTATCCTCAGAGATCGACTCTGATGCCTCTGCTCCATCCAGGCCAAGGGAAGCAAGCAGTCACCTCAGAGCTTGGTTTTGATGTGGACTCTTGCACCAAATTTAAAAACAACCCTGAAGGGCTCTACTGTTTTCTTTGGAACTGGAAGCAAAATCTGGTTCTTTGGAAATGAGGGCAGCTGGGAATGGTAACATTCCTTTTTATTTCACTTTCTTGACATTATTTAATTGTAAAGAACTAGAATCCCAACATAATGATTCCGTCTTGAGGCACAATACCCTAAAGAGTGGGTGATCTGGAGTTTGCAGAGGAGGCCAGAGGAAGGAGGGGAGGAAGAAATGACAAATCTAGTCTCTTCCACATGCTGTTGCTGGTGGAGGCTCTTGTTTTTTAAATTATATATACAGAAATTTACAGGATAAATTAAAATCTAAGGGAGTTTAAAGAGTTAAATACACATAATTAAAACACATTCATACTCGCACATAAATAAACCTACATGAGAACACAGTACTTTTTTTTTTTTTTTTGCAATTCGCTTATGTGTGGAATGCGAAACGCCATGTATCTGGCCAGCAGGGGAGCCAAAGAGAAGATCCCAGGAATTAGGCTGGGCAAAGTTCACCTTCTACATCCGCCCAACAACCAAGCGGGAGAACTGTGAGCTGAGCTGATGCTGCCCATGGAAGATACCAGCTCTTAGTGCTGCTGACCAAATGCTCTGGGTCAGTTCACAGTACAGACTGTGCAACTGGTGACACTGATGACTTTACCCACTCCAGGGCTCACAAAACTCCTTGGCCCAGACAGAGGCTGCCAATGGTACCAATGATTACAATAAGTTTTGAGACATGGACACCGATAGAGCAGGAATTGGAATGAACCCTCTACTAAGTTCACTTAGGCCATCACAATAACTTTCAGATGGGAACGATGTTATCGCCTCCCACCTAGGTCACTTCAAGTTGAAAAGCTTTGTATTTTCAGTTAACTGACGTCTTCCCATAATCTTTCCCATTACATTTCAGACTGTAAGACAGGTAAGGCAAATGGTCAGTGATGGGTCTGGAGGTACAACTGAGTTTGGAAAAAAATCACATTTTAGCCAACCTTACCATGACGCACTAGGCATCCAAAACTAGCCCCCAGCCCCCAAGTTACATTGATTTTTAAGGCAGATTTATCCACCACAGGAGAAGAAAGAATTCCAAGCCCATATTCATGCCAAGGTTTCGTCTTGGCTAAACCTTTGCCATTTCATAAAATTATTAAAAGCAAAGTACTTACAGTCCTATGTATATATTTTACATTTTACATATATATATATATATGTGCATATATATAAAAATTTAAAACCTACACCCAGAGGCCAGTGAAGGGATCTGGAACAGTCACATACACACAAGCCAGCAACAGGGCAGGAAAAGGTTTCTGTCCCAAGAGTCTTTGCTGTCACAGTCCAGGCATGATGTAAGCAATGTTGTCTAGTGTGTTTGACTGCAAAACAAGGGGAAAAGTTTCAGTCGAAGAGTACTTTACCTTAGTTCCCTGAGACATATTTCTTTGTTTAGGGGAGAGAGATCAGAAAAGGAGTCTGGAGTTAGAGAAAACGGGGGAGAAGATGGTATTCTGTTGTCTGTTTGCTGGGAGCTTTTCTGCTGACATCTCCCATTAATCCTAGTAAAGCAGTGGCAGCAGACTCGCACTCTCTTCATCTCTGGAAGAGCAAATAGGAAACACAGGCGGTGCAGTGCCTTAGGGGCTACGCTGCTTCTCTCCAAAGGAGAGAAATCTTAGGAAATGGCGTGTCTGCGATTTCACTGAGGGTCCAGCACACATTCAGCAGTCAGTGTCACGCTCCGCCGGCTGACAGCAGTGCGGTATCCAGGGAGCTTTAAGAGGTTGTGCCTGACAGGGCTCCCAAGGGTCTGGCCCCTCCTAAATCCCAGGAAACAAGGAAACTTACCAAGACCTGTTTGGGACAGCCGTTCAACTCAGGTAGTTGTGTGGTCAGACACGCCAAGGGGCCAAGCGCACAGATTATGGAGTCCAGAAGCACGGACAGACTGCCGGACACAGCCACCATGCCCTGAAAGGAAGAGCATGAGAGGAGGAGGTTGCGGCCTGCATCACACTCGTGAGGCTCCCTCCAGGCCCTGGGTACTTCCTCGCATGGCTCTCTGAGTCTGGGGCAGTTCCAGGAAACTTGCGGCAGAAATGGAAGCTTTCTGCTTTGGCAACTCAATACATTCCAGGTTTCCTGTCTATATTTCTAAACCGTTGTATCCTCTGTGAGACCTTGGGTTGGTCACTTAGGAAGAGTGGGGGCTGGGAGGGGGGACAACCCTACACTTAAAAATATTTAAAAAGGCCCCACCTATTGTGGAGAACTGCTGGCAAGATTTGTAGAGGTCATGAATGCAAAAGTTATTTTCTCATGAACTCCACAAATATAGCTCAAATGTGATAACCATGAGAATTCTACATACTAATGATTAATATAAGCACACACACACACAAATTCTCCACATATGTAGCTTTTTGACAGGTGAGGATACCACTTTTCTGTTCTTTTTAAAATTTAACCTCTTCTAGAATTCATATCGTTTGTTATCTCTGTGATTCAAAGAGATAAGAAATAAGATTGCTTGCTGCAAATACTGCTGCCGAGCTCTTGTGTAATCTGGTTCAACTAGGAGTACTGTGAGGATATGGGACCTAGAAGGCAGTGTAGCAGAGTCCATCAGAGAAGGAGCTCTGGGCTTCAGACAGCTGGGTTCAGAACCTGGCTATCCCACTCACTGAAAGGGGCAAGTTACTTTCTATGCTGTGCCTGTAACAGACAGTACTAACAGCATCTGCAGCAAGGAGGGGATTAAGTGAGATAACAGATGTAAAGTACTTGGGGGTGGTTCTTGCTACCTGGTAACTGCTCAGAAAGTATCCATACTGCTTACTAGTATTACCAACATCTTCATCTCCAAAACTGCATTTCAGGCTTCCTGCTAGATCTTCCGTTTTGGGTATTTTTCAATCTCAACACACTGTAAAGAGAAATAACCTACCGTTCCTCCTAGCATTCCTTCCTCTGCTAAAGTCATCATCACTCACACACCTGCCCAGTCTCAAGGCCATGCCACCACTGACTTTTCTTTCCCTTCATTCTCCTCGTCTAATGTATCCCCCTACTTCCAAGTCAGAAAATAAAGCAAAGGGTTATAAGAATGGGCCCTGAGGTCATGCCACCAAACTCAAGGCTCCATTTCAGCACTTAGGGGCTAAATTTCAGACAGAGTTCCTTAATCTGAAAGTCTATTCTTCCTTCTGTAAAATAAGGGAACACAAATTCTGTTTTACAAAACATGCAATGTGAATTAAACGAGAGACTCCATGTATAGCACTCACAAAGCTGCCTGAGTGAGAGTTCAATGAAAGATAGCAATTAATAGTATTACTCCATACTTTTACAGTTAATTATAGGTAATATTTTTTGTCTGACTCTCCCAATAAGCATCCTGAGGGCAGAAACCAAGTCCTATTCTTTTTTATATCCTCCCAGTAACTACTGGGGTTCTGTATAGTGTAATATCCCCCAATAAATATTTGAATTAAATTCAAATCTTTGTCATGTCTAGACTATTGTTATAACTTTTCCCTAATTCTGGTGTCTTCACTCTCAATCTAAAGTAGAAGATATTCTCAAAGAAAATCAGATGAGAGCTGTGATCATTCCTTCTACTCAAAACATCCCCAAAGCTGAGCTGTCATTTCCTTCCGCAACTTGTGCTGGGCCCTTCATAGTTCAGCCTTCCCCCACCTTGGGCGCTGGATGTTCTAGTTTTTCATCATTTAAGCAATAAAATCCTTTGAAAATAAAACCTCAAGTGGAACCCTAATACATAAAACAGTTAAAAGATCTGGTGAAGGTAGGAATGGGGGTTGAGAGCCCCACTGGGTCTCTTCTGACCTATCTTGGCAGAAGACGCCAGGGCTGAGAAGCACATGTGCACTGTGGTCTTGGTTTAGGATGCTATCTCCATGATTCAAGTCCTGCCTGTCCTTCTGGGTCCTGATGGAACCCCACCTCCCTTTCAGAGCCTCTCCTGACCCCCTCACTCTGCTCTCGACTACTGCTCTAACTGCTTCAGGTGGCAGAGCTGTAGAATGACAGCAGGCTGCACAGTGGGGCAAGCTGAGCCTGTTCACAGTGAGTTGTGCAGACTTATGATAACGGTCACAATTTTATTAGGCTTCAGGTATTCAATTTTAAACGAGCAACTATATATAAATCAATGCTCCTTAAAGTGTAGTAGTTTACTAATTTCAGGTGGCATACAGGTGAACATTAATCGGTTGATAATGCACATCCATTTTTCCAATGTACATTAGAAAAAAGATTAGAATACCACACTTGTGATATCCAGGATATCACTGTGAAAGCATGGATAAATGTATTTAAATAAAAATACAAAGTAGATAACAGTATAAGTGGTCTGAGGAAATTGCAAACTTGTGAAGATATATGCAAATGATTAAAGTCTGGGGAGAAGTGGATTAGAAGGGGAATTACTGCTTACTGCTGACACACTGTTGTTGTTTAGTCACTAAATTGTGTCCAATTCTTTGCAACCTCATGGACTGTAGCCTGCCAACCTCCTTTGTCCATGCAATTTCCCAGGCAAGAATATTGGAGTGGGTGGCCACTCCTTTCTCCAGGGGATCTTCCTGACCCAGGGACTGAACCCTTGTCTCCAACAATGGCAGGTAGCTTCTTTACCGTTGAGTCACCAGGGAAGTCCACTGCAGATACATGTGGGGTCTCTCTTGGGGATAGTGAAAATGATCTGGTATTAGACAGTAGTAATGGAGCCAGAAATCTGTGCATATACTAAGCCACTGAATTCTACATTTTAAAAGGGTAAACTTTTTTTTTTTTGGTGGTTCCATTTTTTTTTAATTTAATTTCAGGTATACACGTGCTCCCCACCAAAAAAAAAAAAAAAATGGTAAACTTTATGGTTGTTGCTGTGTTAGTCACTCAGTTATGTTCAACTCTTTGTGACCCCATGGACTGTAGCTTGCCAGGCTCCTCTGTCCATGGAATTCTCCAGGCAAGAATACTGGAGTGGGTTGCCATTCCCTTCTCCAGGGATCTTCCCAACCCAGGGATTGAACCTGGGTCTCCTGCACTGAAGGCAGATTTTTCATAGTCTGAGCCATGACAGTTATATCTCAATAAGACTGTTTCTTATGTTTTTAAAAAAAGTGGAATAGAGGGTCTGCAACGTTCTTTTCCCTTTTCCAGTCAATATGGACATGTAACCCTCCCATGGCAACTGCTCACAGAAGCTAGCTTGTTTTATTTGCTCATTTTGTATCTATTTTATCTTTCCAGTTACACTGCAAGTTTCTTGATGATATGAAATCATCAGGAAGCTATTAGGAATTCTCCTCCTCCCAGTTTTTGGAATTATGCCTAAGTATTCAACAAGTATTTGCTAAACTAAAAGGAAATGGCAGGGAAAATCTGTAACATGGGAGGTGAATTTTATTGCTGTTTAGTCGCTCAGTCGTATCCAACTCTTTGCAACCCCAAGGACTGCAGGATGCCAGGCTTCCCTGTCCTTTATCATCTCCCGGAGTTTGCTGAAACTCACATCCATTGAGTTGGTGATGCCATCCAACCATCTCTTCCTCTGTCATCCCCTTCTCCTGCCTTCAATCTTTCCCAGCATCGGGGTCTTTTCCAGTGAGTCGGGCTCTTCGCATCCGGTGGTCAAAGAACTGGAGCTTTGGCTTCAGCATCAGTCCTTCCAACGACTATTCAGGATTGATTTCCGTTAGGATTCACTGGTTTGATCTCCTTGCAGTCCAAGGGACTCTCAAGAGTCTTCTCTAGCACCACAGTTTGAGGGCATCAATTTTTCAGTGCTCAGCCTTTTTTATTGTCCAGCTCTCACAACCATAAATGACTACTGGAAAAACCATAGTACTGACTATACAGACCTCTGTTGGCAAAGTAATGTCTCTGCTTTTTAATACACTGTCTAGGTTTGACATTGCTTTTCTTCCAAGGAGCAAGTAACATTTAATTTCATGGCTACAGTCACTGTAACTTTTTAGGAAACATAAGAATATCTAAATACGAAAAATAAGTAAGGATTCCAGAATATTTTCTTCTAGAAATATCTATATCCATTCAAATATCCTAGCCTACCAGGAAGTGTCTGTTTGTGACACTTACTAAATTTTGAGAAATTAGCCAAAGAACTTAGACAAAGCTTCATTTCTCATGGCCTCTGGCGTTTTATTTGTTGAATAATAATTCAACTTTCACATAAAAGCCAAGTGGGTAGTTTTATATTTTTACGCTGACTTCTCAGCTTAAAAATGGCTTTAGGAACGGAGACTGATTTCTTTGCTGCAATGTCCTACTAGGACCCAGCAGAAACCTGAAATCCTACACCACTGAGTGAGCCAGGGGGCAGTATGGTTAGAAGTGGAATATGCTAACAGAAATGGGACATGACAGTTTTGCAGGTTAAGTGATTTTGAAACTGAAGCTTAAAAGGACAAAGATCTCCTTAGGGTATACAACACTGTATAATTCAAGTGCAGAGTAATGAAGAGCTTGGACACCTCAATCTCCCCGTTTGCTACCTATTTTCAAAGCTGTAGAGGAACTCTGACTCCCCTGGATAATCTAACCTATCTATTCAAATCCTTGCTGGAAATGCACAGAAAAATCCAGACTCTCTTGGAAGTAAAAATGATGAAAGTTTCCATGGGATTTGGACTCATTTTTCAAAAATAAAAGTGAGTTGTAGGGTTATATGTCAATTATTTCTCTATAAAGAGGGGAGGGAGAGGAAGTGTCAGGGTAATTTTCTTTTGTGTCATTGTTTCAATAGAAAAGTATCAGTGTAAGCTTTGAGAGCCAGCTTCCAAATCTTTCAGTTCAGTTCAGTCGCTCAGTCGTGTCCGACTCTTTGTGACACCATGAATCGCAGCACTCCAGGCCTCCCTGTCCATCACCAACTCCGAGTTCACTCAGACTCACGTCTATCGAGTCAGTGATGCCATCCAGCCATCTCATCCTCTGTCGTCCCCTTCTCCTCCTGCCCTCAATCCCTCCCAGCATCAGAGTCTTTTCCAATGAGTCAACTCTTTGCATGAGGTGGCCAAAGTACTGGAGTTTCAGCTTCAGCATCAGTCCTTCCAAAGAATACCCAGTACTGATCTCCTTCAGAATGGACTGGTTGGATCTCCTTGCAGTCCAAGGGACTCTCAAGAGTCTTCTCCAACACCACAGTTCAAAAGCATCAATTCTTCGGCGCTCAGCCTTCTTCACAGTCCAACTCTCACATCCATACATGACCACAGGAAAAACCATAGCCTTGACTAGACGGACCTTTGTTGGCAAAGTAATGTCTCTGCTTTTGAATATGCTATCTAGGTTGGTCATAACTTTCCTTCCAAGGAGTAAGCGTCTTTTAATTTCATGGCTGCAGTCACCATCTGCAGTGATTTTGGAGCCCAGAAAAATAAAGTCTGACACTGTTTCCACTGTTTCCCCATCTATTTCCCATGAAGTGATGGGACTGAATGCCATGATCTTCATTTTCTGAATGTTGAGCTTTACGCCAACTTTTTCACTCTCTTCTTTCACTTTCATCAAGAGGCTTTTTAGTTCCTCTTCACTTTCTGCCATAAGGGTGGTGTCATCTGCATATCTAAGGTTATTGATATTTCTCCCGGCAATCATGATTCCAGCTTGTGTTTCTTCCAGTCCAGCGTTTCTCATGATGTACTCTGCATATAAGTTAAATAAGCAGGGTGATAATATACAGGCTTGATGTACTCCTTTTCCTATTTGAAACCAATCTGTTGTTCCATGTCCAGTTCTAACTGTTGCTTCCTGACCTGCATACAGATTTCTCAAGAGGCAGGTCAGGTGGTCTGGTATTCCCATCTCTTTCAGAATTTTCCACAGTTTATTCTGATCCACACAGTCAAAGGCTTTGGCATAGTCAAGAAAGCAGAAATAGACGTTTTTCTGGAACTCTCTTGCTTTTTCTATGATCCAGCGGATGTTGGCAATTTGATCTCTGGTTCCTCTGCCTTTTCTAAAACAAGCTTGAACATCAGGAAGTTCACGGTTCATGTATTGCTGAAGCCTGGCTTGGAGAATTTTGAGCATTACTTTACTAGCATGTGAGATGAGTGCAACTATGCGGTAGTTTGCGCATTCTTTGGCATTGCCTTTCTTTGGGATTGGAATGAAAACTGACCTTTTCCAGTCCTGCGGCCACTGCTGAGTTTTCCAAATTTGCTGGCATATTGAGTGCAGCACTTTCACAGCATCATCTTTCAGGATTTGAAATAGCTCAACTGGAATTCCATCACCTCCACTAGCTTTGTTCGTAGTGATGCTTTCTAAGGCCCACTTGACTTCACATTCCAGTATGTCTGGCTCTAGGTATTTCTATCACCATCCCATTTCTTTAAAAAATTTTATTTACTTTTAATTGGAGGATAATGGCTTTACAATGTTGTGATGGCTTCTTCTATACAACAGTGTGAATCAGCCACAGGTATACACATCTCCCCTCCCTCTTGAACCTCTCCTCCACCGCCTACCTCATCCCACTCCTCTAGGTTGTTACGGAGCACCAGGCTGAGCTCCCTGTGTTACACGGCAGCTTCCCACTAGCTATCTATTTTATGTACGGTAAGGTATGGGGAGAAGGCAATGGCACCCCACTCCAGTGTTCTTGCTTGGAGAATCCCAGGGACAGGGGAGCCTGGTGGGCTGCCGTCTATGGCGCACAGAGTCGGACACAACTGAAGTGACTTAGCAGCAGCAGCAGGAAGGTATGGGGAAACAGTGGAAACGATGTCAGACTTTATTTTTTTGGGCTCCAAAATCACTACAGATGGTGACTGCAGCCATGAAATTAAAAGACGCTTACTCCTTGGTAAAAAAGTTATGACCAACCTAGATAGCATATTCAAAAGCAGAGACATTACTTTGCCAACAAAGGTCCGTCTAGTCAAGGCTATGGTTTTTCCAGTGGTCATGTATGGATGTGAGAGTTGGACTGTGAAGAAAGCTGAGCGCCGAAGAATTGATGCTTTTGAACTGTGGTGTTGGAGAAGACTCTTGAGAGTCCCTTGGACTGCAAGGAGATCCAACCAGTCCATTCTGAAGGAGATCAGCCCTGGGATTTCTTTGGAAGGAATGATGCTAAAGCTGAACTCCAGTACTTTGGCCACCTCATGTAAAGAGTTGACTCATTGGAAAAGACTCTGATGCTGGGAGGGATTGGGGGCAGGAGGAGAAGGGGAAGACAGAGGATGAGATGGCTGGATGGCATCACTGACTTGATGGACGTGAGGGTGATGGACAGGGAGGCCTGGCGTGCTGCGATTCATGGGGTTGCAAAGAGTTGGACACAACTGAGCGACTGAACTGAACTGAACTGAAGGTATGTATCTTAATTCTGCTTTCTCAATTTGTCCCGCCCTCTCGTTGCCCTGCTCTGTTCACAGGTCTGCTCTTCATGTCTGTGTCTCTAGTCTTGCCTGCAAACAGGTTCATCAGTAACATTTTTCTAGATTCCATATATATGCATTAATAGATGGTGTTTATTTTTCTGATGTACTTCAGTCTGTGTAATAGGCTTTAGGTTCACCATCTCAGTACAACTGACTCAAATTCGTTCCTTTTTATGGCTGAGTACTGTTTCACTATATATACGTACCACAACTCCTTTATCCATTCACCTGTCAGTGGGCATCCAGGTTGCTTCCATGTCCTGGCTATTGTAAACAGTGCTGCAGTGAACACTGCCACCCCTCCTTATCACTGTATCCTGAGCACCTGGTATAACAGCACACAGCAGTCGCTCACTGTGTGGATGTGGAATGAGCACACGGGTCCAGACTGTACCAGCAGCTGGAGCTTGCCACTGACGGTGCCCTTACCTCAGTTTCCTGCAGGCGGTGTCCGATGAGGCTCAGGGACTCTCCCAGCAGCTGGAGGTGAGCAGCCACATCAATGGGCTCTGTCTCAGGAGCTTTGGCTGGCGAGGCAGGTAACAGCATGGCGGTGGGTGGGGATTTCTTCTGGGGTGACAGTACTCCCATAGAAGAAGCTGAGAACAGAGAAGAAACAGAGCGATAAAGCTTGCCCAGGGCCTTGTACCACAAAACTGTTCTTCCCGGTTTTCCCTTTCTATGAGCTCCACCAGGCATATGATAAAACTGTAGACTATGGGTTGGATCTGGCTAATAACTTACTTTGTGTGGCCTGTGAGCTAAGAATGATTTTAGATTTTTAAACGGTTGTTGTAGAAGAAATAAAGAAAAATACGTGACAGAGAATGCATATGGATCTCAGACCTAAAATATGTATTCTCTGGTCCTTTACAGAAAAGTGTACTGCCTTCTGACTTAACATTTTCTAAATATTGGGGCCAACCTTTATTATCTGGTATCTGGATATCAAGATCTGCTTCTAATATAGGCCACTCTCCCCATTTCTTAGTAAAGAAGCAAAATTCACAGAGCTGTGGGGAAGAGAATGAAAAGAGAAGGATGTAGTCATTACCTTTCACTTTCATTGAACCTTCTGAGCTGGATGCTTTTCTTTTCACAGTTGTAGCTTCTGCTTTGTTCTGTTTGTGTTGTAGATACTGAGCTTTTTGCTTCCAAACCTGCCATCAGATCAGGGCAAAAATAAATTTCAAAGGGCAAAAAACTGAAAGGGAAAGCAGTCATGGAAGAACAGAATGAAGAAAAGAAAAGGAACAGTGGAGGGGAGCAGACAGAGGATTAGCGTTTCTTTTTAAGCTGGAAGGTCACTGCACAGGCTTCAGCAGTGGTGACAGCAGCATCCCAGGCGAGGACTAGGCACGTCCTTCAGTGCTACTGCTCAGACGGCAGCATTCACTCTGCGATCCCTCTAACTAAGGCTGGAATGTAAAACCACATAGGAAACCTCTGGCTCACCTTTATGTCCATCTGGTTTAAATATTTCTTCTAACCTGTAGGCTTGCAACACCAACAGTAGGATAACAATTACACAAAACTCAGAAACTAAAGATAATCTACCTGGGTGAAAAATATATGTCATCTCACCTAGATGAGCAGTACCTTAAATAAAGCAAAATGGAAATTCTAATTCCTAGACCACCTTTGTATCATCTAACTGTAAGTGACTGTGAGTGATTCAGGTATGACTATTTATCATTGTCTTATTAATGTTTCGATAGGGCGGTATATTATTTGGTAATGGTTGATGGAGGTGATGACCCAGAACCTATCTTCCTAGTAAACACTGTCCCATGTTTTTATTATTTGCTGTGACTATGGACCTCTTTCCTCAGTTCTCAGACCACAGCTAACTACTAGCTATAGTCAGGGGCTCTGACTTTAGATCCTCTTTTAACACGTATCATTGCCCTAGGTAGGTCATCTTTTGGCTCAAATGTAAGGTTGCTGAGAAAAAAAATTAGATGAGGTTAGAAGACAGCCTCCCTGCAGCTAAATCCTCACCTAGAGTGAACTGGCACCAACTTGTTCACTGCCCTCTAAGCCATTTTCCACCAATCTATAATTTTTCTTTTTTTCCCTATTTTCAGTGTTTGGGATTTCGGGCTTCCCCAGTGGCTCAGAGGTAAAAGAATCTGCCTGCCAATGCTGGAGACATGGGTTTGAGTCTGGGGTCAGGAAGATCCCCTGGAGAAGGCTACGGCAACCCACTCCAGTATTCCTGCCTGGGAAATCCCATGGCCAGAAGAGCCTGGTGGGCTACAGTCCATAGGGAAGCAAGAGTCAGACACGACTGAACAGCTGAACAACAACAACACAGGAGGATCACACACTGGAAGGACAGAGCAATGAAAACGTGCCTGTGATAAGTCTGCTTACCAGTTTGTCCTTCTCTGGCAACTGCTTCCACACCTCAGCCAGTTTTTTACTCAGTTCCCCAAAATCTGGCACAAAAGAGTAAAAAAAAACCCAGGAAAACTGAATACAGTAAAGGTTTAACCATAAACAAAACAGAAGGCCGAATAGAACAAAAACTAGGAAGAGGGTTTTGAAGATCAGATTTAAATAGCACAAGATTCTTTCAGAAAACCAAACCAAACCCCACAACTTCCCTTGGGTCTTTCATAGAAGGAAGAAGCTGTTTGGGTCGCTATGAGACAGGCTCAAAATCTCACACATCTACTCTTTAAGGATTTATGCCTGAAGCATCGTATTGGTATCTTTTAATATGATCCCATGAAACATGGCTTATCTACTTAGGTTAAAGAAAAAATGTTATGTAGAATTTGATAAGAAATGTTAGGTTTTTACCAAATTTCTGAGAGCTCAGAAACAAAGGAGAATTTCCCTAGAGCAGCTCAGAAGCAATCTTTCAGATGTGTGATACTGTGCTCCCCACATCGTAGAGCAAGTTCACACTTTATAAAGCACATCCAAGTCTTTTCTGGTGCTTCATGTGTGCCTCACAGCAGCCCTGGTGAGAGGGTTGAGAAGCGAGTCCACACACCGGGCAGATGAGATTTGTAGATGTTACCTAACTTGTCCAAGGGCTGAGGTGTAGTGTTCTCACCTTACCAACTTCTGATACAGAGACAAATAATGAACAATGTAATATGTCATCTCCATACCCAACTCCAACCCTATACTCCAACTCCATACCCAAGAGGCGGCTGAAGGAAAAAGTCAACTATAGAATCTTGGAAAGAAACAACTGTATGTTTATATACTGTGCTTTTGGACGGGGCGTACTAAGACAAAATCTAAAGAGACCTGTGCAGTTGAGGAGAGAAATGAGATTTGTGTCCTTTTCAGACCATGGGAAGAACTTTGCCTGCTGATTGGATTAACTGCCTTGCTTCGATACACATGGAAAGTAAGAACACTAAAAATGAGAAATGTGCTCACCTATGCCTGGATGGTCAGCCACAATGGTTACACGGTACTCCTTGCAGAACACTTGGTAGGCCGACATGTTCTTCTTTTTTGGCTAGCACCACATAAAAACAGAGCACGGTAAGACTTAATCAGAAGCCAAGTTGAACAACTTTGTGTCTATGAGAACAAAACAGAAAAGTGACCTGCACTTTTTCCTCAAGTGTCCTAAGTTGCCAACCAGCTTTCCTTAAATAGGATAATTATTAAACCATGTTACATATGACTCAGAGATGAGTGTAAGTTTTACCTTTAGAAGGTAAAAACCAGATGCTGATTTTTAGATTTTTCAGGTTGTTGCAGCTACTTGATAATTGTTTGTAAAGCTCTTCATTCGTCCTACAAATGTTACCTAATTCTTTTAGAATTGAGTGCTAAGCAAATCTTTACCTCTCCTGGGGTAGCTATTTTTTGTCTTTAAAATAAGAACCACATAACTTTCCTTTACTTTGGGGCTAGAAAATCAAGAACCAAATTTACGTTCATATTGTGCCTCTGGTTTTCATTTCTTCTTCTTTCTTTTGGTTCTGCGGCACGTGGGATCCTCGTTCTCCAACCAGGGGTCGAACCTGCACCCACTGCACTGGATGTGGATCCAATGGATCACCAATGGATCACCACTGGGTTACCAGGGAAGTCCCTGGCTTTGATTTCTAATGTTAAAATTTTCTTGATCCTGCTTTGACTGTCACTTGTAGTTTATTGTTATTTTATTATTCACGTTCTTGTGGTCCAAGGTGAAAAGTAAATAAATAACCGAGGACAATTCTTTGGTACTCAACGTAAGGTGAACCTTTTCCACATCAACCAAGTGCTTTGTACTACTTGAAGTATGTTTATGCTTCACTGAATTATGACAATTCCAAAAGCAACACAGGATTTTTGAAAAACAAGATTTTAAAATCAACCAAGTGTATATAAAACAGAAGGTATTATACATTACTATGCATTCCACTTTATAATTAACCATAAACTTGGAACAAAAAAGTTTTCCTACCTGAAAAGGCACATTAGATAGCACCTGTCCAACCCCCTCACTTTGAGGATGAAGAAAAGGAAACTCAGAAAAATAGTGACTTGTCTGGGTCCTGCAGCTATGCCGGTTTTAACACCAGAATGGCTACAACCCAAGCACCTGACCTTTAGGGCTATGCACTATGGGCCAAGGGAAAAAATACATTGCTTCCTTACAGAAAAAGTTACTATTTCAGAATAAACGATTATCCCTTTATAATTTTTATCTAATATACTGAGATGTTTTCAGTCTGGCTTTCCTTACAACCTCATTTGTAAGTATCAGAGTACGATGATTGGTCCTCCACCTCCTTCCAAGATAGTCCTTTCTGGTCCTGCAAGTTATTATAATGACATGAATGTTTGGTGCTTTAAAAGCTGCTGGAAACTTTTGTTTGCCTCAAGAGTCATATTTTACAACCAAAACAAAACAACAAACAACACCATCCCTGTCTCATGACTTCAGAGCTGCACCTTGTTTAAAACGAAGTCTAATCGCGCACTTTGGGTTCACCTGATTTAATTCTTAATACTGTTTTCATAAAACTGCTATCCTCAAAGACCAAAGGCTAGGCAACACTTTTGTTGTTGTTCAGTCGCTCAGTTGTGTCCAACTCTTTGTGACCCTATGGACTGCAGCATGTCAGGTTTCCTTGTCCTTCATTATCTCCTGGAGTTTGCTCAAAGTCCATTGAGTCGATGATGCCATTCAACTATCTCATCCTCTGTCACCCCCTTCTCCTCCTGCCCTCAATCTTTCCCAGCATCAGGGTCTTTTCCAATGAGTCGGCTCTTTGCATCAAGTGGCCAAACCACTGAAGCTTCAGCTTCAGCATTAATCCTTTCAATGACTATTTAGGGTTGATTTCCTTTAGGATGGACTGGTTTGATCTCCTTACTGTCCTAAGGACTCTCAAGAGTCTT
This sequence comes from Bos javanicus, assembly GCF_032452875.1. NCBI lineage: Eukaryota > Metazoa > Chordata > Mammalia > Artiodactyla > Bovidae > Bos > Bos javanicus. The sequence continues at coordinate 74,066,028 of NC_083872.1, read as the reverse complement.
CTCCAGCATCATGGTTCGAAAGCATCAATTCTTCAGAGCTCAGCCTCCTTTATGGTCCAACTCTCACATCCATACATGACTACTGGAAAAACCATAGCTTGAACTATATGGACCTATGTTGGCAAAGTGATGTCTCTGCTTTTTAATATGCTGTCTAGGTTTGTCATAGCCAACACTTAAGACAATAAAAAAAGCTGTGTGACAGCTCTGACTTGAATTCCCAAAGGAATTCTGAAACCATTTTTGAAGAATGGAAACAACCCTGAGACATCTCCCAAAGTACCTGCTCTGAATGAGATAGCACTTCTTTGGCTATAAAAATTATGGCATGTTTGTTGTAAATTTACCTTCAAAAATTTCAGACCAGTCTTTTAAAAACAGCTTATTCATAGGACTGACATTTGGCCATATTATAAAACTTGTAAGGAGTTTTAACAATGTTTCCTTAGACAAGTTGTAAGACTGTGAAAGGTTACTGCCCTCTATTTCACAAGGCTATCTACAGCTATAACATAAAACTAAAATGACTTTCATAGAATGAATCACAACTCTTACTCAATACACTAGATCCCAATCCACATCCTGAAGAAAGGAGTTCCTCTCATAGCTCTCATAAGGACTTTATTCAATTGTGTAGAAAATAAACCTGCATTTTTTGAGTACCTGTACTGGGTATAGTGAGTAGTTAAAGAGGATGAGCTTTTGAAGCCCAGATCTTATTCTAAGGCAGTCAAGCAGCATAAAATGGAAAACTTTTGAAACATAAAGTTTGAAGGCCCACCATCTTTTCTCAGCTTCACCTTATACTAATGATTTGATCCTGAATAAAACACAGGAGAAGTGGATAGCTCTTCTGACATGTGCCATTAAAAGTATTTCAGCGGCAAAGAAGGAAAAGCAGAGACTAGACTAACAAGGAGGAGATTGCAAAGGAAACAAAGTAACCCATCAAAGTACTGTTATTCATTTCTTAATATTTACTGAGCATCCACTATATGCCAGACATTGGGAATACAGCCAAGAACCAGACACAGAATCTAACAGAGGAGACAGATAAATGTGTCATCATAATACAATGTGACATTATTATAGGGGAAGTACTGGCTGCTACAGGAATACGCAACAGGACCGCCTCACTAATCAGGGAGTTGAAGAAGGTCCTCCTTTCTGGAGGAAAGGTCATTTAACTTAGACCCTAAAGCTGGGTAGAATTAGCCAGGTGAAGAGTGGTACAAGTGTTCTAGGCTCTCAGCGTGGTGATACTCATCAGAGAGGAGGTAGGAGATGACGCCAGAGAAGCAGGGAGTGCTCAGAGATGGATGACATGTAAACTGTATTGAAGAGTAAGGGTTCTATCTGAAAGAGGCAATTATTTCAAGCAGGAAGTCACTAGGTCAGATTGCAATTTATGACCATGGAGAATGGACTGGAGGCAGGGAGTCCTGTGGATATGAGAAGGCTGCTGCAGGAGCACCCGGGAGGGGTAGATGAAGGCCCATGGCCAAGTCAGGGGTGTTGGAGAGAAGCAGGTCAATTGAAAGGGAGGGAAAAGTTAACAGGATTTATCAGACACAATGTGGTAAAGAGAAAGACCCTGGGCTTTGGGGGCCGACATAGCTAGGTTAGAATCTAACTTTAGTTTACCTGTAAGTAAAACCTGGATGATACCACTGAGCTTGGATAATACTGTTTCCAGAGGTGGGAATTCATCAGTTTGGCACTTCAGGAGGTACTCAGTCATGTTATCTCTATGGTAGGCAGGATCCTAAGATGGCACCCAAGATTTCTGCCCCTCTGGTGGACATGCCTTGTAAAACACCCTCCCTCGACTATGGGCAGGACGGGTGAATACCAGAGGGTGTCACTCCCATGGATCGTATTATGCTATATGGCAAAAGGGGATTTTTTTGCTATTAATTAAGGTTCCTAAGAACCTGTCCAGATGTAATTAAGGTTCCTAAGCGAATTGAATCCGAGTGAATCAAAGAGAGATTATCCTGAGTGGGTCTGATGTTATCCAGTTCAGTTCAGTTGCGTCTGACTCTTTGTTACCCAAGATATTATTCAGTGAGACCTTAAAAGAGGTGAGACCCAACAGGAGACGCTCCCCTGCTGGCCCTGAACTTGGAGACAAGTTGCCATGAGTTCTACAACTGAAAGGAACTGAATGCTGCCAACAACCTGGCAGAGGACATCTAGCCTCAGCCGAGAACCCAGTTCTAGCCAACACGTGGACTTAGTCTTGTGAGAAACAGAACAGAGGGCCCAAAGGAGCCCTGGCTGGACTTCTGATCTATAGGGCAGTGAGGTGATATTAACAAATGGATACTGTGATAATTTGTGATGCCATAATAGAAAAGTTAATTTCTATTCCATTTTTTTCTTTTCTTTTTTTTTTACAATAGAAGTTGTAGCATCCAAAAAGCCAATGTGTGTTTTCTTAAAAATAGAAATTCTGGTGAAGGGGGATAGGGTGAATCCATCTTAAATCAGACAAAGAAAACAGTGGCAAGGCCTTTAAACATTTCATTTAAATAGTAAAGGTCTTAGTTTTAGTATTCTTCTGATGACGCCAGTCCTGTTCAGAGATGCTACAGGAGTGAGTTCTGGGTGCTGTATCTCCTTTATTAATTGAGTAACAGCCTCATATCCCCAGACGTGCTAAGTATTCTACTCCTTTCAAATCTCCCTTCATTGGGCTCAAGATAAAATGAAGTGGCATTACAGAGAAAGATATGAGTTCACAGTTCTATATTTGGCCATGAGAGAGAGAGAGGGAGCTATGGACTGATTAGTCTGGGTGATTCTGCTCTGAGAACCCAGTCCTTGGAGTGAGTGTGACAGAAAGCATAAATCTGCTTTCCTCAGACAGTTCCTGTATGTCTCTCTCAGTGTGTGCACCTCGCTTCCCAAGGGTAAGTCTGATGTTGGAGCTGACATAATTTAAAAAATAAAATTATGGCTTCTCAATATACATCAATGACTTCATCTGGTGAAGAATGGGCTGACATTCTGTTGGACTGAGCATCTACTGGCCTTCAGCTTTCCTAAGGGATTTAAATTTTCACCTTATGTGCTGACCTTAGAACCTAGCCTTTGTGTTATAACATGCAACTCCAGCCTAAGGATCCAAAGTTAGGAATTCAAACTTGAGGGTTAAATTTTTTTCCAGGGCAGAGCCATTTTTTTCTAAATTAACAGTCAGAAATAAAACAAATAATGGATGATCTCCAGATAAACAAAATATTTCCGTATGATTCTAAGTGCAAGGCCAGTAATTTCACCCTAGAATTTTTTTCTGCTGCCCCACACAGTATGTTAGAATCTTTAGTTCCCCATCAGGGATTGAACCTGAGCCCCCTGCACTGAAGCTCAGTCTTAACCATTGGATCCCCAGGTAAGCCCATACCCTAGACTTTTTATTTTTATAGTAGGATTTTAATATTCAATATTCAAGTTTAGCACTTGCTATTTACAATAAATAACCACCTCTCCCCCACTCCCAAACTGGTAATGGAGAAGGAAATGGCAATCAATTACAGAGTTCTTCCCTGGGAAATCCTATGGACAAAGGAGCCTGGCAGGCTACAGTCCATGGGGTCTCAAAGAGTCAGACACAACTTAGCAACTAAATAACAAACTGGTAAACCATTTTTTTTTTCACTTATTATACAAATATTCAATCCCTCTCCCTACCCCCAAAGTCTTGTGACTCATAGTGGTTACATCTGGAATAACTGGGGGCTCTCCTTTAACAAAATGTTAATACTTCAAAAACTTGGATACTTTATTACTAGCAGCAAATAACTACAACAAATCCACTTAAGCATGACTCAGGAGGTTGTAATTTTACAGCCAGACCTCATTTTAAATGTTTGAAGACATGTGTCACAATATCAAGACCTTCCAAGAGCAATTTCTTAATGTGTTGTATAAAGCAGTCATGCTGAACTCCTTTAGAGCACAGAACTCTTTGTGAAAGTCTGATAAAAATCGCTGTTTGAACCCATCTAGGACTCTAGTTTAAAAACCTATTTTTAAAGGGTAAAATACCTGGGGGTTAAGGCAAAACAGCTTCCCTGGTTGCTCATTCGGTAAAGCATCCGCCTGCAAAGCGGGAGACTGGGTTCAATCCCTGGGTTGGGAAGATCCCCCTGGAGAAGGCATGGCAACCCACTCGAGTGTTCTTGCCTGGAGAATCCCCCTGGACAGAGGAATCTGGCAAAACATAATTTATGAGTTTTCTAAATAAACTTGGCTTTCTTCTGCTGATGACGGAACCCAATCTCTTCACTGATGTTAATACTATGCAGGAGACAGTTACCAAGGCTTTACCTGTGGAAACTCTTTTACCGCTCCCAACAATCCTACAAGGTAGGTTTCATCATTCCTGGCATTTTAAGATGAGAACCAGATACTTGAGGCATTTACCCAGGAACTGGCAGGGCCACCATCTGATGTTCCTCTGAACTAACCTCACTGAGATCTCTAAATCTGTACTGGCCAAAGGAAAGGGTGCTGGAGCAGTCAAGTTTTCACACCAAAGCTTCTGTTTTAACCCTTCTCAATTGGAATCTAATTCTGCTCTCTCTCATATTACATCACTGAGTAGAATTTAAACATTCTTTCTGTGTCCTGTCATCATAAAAACTTGGGGTCAAACCCTTGTACTGCCACTAAACAGGTATGCATCCAGGGGCAGGTTATTTCACTTTTTTGAGCTCGTTTCTGTGAAATGGAGATGAAAATACCTACACCTCATTGGGCACTTGTGGAAATTCATCAGTACACCATAGATTAAAAAACTTAGTGCAGTTCTTAGAATGTATGAGCAACTCCATAGCAAAGTTCTTATTACCACTGTAATTTACTAACGCCTGCTTCCTGCCTTCCACACGGTTTTTACCTTTCGGCTGGCTGGACTTCCTGTGGTTCTCTGAACACCCTACCACCTCTCGTGCCTTCACACGCATTCTCCACTCCTTGACTGGAATGCCCACTCCTCCTTTCCACCTGTCAATTCCTATCTGGCCTTAAGATTCGGTTTTGGTGCTGCCTGCCCCTGAAAGCTTCCTGGTCACCCCTAGGCTCTCCTTGGCACTCGGCATGCATCTCTGCTGAGGTTCAATCCACTGGGTACTTTTCAACCCCTCTTACTACATCGAGAGCTCTTTGAGAGCTGACACTGTATCTGATCAGGGCCTGGCACAATGTAAGTGCAGAATAAATATGTATTTTATGCATAACCAAGTGTCAGAATTGTGTGTGAAAAGCACATTCATTTGTATTCCCTCATCTGCTTCTACATGAAGCAGGCTGGGTGCTTGTTCATTAAGACTGTGCAGAAAAGAATAGGACCAGTGGCCCCTTGATGCACCTCCAGTTGATGTTCCCCTTTCCCCAGCGCCCATGAAGTGTTCCAAGGATCTGTTGTAAACTCGTTCTGTAACATCTGCTTTTGCTCCTTAGGGACCCTGTTTTCTTTCTGGTTCTTAACTGCTTTCCAAATAGATGTTAGTTGCAGAGGTGGCTTCCTAAAAGGTGGGTGTTATTATGAAAACAAAACAGAAACAAAACCATAAAAGCAGCACCCCCTTGCTTATTCTAATTTGTGAAATGAGTGGCTGAAAAAAAAGTTTTGTTTTCAAGAATATTTTATGCTTCCAAGGAACTTGGGATGAAAACAGTTGCTGTAACAGAAGCTCTTGATTGAGACATGCCCTGTGCCAAGCATGTTACTCATTCACCTGATTTACTCTAAGTAGCCCCTTTCACAAGTGAGCAGGGAAGCGAGGAAGCCATCTCCAGAGAACAAGTCTAGTAAGTAGCAACTAGAACAAGACCTCCCTGGAGTAGGAAATGGCAACCCAATCCAGTATGCTTGCCTGGGAAATCCCATGGACAGAGGAGCCTGGCAGGCCACGGTCCATGGAGCCGCAAAGACTTGGACATGACTGAATGATGACTGAACTCGAGTCCAAGCTTTCAGCCACTTTATTACAACATCTGTCTGTCTCCATAGGGCTGATCTCAGACACCAGCGCACTGTATCAGTCTCAGTTCCCCTAGGACCTACATTTAGCTTTGTTGAAGGCTTACTGTGGCACTGGGTAATCATCTTCAGTATTGGAAAGGCATGCACTATAGTGGAAAGAGTACAACATTAGGGTTAAAGAAACCTCTATTAAAATTCTGGCTCCATGTCTTGTCTTCTCAGCTTCCTCCTCTGTGAAAGGGAGCTAACCATACCTATCACTCAAGACCCCTCTGTGTGCAAAAAGGCCTCAGACAGCCTGGCACATGGCAGGACGTCAGAGATGGTGCCTCCTTACTGGTACCACTTCTGGCTATTGTGACTTGTTTATGTAATACCACGACAAGACAAGTCTAGTTATCTCTCTGAATTTAGTTTATTAGTAGATCAACAGCAATGTCTGAGCGTGCCAGGCACTAGGCCAGCCTTCATTTGCTTAGAGCAAATGAGATCACTCTGGAAAGAGAGATAAGTGAAGACATGCCTCTGAAGTGGCAATGTCACAGATTTTATTTCAAGTGGTAGTGAATGGGGTTTTACTGATTTAGTAAAACCAAAAGTAAGGTATCTTTGGACTTCCCTGGTGGTCCCGTGGTTAAGAATCCTCCTTCCCACACAGGTGCCATGGGTTTGATCCCTGGTCTGGGAAGATTCCACATGTTTCAGCACAACTAAGCCCATGCACCTCAACTACTGAACCCACACGCTGCAACTACTGAAGCCTGAGTGCCTAGAACCTGTGCTTGGAAACAAGAGTAGCCACCACGATGAAAAGCCCGAGCATCACAACTAGGGAGCCCCCACTCGCTGCAACCAGAAAAAGCCTGCACAAAACAATGAAGACCCAGCACAGCCACACACACACAAAAGGAAAAGAGTCTTGGAAATGCTACCATATTCTGCTCGTCCAATATAAACCAGAAGACCCCCACTCCAACAGCATGATCTTAAAGGGGAAATGATGCAGCAAGGTACCACCTCACGATTTCGCTCTTCCTCTTGGAAAGCAGGATGCAGTAACAAAGAAGCAAAGAAGCGAATAAAAAAGCTAAAAACCTCCTCCAAGATAAAACTCCACACTGAAAGCGTGTCCATGAGGGAGACAGTCAAGTCTCCCTTATTTGTATCGACAGTCATGGTTCTTTAGGAAGAGCTCCCCCCATGTCACTTCTCATTCTCATGGGAACTCTGCCAACCTGGCTTCCGCTCCCATTACACCTGAACTTCTGTCTTTACTAGGCCTCTCTCGTCTTTCCTCCAGCACCCACAGCCTCTCTTTCCCCTCCAGGGCCTTTGTGTGTGTTACATGATTCTGCTTTGGGCTTGATGACCTCTCATCCACTCACGTTTCGTTTACTGCCCACGAGCACCCAACTTCTAACCCAAGTTTCAGGTGGTCCATCAACCTCAAAGGCCTCACTTTTCTAGTGCTCCCTGGAAAACCTCCTGAGATGATGACTCGTCACTGGTGACTTGTCAGTGACAAATGATAAGTATCGAGTGCTCTTTGGCTAGCTTGCCGAACACCGTGCAAAGTCGAGGGCTTCCAAACTTTGTTGGGTCACGGTGCCTGTGCAGGTCTTCAGGTGGTATAGGTGTTTTTTTTTTTTTTTTAATTTCCTTGTTTAAAAAACATATTTATTTTTTTAGCTGTATGGCATGTGGGATTGTAGTTTTCCAACCCGGGATTGAACTTGTGCCTCCTATGGTAGAAATCGGTGTCTTCAACACTGGACCACCAGAGAGTATATGCTTTTTATAACAGCAATCACTGAAAACCTAGCTTTGAAAAGATATGGCATTACGGAAAGAAATGGAGTATAAAAAGATGTTGAAACTGAGAATTACTTCACTCCAGTAGTTCAGAAGGTACTTGACAGATGGCATATATGGCTGTTTCTCCTGAAATTTTAATGTTGAAAAAAATCCCATGGTACCCCTGTGAGTTTGCTATTGGTGCCCCAGAGGGCCTTGGCATACAGAGGCCCTAAACACCTCTCCATGTATCACCTTACTGAACCTTAACAACCCTACCAGGTTGGTCCATCCTCACCCCCAACTTATAGATGGAGGAGTTATGCAACATGTCCAGCACTGCACAGCTTCTGAGTGGCAGAGCCAGGAATGGAGCCCACGGGGCTGGCTCCATGGCCTTGCTCTTCACCACTTAGCTTCACCACACACTTAGCTCTGCTGAATCTCTAGATTCCTGTCTTGGAATCTACACCTAACTTTTCTTCTTCTTCCAAATCAGACATTTTCTTGCTTCTCCATGTTTACTGCTGTCCTGGTCACAGAACCTAGGGTAGAAAGGGCACACGGAGGCCTACCACACTTCCACAGTGAGCTCCTCATGTGTATTTCCTGCAGGCCAAGGGAAAGCTGTTCCTGAAGCCTTCCTTTCTATCTTGAGGTGAATTTTCAGATAGTTCTATTTTTTTTGGCTACACCGAGTAGCATGCAGGATCTTAGTTCTTCAACCGGGGATCAAACCTATGGACCCTGCAGTGGAGGTGCTCAGTCTTAACCACTGGACCGCCAGGAAAGTCCCTCAGATAGTTCTTTTTTTATACTGAAACAAAGCCCAGGGAAGGATTTTGTATTTTTTTCAAGCTCCATGGAAATTTTCACACACAGTGAAAACTCAGTGTATGTCCCATAAATAATCTGTTGGAGAAATAAAGAATTACATTCAGAGTAATCAGGTTTCAGCTGTGGACAGTCACAATCAAATACTGATTCATAGTAAGACTTTTTGCTATAAACTCAAATTCATTTTTCACTAGCAACCGCTCACCACTTGGGGGAGTTATAAAAAAGTCCTCACCCTTGAGGAGATTATAATTTTATCTTCCCAGGCACCCAGGTTCAAAACCTAAAGGGACACCTATGTACTCACTCATGTTTCTGGCTCCCCAGAGCCAAGCCCAGCTGCCAGATCTTGTCACTTTTTCCTTCAGAGTCTCTCCTGAATCTGTCTCTTCAATTCTATTTCTAACAGGCTTTCATTACTGACCTCTGACTATAGTAACTTCCTGGGTGATTTGCCTCAAGTCTCTCCTCGGTCTAAGCCACCAGGTATAGCTTCATCATTTTATTCTTAAATTATCATTTACCGCATATTTAAACCCTGCTCAGAACCCAAAGTGCCATGGCCAAATCTCTCACTTTGCATTGGAGATTCTTTACCATTTGTTTACAACCTACATTTTGGATGCTGTTTTCACCCACATATTCATTCATTTGACATGTGTCACAAAATGCCTACCAAGGACATTGAGGAGTTGAAAGCTATCACAGTAGGTGGCTAAAAGAGTCCCTAAGGAGCTAAAACATCCTCAAGGAGCTTACCATCTTCAACAGGGGAAATGGAATACACACAAAGACAAATCCAATATAAAGAAGAAAATAAGTGCAGTAACTGCCCATAGCAAGGGTGTTCTGGGAATTCATTAGTTACTTATAACTGGAGGGTCAGGATATCTTAGAGGAGGTGGCGTTTGATTGGGTCTTGAAAGGGAAGCAGAGCTTCAATATGTGAAGGAGAAAAAATAAGGGGAAGAAGGTCACTGCAAAATACAATCCAAGGAGTGGAGGTCAGACTGTGAGGAGCAAGTCTGGTTTCTGCACAGTTGCATGCAAATCAGACTGCTAGCAGGTAAAGCTGGAAAGCGAGGCTTCAGGCTAGATCACCATTATGAATGCTTGGGCAAGGGTTTGGACTTTGATATTTATTCATTCAACAAGCATTCATTGATTTTTGACAATGGGCCAGACTGCAGATTACGTATTAGGGACAGAGTGGACAGCAAGGCAGACATGATCTCGGTCCCCCTGGAGTTTATGGTTTAACATGAAGACAGTAAAAATTCACTGAGGATGTTGAGCAGACAACTGTCATCATCAAGTGATACTTAAGTTCATTCTGGCATCAGTGTAAGACTAATTAACTGCATGGGTGAAGAGATGGAAAGAGGGCTATTTATTACATTAAGTACTGAGAGAGATGAGGCAGTGGTGATAGAGGGCATAAAAGTGTGGAAGTTATTAAAAAGGAAGAATATCAGGCTCAATCCTTAAGAGGAGGGAAATGTAAAAGTGAACTATAAGGTTGGAAAAAAACATCAGAAAAAGTGGGACTGACTGAGAATGGGTACGAGAAATACCTCTGAGTATCTGTGATGAGGGTAGTACCTGTATCATGATAGAGGTTTGGTCACATAGGTGTGTGAACATATCAACACTCATCACACGGTATACTTAACATTTGTGCATTTTTACCATATGTGAATTTTACCTAATAAAAGCCCAGAAGACAAATATTGAGCTTAAGTTAATGATATGCAAACTGAAGTGTCTAGGGGTGAAGTGTATGATACATACAACTTACTTTAAGATATATTAACAAAGATAAGATAAATGGATGGATGACAAAGCAAATGGCCAAATACTAACTACAGAATCTCAATGGGTGGCATATGGTGTTCACTGTATAATTCTTTAATGCTTTTAGCTTGAAAAATTTCATAATAAAGTACTGAGAAAAATAATAAGCATATAGATTTGAGTCTCGGTTGACTGGTAGGACATGAGGATTATAGGAAGCGATGGAGGGGGAGAGGCAGGCTTAGGGGTCTGGCGATGAGCTTCGTGAGTGACACACGGTCTGAGGTAGCCAAGGCGTTCAGGTAGAAATATTATCAGAGAGTTGGAAACACAGGACCGGAGTTCAGCTCTTTTGCTGTCCTGCTTCCTAAACATCTCTCTGCCTCCATGCCCTTCCGCTGATTAACCTTTTTCTCCTTCAAGCTTTCTGTGATCACCTTGCCTTCCTCACATTTAACTAGGAGATTAATTAATGGCATTAGCATGTATCACTAGAGTGGAAATTCTTGGAATAAACAGTATCTTACACAGGAAATGTATCACTTTGTGAAATAATTTTGGAATAAACAATGAATAAAACCTGCCCTGGAATTTGTCCAGTTCTTGATGATCCTTAGATCAGAAGGTACAGTTTTTTTCTTTCTGATCTGTATATTTTCTTAAACAGCAATCTTACTAGTGGGGAAAATAACTTGTGCCTCAATTATAGGCCGAAATGAAATCACCAATCCTATGTTCTTAATATAGTTGATTTTCTCTTTCTTAGTTGCTTTTTTTTTCTGATTTTACCTGACATTTAACTTTGCAGGGGAAAGGAAGAAAATGGTTGTCCTTGGGTGGTAAAAACTATGATAGATTTTTTTCTACTATTCTGAATTTCTAAGTTTCTAGACAAATAACATGCTACTTTGATAACTGGGGGGAAAAAGTTTATCTTTTAAAGGAAACCTGTAACTGTTAGAAAATTTCTTGAGTTGTGAGACAGAAATCAAACCAAGGCATCTGATTTCTATTCCTTTCTTCTCAGTAAATGGTGAGCTTCCTGAGATCAAGAGCTATAGGCCCCTTGCTCCTCTTCCCACCTCTTAACTCATATGGCAGCACTGGTCTTGGCACACAGAAAGCACTCACACGGTGACAGAACACATCTCTGACACTAAAAAGAACACCGCATCATAGCCAATATCAGTTAGTGGGAAGCCATTACCTTATTTTGTCATTCTAATTTAAAAAATCTGTTTTTCAAGATGAACTCACAGAATGAATACCTTTTCATCTCTCTCAACTGCCTTAGGCAGACTGCACTGCTGAGTAAAAGAAATTGGGTTTGGCTCCTTCTATGAATTCCAAGGGCCAGTCAGAAAAAAAACCTTGGTATTTCTAAACCCATGCTTGGCACAGTGGGAGAACAACTTTCTCATGAAAACCCATGAATAATTAAGATGGCTCCTATTTCTGTACCATTGGTACTATTTTATGAGTGAACGTGTTAGTTGCTCAGTCGTATCTGACTCTTTGCAAACCATGGACTGTAGCCAGCCAGGCTTCTCTGTCCGTGGGATTTCCAGGCAAGAATACTGGAGTGGGTAGCCATCTCTTCTCCAGCGGGTGTTCCCAGGGATTGAACCCGGGTGTCCTGCATTGCATGCAGATTCTTTACCATCTAAGCCATCAGATTTATATTTCAGTAGAACTGTTGCTTCTGTTAAAAAAAAAAAAAGTGGACTAGAGATTCTGCAATGTTCTTTCGTGAGCCACCAGGGAAGCCCAGCACTATTTTATACTTTGCATCGTTCCAGTGGATTTATCTTGCTACATTCCCAATGGTTCACCTGCTTAATTCCAAGTCCACTTACTATGGTCAAGGAAAAAACCTGCTTCACCTCTTGTCCTCCGTCATACTTAAAAACATGCCTTACCTTTTCTCCTCGGTCTCTCTCTCTGTCCTTCTCCTCTCTTTTCTTTTTTTTCTCGTTGTGCCCGTCTGTGTGGAGGCTGGGAAGTGGCGGGGGCGGGGCGGGGGCTCCGGCGTACGGGAGGCTGGGAGCGGGGACAGGCGGCACGGGGACCTCTCCTGCCACCGCAGCAGGGGGAAGCCCCGAACTCCTCTTGGACTTGGAGTGTCGCTTCTCTTTATGCTTCTCCTTGTCCTTCTTCTTTTTGCTCTTCTTTGACTTCTTTTTCTTTTTGATTTCCCGGTAAGAATCATCGATCACTAACTCCCCAGCCTCTAGCTCCCCGCCAGAGGAGGAGTCTGATTCTACCAGGATAGGTTCCAGCCCTGAAAGGTCAAGGTTAGCACTGTGGGATTCTGGGAACTGGGAGGCCTCAGAGCCACAGCCTTCGGGGCCAGGAGATGAACGTGGGTCTGAGGATGACTTGTGCTTCTTCCGGGCTGTTTTTAGAAAGCTCTGTAACTCGTGTCCTAGGAGTAAAGCACCCTGCTCATCCCGAGCTGACTTCTTAGAAGATTTTTTCACAGTCCCTTGTTGAGAGGGGTACTGAAAAGACTCCTCGTCAACGGAGCTGCTCCCCTTCTCCTTGGGCGAGAGGATAAGTTTCATCTTTAAGCCGTCAGGCTCACGGAGGGTCAGTGTCTCTGTGTTCACGTAGAGCGGTTTCATTTTTTTGGATTTGTGGGAACTGCCATCCTCCAGGGACAGCTCCCCACTGCTTCCGCTGACTTTCTTCCTGTGGTGTTCCTTCTTACTCTCCGAATGGCTTGAGGAACTGGACGACTTTTCTCCTATCTTTTTGGAGGGTTTGGCCCCTGTGGCCAGAGGGGAAGTGATTGCTTTCAATAGGTCCATAGCTGTATCAGCAGACTGTGGGCTGGACTTTTTCTTTTTCTTCTGTGACGGCTCCAAAGACGAAATATCTAGAAGTAATCAAGAGAAGTAATTGTCCCTATAGCAGAGTAACTTCTAGCAAGTTTCCTCTCTCACCAAAAACCCCCAACTAAGATGAGGAAGAGGCTAACAGGAATGACTGGAGGGGAGGCCCTTCAACTGATTGTAAACATTCAGAGATGATGCCCACGTGCTTCTTGGCTTGGTAGATCCTGCCTCTGACCCTGAAGACAGTTCTTGCCACTCAAGATGTTTTTCTTCACTGAGTCTTCACAAGCCACCAAAGACAGCATGCTCAGAAGGATGGACTGTGGCTGCGGGGTTACGCGTAGTTACAACTTTAGATTACGCTGAAGACAAAGCCTCATTTGTTTCTGGGTTCAGGACAAATCCATTCTAGCAAAGAGTCGGTCTCGTCAGCTAAGTGCATAATATAGCTCAGAAAAGCTGGTCTTGTGAGTGGATACGCGCTGGAGTGAGAAGGAACCCACAGGCGCAGGCTGGAGGGCCCAGGACTACAAATGGCAAGAGGGATGCTAATAACAATGGGCGCAAGATAAGTGGATGATTGGGGGGAGAAGGAACCTGGTACCTGGTGTATCACAAATGAAGACTGTTCTTCTATGCTGAATCCTCCAAAATACCAGCCCTCCACCTCTCTCCTCCTTCACACTGGTTTATCGGCACTCAGAACAAGAACCACTGTCCTGTTAAATAGGCCACTGAGTCAGCAACATCTGGATCTCTCTCCCCTACCCCGACTCCAAGAACCAGTGAAGCGTCTGTCCCGCCTGCTGCCGCTCCCCAGCCTCACCTCCATAGTAGTAGTCATCGGAGGAGTGCTTCCTCTTTTTCCTGTGCGTGTCCGTCCCCAAGAAGTAAAGCTCACTGTCCTAGAATTCAAGAGGAAGGAGAACTGAGCAACGAATAAGACGATGAGGCACAGGCACTTTGGAACCAATGTTGTTTTCTGACGATTTCTGACTTTGGAAATAAAGTACCACACAGGAAATAGTAAAAAAAAAAAAAGATGTGAATGATGCTTATCTTTCTTTTTAAACGTTTTTCAAAGAAGCATCTTTCTTCGAATACTAGGAAACACGCTATGAACTAGTTTAAACATTCCTAATTCAAATGTTTAGAATTTACCTTTAATTTCTTCTTGGAAGAATTCCTGACCTGAGCAGCGATTTCTTCCTCTTCCCTCAAAAAATCTTTGTAAGAACGTTTCTTTTCTCGTTGGCTTCGGCCAGCAGCTAGCCCTATGTCCTCAAAGCTGTGATCACCATCAAAGCAATCTGAGAAGCACAGGTTCATTTGGGAAAGGAAATGAGAAAGTCAAGTAAGTCACGACTGCATCACCACCCATGAAATGCAACAGTCCCTCCATTTCCGAATTAGAATCATGTCATTTGGTAAGTCCACTGGAACACAGGGCTAGATCCGAGGGGGTGAGCATTATGTCCTGACGAGTTGGCTGCAAATAAGAATCAGACCTGAAGAAACAATGCTTCCATGCTATGCAAAGGCCCAAGGTGCGTCCTGAAACATGGTTTCTTGGTTGTGGTTTGGCAGGTGGACACGGACTTGCAGAGGTAAGGCTGAAAAGAATAAGGATTCATGTGCTGTGCTGCTCTGTGGGCGTCCACTGTGTGGTTCCTATCCCCAGGCTCCTGCACACTGGAGCTGGCAAGGACCACGAGTGCTGCTGGGGATCACCCCATAGACTAGAGACTTATGGCTCAGACTCTCGGGTTAGAACCCTGTCCCAGTTTGCGTTTCCATGGGCCCAGTCTGGGGATGATGTGAAGTTTTACTAGTGCTCTGGGTCATCACTTGGGAGTCCAGGCTGTGATGGCCAGTCCTGGTCTCTATGTCCATGGGCTGCAAGGATTGAAGAGGACACCCTCTTTGGAATGCTTCTCAGGTTAAGGGGTCATACCTTCTTTCTTCACGGAGTCATCATAAGCCATGGCGGTCCTGCAGGGCCTTTGAGAATGGGGTCCCTGTGTCCAGGCTCCTTCCCGTCTACAGGACCAGGTCTGAGAAACAAAGAAGGAAAACCCGCCTGTAATGCGAAATCACTGTGGAGAAGCAACCGTCCAGGTGGAAATGCGAAGTGATCCAAGGGCGGACTGGAAGGGCAGCAAGGAATAAAGGAGGGTCTTGTCACCACCTCCTCTTTCTGTTTGTAAATATACTAGGGATGAAGCTGTAGCAAGTGCATTAAGCTTAATTCGATTTGATTCATGAATTAAAGCTGTCAGTTGGGGAAGTATATAAAATACCTCCCATTAAAAAAAAAAAAAACTTCAAAAATTCATGAGAACTTGTGAAATGCCAACAGGCCTAGTAACACTGAGACAGGGTGAAAGCCGACATGAAGTCAGGGTTAGGTTCAATTACGGTCACAAAATGCACAGACAAAGCAGGATGCAGAGGAAGACAGATCATGCCAGGCATTTGAGACCACAACATCCTACTGGTTGAACTGGTGACAGGCTAAAATCTGTTGTATTGCAGTTTAAGCAGAAATGATGACAGGGATAGTAAAGATCTTGAGAGCATAATTTTTTGGTGTGTATTTTGTTGGGCTCTTTGAATTTGCTCAAAATCACAGAAGTGTAAAAGTAGGCACACTTCTTATATTAGTTGCCCATAAAACAGCTTTAATGCCATCAAGCCTTTCTTAAAGGCTACAGGTGAAAATGGGCTTCCCTTGTGGCTCAGCTGGTAAAGAATCTGCCTGTAACTCAGGAGACCTGGGTTAGGAAGATCCCTAGGAGAAGGGAAAGGCTACCCACTCCAGTATTCCGGCTTGGAAAATTCCACGGAGTGTATAGTCCATGGGATCGCAAAGAGTCGGACACGACTGAACAACTTTCACTTTCACAGGTGAAAATAAGGAGGAATTGCCACCTGTCCACTGGTGATGGAATTTTTATCATTATTAAGATATTCACTAATTTGAAGAACTGTTAAAATTTAAGTGTTCTAAATACTGCTTTAAATTCATTAACATTACTTTTTTGGCATTCAACTTTATATGTCCATTTTGACTGTGAAGATGACAAGCCATAAACTGCACTGGAAGGTAAGGTTCTTCAAATATTTTTAGGACAGGCAATGTCACAATTCCTGCAGGAAAAGTTTTTGCAGGAAGTTTAAATTTTATATACTAAATATATTGAAAATGTCTTCATTCTGTTAGTGAAATGCTTAAAAGTTGATCTGATTATTTACTTATATTTTACCTTCATAACGACAGTGGGGTTTAGAAATGCTGAAGGACACTTCAACGAGATATTGACAATCCCTTTGAGGAAGGTACAGGTAATTGTGAAGTATGCAACTTTTAGGAAAGAAAAGATGAATGAACAAGGGCAACTTTCCTAAGAGTTACATTTAAAATAAACCAAAAGAAAAAAGACCTACTTGCACAAGTCAGATAAGATGCAATGCACAGATAAGTTAATGTTGAAAATAGAAAAAGAAGTATTACCAGGAACGATTTACAAGTAACATTCAGAAATGTAAAAAAGCATTTCTCCACTTCCCTAAGGAATGGAAAGAAGAATGGACTTGGTCAAGGTAAGAGAGGCTTGAGTGAAGTGGAAAAATGAAATGAACTTGGTTCTTTTTACAAATAATTGGAGAACTGCTTACTCAAAGGGCTTTTCACAGGAAATTATGGGGATATGAGGTTGGGTATCATGTAGAAATTCATAATATAGCCAGTTTTCCATGTTCCAATACTAAGCGTTAAACTTTCTCAAATAGAAATTACTGTTGCCCCCTGTCCACCCACATGGTGCAACTCCAGGAGGGGTCAGAGGAGAAGCATCATCATAGGGAATTACATCCATTCATTTAAAAACAGAATATCTGCTCACTGGCACTAAAGCATAGTAAGTTTATTAGAAGAGTATATGGACCCCATTCATTTTCATAGGCTGATAATGCCAAGAAATAGCACAACTTGTGACCTCAAGTTAAATGTTTTCCATGCCAAATGGATTCTGGCTAAGAACCTTTGAGAAATAATGGGCAAAAAAATCTGAAATATTCAACGCCAATGCGGCCACCAATCTGTGGTCAAGAACAAAATGCTCTACTGTATGAAGTGAAGGCAGGTCCTGAGACTTATAACCAGGCCTTCCCTTTGGAAATATCAAAACTAACATAAAACAGAGCTGAACAACTAACAGTCAGAATAGGAGTAAGTAGTTCTGAAGACAGCTCCAGAAAGAAAACAATGATGTCACTTACTGGACTATGAAAAGGCACTCATGGTCTCTTAACTGCTTTGAAAAACAACCAGTGGATGAAAAAACTGTACAAGGGAACAGAAAATTAGGAGCTGATCCTCAGAGGCACAGAACAGCACAGAAAACGTGTGCTGGTGTTGGCATTTTGTATTACAATCAGGTCTGCTACTATTATTCTAAAGACACAGGAGGAGCATTTATAAATTACAAGATTAAACAACCTATAGTAAAAAATGAACGGGGCCTGAAGGCAAGTCCAACTCAGTAAAGAACTGGGACGGTCAAGAGCTTAGAAAACTAAAATTAGATACAATGGTCTCACTCACTCACAGCTTGGGCAGACTGATGGACCCTGAACTTGTAGGTTCTTTCAAGTGAGGATATTATTGCAGCCCAGGGGTTAGTTTTGGATGCTGACTCATAGAAGGAAGATGAAACCAGATAAAGAAGTCTCAAGCAACAGTGTGGAGGAAAGGCAAAGTTAGGGCAACATTTATATAAGATAACTCTCCTGATGTTCTTTCCAGGTCTTGAACATTATCCATGATAAATTCAGAGTCCAGGCTTAGGCAGCAGATTGTGAGGATTAATGAAACTGAAAAATATTAGGCTGGATATTCACATTAGAAAACAGAGGCCATAATTACATTAAATGTTGGCAAATGTAAAAACTCATTTCGATGTTTAAACTCATTCTCCGGAACTCCATAAATTTTGGTGTGTGTAGAATTCAAAACTGTCAACTTCAAAAGGTAGGATAATTTTACAATTATGTTCCTCTCAGTGGGTTAAGAAATGACAACAGAAGTAAAAGTTCATTATTTATGTTGTTTGTGGAAGTAAGAAATATGTCATCATGAAACGTGTACTTTTGGAAGGTGAGAATTATCAAACTTGTGGACTTCTCTTCAAGAGATGAAAAAAGGAGACAGCGCTACTCTTCCACTTGTAGGTAAGTATATGGTGATGTTTAGGCTTTGCTTTCGGAGTTATCAAAGCAATCAGGAAAAAAGGGGAAATCATCAGACATAGTACTTTGTTATTTTGAAAGCCCAAATTAAAAGTACTTTGGAAAAAAAAGTTTCAGGAGATGGTGTTTTGAGGTCATCTCAGCCCCAGCATTCACTAGCAAGCTTCTTCATCCCAAAATGTAAGTGTGTTTTGAAAAAGACAAAGTAAGCCTCGGAAACCCGGGCAGTAAGCGAAATCCTGAGGCGCGGGTCCAGTTCAGGAGGCAAGCCTTTTTCAAAATTTTCAAGATTCCACGTTCTCTTCTTCCAGCCCTTCTTTCAGGAACTCAAGCTGCCAGTCGGTGCAGGAAAAGGAAGATGCACATACAGCTGTTGCCAGTTTCTGAATTGCTGCTGTTGTTACTTTGAGGATAGGAGCAGGGGATGCCTTCTCATTTTCGCCCAGATTTCCTCCAATCTCAGAACCCAGAGCCTGGTAATTCTTGCCACTCCCTTCTCCACGAACCTACCTATGCAGCACTCACAGCCCCTGCCAGCTCTGGAAACTGCAGAGATCCCGACAGCCAGGGGTGGGGATTGAATCCTCTCATTGGGGTGCAATTGAGCGGAACCACGACCACCACACAGATCTGCTGACAACACACATTTCCAAAAAAACCCAGCGGTACAAATTTTGACAAGCCTTATCCAATCAACAGGCTCTACTCTAGATTCAGTGGTTGTTTTTTTTAATTCTGCTATGGGGTAATATAATCAGCCACCAACTTAGCCATCAGGTAGCAGAGAGATAAGATGGTTCTCTTCTGCCCGATAGAAAAATTAAGTGAAACCTACAAGTAAACAGCTTTGGGTTTAAAATGGGTCTGGATGGAGCAGATCCCACTAAGGAAGGCACGTTCAAACTGGGTCGCACGCAATGATTACATACCACACAGGTTATTGCTACAAAGAGCCCCCAAGACCACCATTTTTGTGGTCCCCACGGCAAACCAACGGGATTCTCTTGGCAGTTTTGCAGCAACAGCTAGTTCAACAAAGCTGGGCGAAGAGGGGAAAAAAAAAGAAAGCTCGTCGCATCCATTCCTGCCAGCCGCGCCCCAGCCCTCCCGTCACCCCGGCTCCCTTGCCCCTTGACAGCCCAGGGACCGTGTCCCGGGTCCTGAGCCGCAAGGCTGCGACCCGGGTTCCCGCGTCCCGGAGGCTCTAGGCGCCCCCGAGGGCGGAGACGGCCGGGCAGGGGGAGGGGCGGCCTCGGCCCGCGGGCCCCCGGGGCGGCCGCACGCCCCCTCCCGGCCCGCACTTTCCCGCCTTCCCCATTTGAACAGCTCCCGCCCGCCTTCCTCCTTCGGCCCGCTCCAGCCCCTTCCCGGGGGCGGACTGCGGCCGCTACTCCAGTCCCCGGCTCGGCCCCTGGGCTAGGCCGCGAGGGGCCCGGGGCGCTCTCGGGGCGGTGTCGCGGCCCGAGGCGGCGGGTGGCGGCGGGGCGGGGCCGCTGCCGCCTGGGGGTGGGGGCCTAGCTCGGCCTCGTGGGGGCTCCGCTCGCCGCTACCTTCACTAGGCTCGCCCGGATCCCGCCTCAGCGCCGCCGACCGCCGCCATCTTGGAGAAGGAGAGAAAAGCGCGAGCGACCAGGGAGCCTCAGTCGAGCCCAGAGCGCAGACTCTGCTTTGGAAGGGGAATCCCGCTGGTGCAAGAGCGCCGAGCGCATCGAATGAGATGCTGTGCTTGCTGAGCCCCGGAGCTAGTCTGTAATAAGAATTAGTTCTGCGTCAGGCTTGGGCTAGAAGCTTTACGAACAGGACAGCATTTGATCCTCACTGCATCTCTGTGAGGTAGGTTCCGTCACATTTTACAGATCAGAAATGGGGTTCAGAGGGAGGGGTTAAGTGACTTGCCCAAGGATACACAGGTAGTTGGAGTGCAAGACAGGCTACCAGCCACTTCTAAGACTTTTGAGTTTTACTGAAGTGCTCTTTCCGAAAAACCCTGCTGTTTCCTTCAAGATATTTTTATACAATAACTTCTGTCTTTGCAAAATCGTGCAGATTAATACCAGTGCTGCTTGTCTGGAATTTAGCATCTGCATTTAGAAGATTGGCGTATTTGGGGTGAGGTAGGCAGAATGTATCTTTATAACAATGCACTGAAAAATAATTTGCACGGCACATCATCTGCATTTCTCCCCATAAATCGTTTGCATTTCAAAGTTAGAAACAGTTTTCAGAGAAATGAAAAGTTGCTACACAAAGGAGGGAAAGGGTTTTGTTTTTTCCCCATTTTGCTCTGGAGAATTCAGACCAATGGGTAGAAGTTACAGTGTGCAGCTCTTGGTTCAATATGCAGACGAATTAATTTTTCCAGCGCAGTTCAGTTATGTTTGACTACTTTGTCAGGTAGTGAGCTCCCTGTCACCAGAGGAGTCCAAGCAGAAGCTAGTGTCATAGTTTCTGTGGAGCAGGGAGTTTAGAGATATAGAATGACTTATCAGTTCAGTTCAGTCGCCCAGTCGTGTCTGACTCTTTGGGACCCCATGAAGCACAGTGCACCAGGCCTCCCTGTCCATCACCAACTCTCGGAGTCTACCCAAACCCATGCCCATTGTGTCGGTGATGCCATCCAACCATCTCATCCTCTGTCCTCCCCTTCTCCTCCTGCCTTCAATCTTTCCCAGCATCAGGGTCTTTTCCAATGAGTCAGCTCTTCGGATCAGGTGGCCAAAGTATTGAAGTTTCAGCTTCAACATCAGTCCTTCCAATGAACACCCAGGACTGATCTCCTTTAGGATTGACTGGTTGGATCTCCTTTCAGTCCAAGGGACTCTCAAGAGTCTTCTCCAACACCACAGTTCAAAAGCATCAATTCTTCAGCACTCAGCTTTCTTTAGTGTCCAACTATCACATCCATACATGACTACTGGAAAAATCATAGCCTTGACTAGACGGACCTTTGTTGGCAAAGTAATGTCTCTTATTTTTAATATGCTGTCTAGGTTGGTCATAACTTTCCTTCCAAGGAGCAAGCATCTTTCAATTTCATGGCTGCATTCACCATCCACAGTGATTTTGGAGCCCAGAAAAAACAGGCAGCCACTGTTTTCACTGTTTCCCCATCTATTTGCCATGAAGTGATGGAACCGGATGCCATGATCTTCGTTTTCTGAATGTTGAGCTTTAAGCCAACTTTTTCACTCTCCTCTTTCACTTTCAACAAGAGGCTCTTTAGTTTTTCTTCACTTTCTGCCATAAGGGTGGTATCATCTGCATATCTGAGGTTATTGATATTTCTCCTGGCAATCTTGATTCCAGCTTGTGCTTCCTCCAGCCCAACGTTTCTCATGATGTACTCTTCAGTTCAGTTCAGTTCAGTCGCTCAGTCGTGTCCAACTCTTTGCAACCCCATGAATCGCAGCTCGCCAGGCCTCCCTGTCCATCACCAACTCCCAGAGTTCACCCAGACTCATGTCCATTGAGCCAGTGATGCCATCCAGCCATCTCATCCTCTGTTGTCCCCTTCTCCTCCTGCCCCCAATCCCTCCCAGCATCAGAGTCTTTTCCAATGAGTCAACTCTTTGCATGAGGTGGCTAAAGTACTGGAGTTTCAGCTTTAGCATCATTCCTTCCAAAGAAATCCCAGGGCTGATCTCCTTCAGAATGGACTGGTTGGATCTCCTTGCAGTCCAAGGGATTCTCAAGAGTCTTCTCCAACACCATAGTTCAAAAGCATCAATTCTTCGGCGCTCAGCCTTCTTCACAGTCCAACTCTCACATCCATACATGACCACGGGAAAATCCATAGCCTTGACTAGACGAACCTTTGTTAGCAAAGTAATGTCTCTGCTTTTGAGTATGCTATCTAGGTTGGTCATAACTTTCCTTCCAAGGAGTAAGCGTCTTTTAATTTCATGGCTGCAGTCACCATCTGCAGTGATTTTGGAGCCCCCCAAAATAAATGTACTCTGCATATAAGTTAAATAAGCAGGGTGACAATATACAGCCTTGACGTACTCCTTTTCCTATTTGGAACCAATCTGTTGTTCCATGTCCAGTTCTAACTGTTGCTTCCTGACCTGTATACAGGTTTCTCAAGAGGCAGGTCAGGTGGTCTGGTATTCCCATCTCTTTCAGAATTTTCCACAGTTTCTTGTGATCCACACAGTCAAAGGCTTTGGCATAGTCAATAAAGCAGAAATAGATGTTTTTCTGGCACTCTTTTGCTTTTTTGATGCTCCAGCGGATGTTGGCAGTTTGATCTCTGGTTCCTCTGCCTTTTCTAAAACCAGCTTGAACATCTGGAAATTCACGGTTCACATATTGGTGAAGCCTGGCTTGGAGAATTTTGAGCATTACTTTACTAGCATGTGAGATGAGTGCAATTGTGCAGTAGTTTGAGCATTCTTTGGCATTACCTTTCTTTGGGGTTGGAATGAAAATTGACCTTTTCCAGTCCTGTGGTCACTGCTGAGTTTTCCAAATTTGCTGACATATTGAGTACAGCACTTTCACAGCATCATCTTTTAGAATTTGAAATAGCTCAACTGGAATTCCATCACCTCCACTAGCTTTGTTTGTAGTGATGCTTCCTAAGGCCCACCTGACTTCACTTCCCAGGCTGTCTGTCTCTAGGTGAGTGGGAGTGATCACACCTTCATGATTATCTGGGTGGTTAAGATCTTTTTTGTGTAGTTCTTCTGTATATTCCTGCCACCTCTTCTTAATATCTTCTGCTTCTGTTAGCTCCATACCATTCTGTTCTTTATTGACCCCATCTTTGCATGAAATGTTCCCTTGGTATCTCTAATTTTCTTGAAGAGATCTCTAGTCTTTCCCATTCTGTTGTTTTCCTCTGTTTCTTTTCATTGATCACTGAGGAAGGCTTTCTTAACTCTCCTTGCTATTCTTTGGAACTCTGCATTCAAATGGGTATATCTTTCCTTTTCTCCTTTGCTTTTTGCTTCTCTTCTTTAAACAGCTATTTGTAAGGCCTCCTCAGAGAGCCATTTTGCTTTTTTGCATTTCTTTTTCTTGGGGATGGTCTTGCTCCCTGTCTCCTGTACAATGTCATGAACCTCCGTCCAAAGTTCATCAGGCACTCTGTCTATCAGATCTAGTCCCTTAAATCTATTTCTCACTTCCAGTGTATAGTCATAAGGGATTTGATTTAGGTCACACCTGAATGGTCTAGTGGTTTTCCCCACTTTCTTCAATTTCAGTCTGAATTTGACAATAAAGAGTTCATGAACTGAGCCACAGTCAGCTGCTGGTCTTGTTTTTGCTGACTATATAGAGATTCTCCATCTTTGGCTGCAAAGGATATAATCAATCTGATTTCGGTGTTGACCATCTGGTGATGTCCATGTGTAGAGTTTTCTCCTGTGTTGTTGGAAGAGGGTGTTTGCTATGACCAGTGAGTTGTCTTGGCAGAACTCTGTGAGACTTTGCCTTGCTTCATTCTGTATTCTAAGGCCAAATTTGCCTGTTACTCCAGGTGTTCCTTGACTTCCTACTTTTGCATTCCGGTCCCCTATAATGAAAAGGACATCTTTTTTGGGTGTTAGTTCTAGCAGGTCTTGTAGGTCTTCATAGAAGCGTTCAACTTCAGCTTTTTCAGCATTACTGGTCAGGGCATAGACTTGGATTACTGTGATAATGAATGGTTTGCCTTGGAAACGAACAGAGATCATTCTGTTGTTTTGAGATTGCATCCAAGTACTGCATTTCGGACTCTTTTGTTGACTATGATGGCTACTCCATTTCTTCTAAGGGATTCCTGCCCACAGTAGTAGATACACTGGTTATCTGAGTTAAATTCACCTGTTCCAGTCCATCTTAGTTCCATCTTACAAGAAGTCCATCTTAAAAGAATGGCTTCTAGAGTTGTGAAACCCATGAGACTATATGCAAAATTATGTGTTTGTGCACGTGTGTATTTTTCTGGGGTTTAGATCCTATTAAAGATTAGGAACCTCTATCCTAGCCGGCTGTCCATTCCAGAATTGGACAGGTGCTTGAAGATGATATAGTCATTCTTATCACTTTACAGACTTACAAATTGAGGTCAAAAGGAGCAGGGGGATTTGTCTCAACCCATGCTGTCAATTAGTGATCAGATTAGGATTAGATACCAGGTTATTGGACTCTTGGTTTTCACTGCCGTTTTCGCCATATCACTCTCTCTCTTCCTCTATGCTATGTAGAAGATGAGATTCTGTTTAATTACTGTTCTTACAACTGTGAGATGCTGAGATGTTAAAACACTTGAGACAGAGTTGTTGAATATATCCCTCAAGTGTAAACACCCACACATGCACACAAAATGACTCTGGCATAATGACCTTCTGCACAGCCCCTATCCTGCTCACCAAAAAGACTGGCAATGAGTTTCACCAAATGGTATGGGATTGCACTTCTGGGACACCTTACCTGACATTAGCATCCTTGCTAAGTATTTAAGAGCCTCAGGAATGTATATCTCTCTTCTTCAATATTGGTCAGGATGTTTCTAGTTGTAAGCGACAGAAACCCAATTCAAATTAGTTCAGCAGGAAAGGGGAATTTATTGGCTAACATTATTGAGGTGTCCAGTGCATTCAGCTGTGGCTGGATCCAGGGAGGAGCTCCAGCTGCTCTCTTGACATCTCTCTTTGGTGCTTTCTTCTGAACTGGCTTTATTCTCAGGCTCCAGGTGGTGACTCCAATAGTTCCAGGCTTTATTATCTTTATTGCTAGCAACATCCCTGGAGAGAAGGTTTCTTTTTCCTGTTTGTTTGGTAGGTATCATGGGACTGACTCTTCTTTCCTGAATTGGATCATATGTCCAAACAGAAAGCAATTGGTATGAGTAAAGGCATGGGGTACGCTCATTGGTTAAATTAGGTCACATCCTCACCCAGGAGTAGGTCAGGCAGAACCTTAAGGAAAATCAGAGATTGTTGTCAGAAGAACTGTAGGGAGAAACAGACAAACACAATTATGTCAGAGATTTCAACAACTGTCTCTCAATAACTGATAGAATACCTAAATAGAAAATCAGAAATGCAACTAAAACCTTGAGCAGCATGTTAATTGGCTTCGGTTCAGTTCAGTTGCTCAGTCGTGTCTGACTCTGCAACCCTGTGGACTGCAGCACCTCAGGCCTCCCTGTCCATCACCAACTCCTGGAGTTTACTCAAACTCATTTCCATTGAGTCATTGATGCCATCCAACCATCTCATCCTCTGTTGTCCCCTTCTCCTCCTGTCTTCAATCTTTCCCAGCATCAGGGTCTTTTCAAATGAGTCAACTCTTTGCATCAGGTGACCAAAGTGTTGGAGTTTCAGCTTCAACATCAGTCCTTCCAATGGATATTCAGGACTGATTTCCTTAGGATTGACTGGTTTGACCCCCTTGCAGTCCAAGGGACTCTCAAGAGTCTTCTCCAACACCACACTTCAAAAGCATCAATTCTTTGGTGCTCAGCTTTCTTTATAGTCCAACTCTCATATCCATACATGACTCCTGGAAAAACCATAGCCTTGACCAGAAGGACCTTTGTTGGCAAAGTAACGTCTCTGCTTTTTAATATGCTGTCTAGGTTGGTCATAACTTTTCTCCCAAGGAGTAAGCATCTTTAATTTCATGGCTGCAGTCACCATCTGCAGTGATTTTGGAGCCCCCCAAATAAAGTCTGCCACTGTTTCCACTGTTTCTCCATCTAATTGCCATGAAGTAATGAGACCAGATGCCGTTATCTTTTTTTCTGAATGATGAGCTTTAAGCCAGCTTTTTCACTCTCCTTTCACTTTCATCAAGAGGCTCTTTAGTTCTTCTTCACTTTCTGCCGTAAGGGTGGTGTCATCTGCATATCTGAAGTTATTGATATTTCTCCCGGCAATCTTGATTCCAGCTTGTGCTTCATCCAGCCCAGTGTTTCTCTTGATATACTCTGCATATAAGTTAAATAAGCAGGGTGACAATATACAGCCTTGACATACTCCTTTTCCTATTTGGAACCAGTCTGTTGTTCCATGTCCAGTTCTAACTGTTGATTCCTGACCTGCATACAGATTTCTCAAGGGGCAGGTCAGGTGGTCTGGTATTCCCATCTCTTTCAGAATTTTCCACAGTTTATTGTGATCCACACAGTCAAAGGCTTTGGCATAGTCAATAAAGCAGAAATAGATGTTTTTCTGGCACTCTCTTGCCTTTTCACTGATCCAACGATGTTGGCAATTTGATCTCTGGTTCCTCTGCCTTTTGTAAAACCAGCTTGAACATCTGAAAGTTCATGGTTCACGTATTGTTGAAACCTGGCTTGGAGACTTTTGAGCATTACTTTACTAGCGTGTGCCACCCAACAACATACATGCTTTGTAAGAGCACATGGAGCATTTACCAAGATAGACTATATATTGAGCCATAAAAAAAGCCTTAATAAGTTTAGAAAGGATTCAAGTCATGTGAAATATGTTCTCACTATAATGGAACTAAGCTAGAAATCAGTGACATAGGGATAATGTCTCTATGGAAAATTCCCAATTATCTGGAGATTAAATCATGTACCTTCAAATCCTGCAGACATCCAAAAATGAGTCAAAAGGGAAATATAGAAGTATATTGAACTGAATCAAAACAAAAAACACAAAACATATCAAAATGTGTGGGATGCAGTTAAAGTAGGGCTCCGAGGAAGATTTATAGTACTAAAATCTATGGTACTAAATCTGTCAATAAAAGACAGGTCTCAAAGTTTCAAGTCAATAACATCAACTTTCACTTTAAGAAATTATCAGTGGGTTGGGGGCTTCCCTGGCAGTCCAGTGGCTGGGACTCTGTGCTTCCACTGCAGGGGTATGGGTTCGACCCCTGGTTGGGGAACTAAGATCTCACATGCTGCACCATGCAGCCAAAAAAAAAAAAAAAAAAAAATTAGAGAAATTAATTAAAATTAAAGTCAAAATAAGCAGAAAAGAGGAAATAATAGAGGAAGGGCAAAAATCGTTAAAATGGAAAGCAGACAAATGATAGAGAAAATAAATAAAACTGAAAAACTGATTCCAGGGTTGGGGAAGAGAAAGTACAAATGAGCCCGAAGCACGCTGTAGTACCAGAAAATAAGAAGAGTTCTTCAGAAAGAGAAACGGAGGGTGTGTGTGTTTGTTGTGTGTGTGTGTGTGGGGTGGGGGGGAGGCGAGGGTATGTCAAAGGGACAGACGAATTGACCTGAAAGAGCTCCCGATGGTCAGAGCTGGAGCAATTCAAGAAACTAACTAAATGGTATCTATTGGATCATAACCAAGGTTATAAAATAAATATACAGGAGTTGATAATGATGTAAATGATTGAAGAGATAAATAAATAGGGGAAAAGAGACAAATATGCATTGTAGAAAAATCCCAAATAATATATGCAGGCACTCCTGGCCCCCACCAGGAGGTTGAGCTTAATTCTCACCTTTCCATTTGAGAGTTGGCTAGACTTAGTGACTCAATTCTGAAGACTGTAGTCACGGAGAGAGAAGGTAGTAATTGTAGATGTCGAATTCTGTCACGTGCTGCCTTAACCAAGTGATACTAGTTACCTTTGATATGACAGGATGAGAAAGACTCTTTACCTTGAGGTATTCTTCCCCTGGCTTCTCAGGTGGCTCAGTGGTAAGGAATCTGCACGTCATCGCAAGAGACGTGGATTTGATCCCTGGGTCAGGAAGATCTCCTGGAGTAGGAAATGGCAACTTGCTCTAGTATTCTTGCCTGGAAAATTCCATGGACAGAGGAACCTGATGGGCTACAGTCCTTGGGGTCACAAAGAGTCAGACACAACTCAGCGACTGAGCACACATTCTTCCCTTAAATCCATCACTCCAGCCAAATCATGATAAAATACATCAGATACACACCCAAATTGAGGGACCATCTCCAAAGCACCTGACCAGTACTCCTCAAGTCTGTCAAGGTTGTGAAAAATGAGGGAAGGTTGAAACATAGTCACAGACCAGAAGACACGAACACAGCAAAATGCAAAGTGGTAATCTCTACAGTGTAATGGATCCTAGAACAGAGCGAGGACATTAACAGAAAACCTGCAACATCCAAAGTCTAGAGTTTCATTAATAGTAATGTGTCTTTGTTGGTTCCTTATATTTTGACAAATATACAACAGTAGTGTGACATAGTAACACAAGGGGAACCTGAGACTGCAGAGTGAGTGGTGTATGAGAACTTTCTCAGCTATCTTTGCAAGTTTTCTGTAAGTCTAAAATTATTCCAAATAAAGGTTTATTTTCAAAAGGTTGTCCTTTGAGAAGATCTATAAAATGGGTAAATTTCTAGTTGGACTGATCAGAGAGAAAAAAGAAAGAAGGCATGAAATAGTAAAATCAGAAACCCAGCTGCAAAATGCACACACACAACTTTTGCCTTCGCTGTCCATCTGTGTTGACACACGTACATGAAGTGATTTATTTTCACAGCTGCATAGTATTCTATGGTGGCAGTGTACCAGATTTTATTTTTTCATTCTCATCACTTTGGGCATTTACATTGTATCCATTTAAAAAATTATTAGAGACTTCCCTAGTGGCCCAATGGCTAAGATTCAGAGCTCCTGATGCAGGGGGCCTGGATTCAATTCCTGATCGGGGAACTAGATCCCACATGCTGCAACTAAGAGTGTGAGCGTTGCAACTAAAGATCCTGGATTCCAAATCTTACACATACCGCAACCGAGACCCGGCACGGCCAAATAAATAAATACTTAAAAATGGTTGTAAGCAGTAGTGCAGCAATCTTGTTTGAGTGCCCTGTGCATTTGTGTGAGAGCTTCCTCGAGAAGTCTTCTAGGAGTGAAAATGCTACTACGCGTGTGTGCTAAGTCGCTTCAGTTGTGTCCGACTTTCTGCGACCTTATGGACTGTAGCCCACCAGGCTCTCTGTCCATGGGATTCTCCAGGCAAGAAACTGGAGTGGGCTGCCATGCCCTCCTCCAGGGGATCTTCCTGATCCGGGAATTGAACCCTCATTATGCCTCCTGCATTGGCCGGTGATTTCTTTACCACTAGCGAAGTTCTTTACCACCTGGGAAGCCTGGAAGTACTATAACCTAGTGCATATCACTCTTTACCGATATCACCAGGTTACTTTCAAAGTGGTTGAATGAACTTCTGTGTTTTTCCTATGTTGACTTCCTGAGTTCTGTTCTGTCTCAGCTTGGGGGCTTCCATCTCTCTCCCTCCTCTCCATGCCTTTCACCTATGAGATGACCAATTAAGGTTAATCCTAGATGATGGAAACACCCAGACCTCCTGAAATACATTAATAACCTCTTGAATTTTGCTCTTTCAAAATATGATCAAAGCTTCAACCTCCCAGTGAAGTCCAGTGTAAGAAAAATTAACATGGTGTACATATCTGGCAATTTTCTGTACGACCCAATAAACTGAAGGACCCGTTCATAGACACGAAATCATTTGCTTGGTCATTTGAGACATACATTGTATTCTCGTAAATACTCCTTTTGTACTGGCTGGCCTCATCCTACTGGTTTTTCAGATATGAGGAGTGACTTATCCAAGGTCCCATAGTAAATTAATGGCAGTACTGAGATGAGAGGGCTTCCTAGGTGGCTCAGTGGTAAAGAATCCGCTTGCCGATTCGGGAAATGCAGGTTCGATCTCTGGGTTGGGAAGATCCCCTGGAGAAGGAAATGGCAACCCACTCTGGTATACTTGCCTGGAAAATCCCATGGACAGAGGAGCCTGGTGGGCTTCAGTCCGTAGGGTTGCAAAAGAATCAGATATAACTGAGCAACTGAGCACCACCACCACCAACACCAAGATGAGAACTCACTTTCTCTCGACCCCACCAGAAAAGTCATTCCCAACCCCATCTTTGTGTTTGAAGGCTAGTAACTCTGATTCAGTGCCCAGGGATGCAGAGAGTGTATCCTGATGTTCTCCATTTCATGGAGCCAAGCACAGCCTGCTCAAATGGCAACTGCTCTGAGCCCTCAATTTATTTAGAGGGGGGTGATCGTTTTCCCTCTGGTCTCCTAAATGCTCAGAGGTCCTGTCACATACCCATGATTTGGCTTTCATCCTGCCACTCCTGGTCCCCAATAGCTCTTCCTGTTCTCCCACCTCACTGCCCATTCCCTGTGACCCTTGCTTTGCCTTCCTCCTTCTCTCTGTGTTATGCTCAGCCGGGGAGTCACATGGGTCCCCAAGGGTCCCAGCTCTTCCGTGATGAGTTCCCAGAGGATGATGGCAGCCTTGTCTTGTCCCCCTGGCACACCCACAGTGCCAGTTGGCTGGACCATCACCTCTCCTCGAGGACAGGATCTCAGTGCAGAGTCTAGTCATTGCTTCATCCTCATGCTCCTCAGTTCCCAGCCCCTCACTGGAAGGTGAGCTTCCTTCCAGCATCTTCCTTTCCAGCAACCAAGCTCCAGCTGGCGCTACCCAGTCTGTAAGACATGTTTTAATGACTTTAAACTACAGAGGGAAGGGATCAGAGTTCTCTTCCTTATTCCTGTGGCTACAGATAAATAAAATGCAAATGGGAAGGATGACATCTTATTACTTTCCATTCTGGCTCTAAATCCCAGGTGCTTGCTGAGCACTGTCTTCCTGTGACTTTAAAAATATACTTTATTCTCACCAGCTCCCAAACCCGCTCACCTCCCAATCTTTCTTACTGGCCAAATTGGTGGCACCATTTGAGGATAAAAATAAACAACAGTAGTAGCAGATTCGCTGGAGGAGGGCATGGCAACCCACTCCAGTAGTCTTGCCTAGAGAGTCCCCATGGAGGGGGAGCCTGGTGGGCTGCAGTCCATGGAGTCACAAAGAGTCGGACATGACTGAGTGACTAAGCACAGCATAGCATAGCATAGTAGCAAATACAACCCCATAATAAAGGAAGAATCACTGAGTCCACTGATAAAGGTAAGTACGTAAATTAAAAAATGGGCTAGAAGAGAAAGCTCTGCCTTATGAGAAAAACCAAATAAACAAGAGAAAAAAAGATGGCATTAGACAATCATTCTTTGGCAACTATTATAGTTACAACTGAGGTGAGAGTGGGCAAGGGATGCTGATATAGTGGGCAAAGTTGGGGGGTGATGGATGTTACACAATCTCAAATTAGCTCTCCACAAGGTACTTATTATTTACAAAGGAAAACCCAGCAACATTACTGGGGCAACCTGGCAAAGGCCACTTTAGCCAGGCATCAAAGATAACATCACCAGCAAACGGACAACTTGACATCGTGTGCTTCTCAATAGAAGGCACTGAGAAGAAAACATCACTCTCGTGTTATTTTTACCAAAGATGCACAACCCAAATCTAATTACGAGGAAACATCAGACAAATCCAAAATGAAAAATGTTCTACAATATTAGCCTGTCCTCTTAAAAATGTCAATGCCAGGGAAATCTCTGTGCCTCCCTCTCAATTTTGTTGTAAGCATAAAAAAGCTCTAAAAAAGTCTTAAAAAAATGCCAGTGTTGTAAAGTATGTATGTACACGAGATTGAGAAACTGGCTCAAATTCATGGGCACAAAAAGACGTAACAATTGAATGTCATGCATGATCCTGGATTTTCTTTTGTATTGCTGTTCAGTTGCTAAGTTGTGTCTGACTCTTTGCAACCCCATGGACTGCAGCATGCCAGGCTTCCCTGTCCATCACCAGCTCCTGGAGCTGCCTCAAACTCATGTCCACCGAGTCGGTGATGCCATCCAACCATCTCATCCTCTGTCGTCCCCTTCTCCTCCTGCCTTCAATCTTTCCCAGCATCAGGGTCTTTTCCAATGAGTCAGTTCTTCACATGAGGTAGCCAAAGTATTGGAGCTTCAGCATCAGTCCTTCCAATGAATATTCAGGACTGATTTCTTTTACTATTGACTGGTTGGATCTCCTTGCAGTCCAAGGGACTCTCAAGAGTCTTCTCCAGCACCACAATTTGAAAGCATCAATTCTTTGATGCACAGCCTTCTTTATGTCCCAATTTTCACATCTCTACATGACCACTGAAAAAAACCATAGCTTTAACTGTACTCACCTTTGTCTCTGCTTTTTAATATGCTGTCTAAACTTTTCATAGCTTTTCTTCCAAGGAGTCCTTTAATTTCGTGGCTGCAGTCACCATCTGTGGTGATTTGGGAGCCCAAGAAAGTAAAATTTGTCACAGTTTCCACTTTTCCCCCATCTATTTGACAGGAAGTGATGAAACTGGATGCATGATTGGGTGAGTTGGTAAAACTGAAATAGGGTTTGTGGAGTTGATAACATTTATTGCATTTATGTTGATTGTCTGTTTTTGATCACTGAACTGTGATTATAGAAGAGCCTGTCCTTGTTCTTTTTTTTTGGTTGTGCTGAGTCTTCATTGCTACGTGCACGGTTTCTCTAGTTGCAGCGAGTGGGGATTTCTCTCTGGTTGTGATGCTTGGACTTATTGCGGTGGCTTCTCTTGTGGAGCACAGGCTCTAGGCCCGCCAGCTCATGTTATTTAATCTTAGAACCACCCTGGAAGTAGACATTTAATTTAATCATATTCAGATACATATTATTTACAGGAAAGGAGATTGAAACTCAGAAGTGTAAGTTACTTGCCTCAGACTCAACTACAGGAAACTGTACATCTAGGTGCTTATCTCTGAGCCTCTAGTAATAATTACACAATTCTGGGGTCAGTAGGTGAAGGTGATGAGAAACTTTTGGGAATCCAACGGCGAAAACTGGCCTGCCTGGCTTTGTTGGTAGCGGAGTCGGAGCTTAGGGGCTCTCTAAGGCGTTCCTCCACATGTCCACTAGAGGGCACTGCTGGCCCAATTTAGAAGTATTGGTACCCGCTTTCCAGCTTAGGTGTGGTCAGAGTACAATTGCTATTAAAGCCCCGAACGCTTAAGCTTCTGGGTCTCTCACTTGCACAACCCCCTTCTACTTTTGTACGCAGTTTTGCATTCATAATTTTATATTATTTTTCCATGATAGGATTCTCTCAATAAGCTTCAGACTCCTCCAAATGTGAATTTACTCCAACTCTTGCAAGTACTTTAATAATTAAGGGCTGGGAGCTTTGGGACACTGATGCTCATGAGCAGCACAGAAGGTCTCTCTCCATGGGATGAGGCTGTGCCCTTGGGGACTCTGCCCTATCTGACCCTGATTCCTGGTCTGTAGCACACGGTAAGCTGTCTATACATGTTTGTTGAGTGAATAAACGAGGGGCGGACATCCACCAGTGCCACAGATTTTCTCTTTTCCTCTTTCTCCTCTTTGGGTCTCAGTTTCTCAACTTCAGAAGTGGGAGGATGAGATCTAGAATTCATATGAGGCTTCTTCCTTCCAGTCAGAGATTTATTCTCGATTCCCTCCCTCTTCTCTCTCCTTTTTGCCCCTCTGCTGCCTCCCATCTGACTTTTTATTTCTCTATTTCTGCCCTCTTCCACCTCTACCCTCAGCCTGTGCCTCCTGGTGAGAGACCTCTTCCTGGTTTGCAAACAGTTGCCTTCTCTTTGGTCCTCATATGGCAGGAAGGGAGCACTGGTGTGCCTTCCTCCTCTTAGAAGGTCACTAGTCGAATCATGAAGGCTCTACCCTCATGACCTCATGTAAACTTAACTATCTCCTAAGCAGATAACTTAGGAGATAATTAAAGGCGTCAGCTCCAAGCATCATCACATTGGTTCAACATAGGAATTTTAGGGGGACATGATTCAGTTCTTAGCAGCTTGTTAAATGATGATGGTTTATCTCTGTCCATTAAAATCTGTTTCTACTTCTCTATTCCTTATCTAGGGAAAACAGTCACTCTTTTCATCCCTGATTCCCTCCTCCTCTCATGTCCAATCAGGTGTCAAGTCTTATCAATTATATCTCCTAAGCGTCTCCCACATTTTCCCTTTTTGTCTCTCTACAGCTTCTCTATGTCAAACCCTCAGCATTCACATCGGCTAGGATTGAGTACCAGGAGACTCTGTTGCAGTGGCTTTAAGAGGTAAAGGGTATGTTTCTCATGTGCAAAAGGAAGTTTGGGACAGGCAGTTCAGGATCGGAACAGAAGCCCAAGGATGTCACCAGGGACCCTGGCTCCTGCTTTTTCTCTTCTGCCATCCTCAGTGTTGGTATTGGTTCTCATGACCACAATATAGCTGCTGCTTCTCCAAGCGTCACATCCACATTCTGGGCTATCACTTCTAATTGAGAGCCTTTGTCTTTTTATTTGGGAAGGGAGTTTCTCTCTTCCATCTATGTCTCATTGGCCAGAACTGTGTCACGTGACTCCCCCTGGTTGCTGTGTTTCACTTTCCAGGCTCTACAGGAGAGGGAAGCAGGGGAAAGAGGGATGCATATGGCTTCAGGTAGCCAATCTTGGCATCTGCTATGTCATGCCTCAACCTAGCAGCCTCTGAATTGATCTTTCTGTCTCCACTCTCACCAGAGTGTTCCCGTTGACAGTATGTCTGTCTTAGGGGCATAAGAAACCATTATATCCAGCAAATCAATTAAAGTACAAATGCAACAGTAATACTTATGGCAAAAGTCTATTAGATGTGTCCTGGTGTGTCAAATGAGCTTCCCTGATAGTTCAGTTGGTAAAGAATCCACCTGCAATGCAGGAGACCCTGGATCGATTCAGGACCCCAGTTCAAACATTCAGGACTTGTGAGGTGTAATCCTAAAAGTCACTTTATTATTGTCTCTCCCTAGCCCTCTAAATTTGGCTTTGTCCCTTCTCTTCCCTGGAGGAAAACTCTGGTGGTCCCTTATGGCTCTGCAGGTCAGCTGAGGAAAGGGAAACCCCTATGGTCACTTTAAGTACAAAATAGAGCCTTGGTTCAGAAATTGGAATGTACAGTCTGAGCTTCCCAGGTGGCTCAGTGGTAACGAATCTGCCTGCCAGTGCAGGAGCTACAGGAGACCTGGGTTTGATCCCTGGGTTGAGAAGATCCCCTGGAATAGGAAATGGCAACCCACTCCAGTATTCTGGAGAATCCCATGGACAGAGAAGCCTGGCAGGCTAAAGTCCATGGGGTTGCAAAGAGTTGGGCACAACTGAGCATGCATTCACTTACATACATCCAGTCTAGACCTATTCAATATTAGTACTTCAGTGGGTTTCCAAGGTAAGTCACCTCCCTCTCCCTCCGCCATCCAGCTGGATTGCAGACAGGGCTCTGGCTTTGGGAAGGGGATGGTCCTTCTCTTTTCTTCTTATGGATAACTGTTATTTCTGGCTCCTCTGGGGCTGTGGAGCATTGGGTAGGGGAATGTGGAGGGAAGAAGGAAAGGGGATTCAGGGAAGGTCTATTTGCCTGGTAGTGTCATCACATGCCTTCCTGACCTTTGGACTGGCTGATGGAGCTGACCCTCTGCCAGACGTTGGATAGATTTTCCGGGGATCCCCCTGCTGCCCTCCACTCCTATTCTGTTCCCCTGGACATTGCTGCCCCATCAGCTCCTGGCTTTCCCATGATCAACTGCTGCAAACCCTCATGGTTGGTAGAAGGCTCCTGACTGCAAACCCTGTGTCCTTTTCCAGAGGCAGACACTGAGATCAGCCTTTGTATCCACATGGTTTATTAAGGAGATGCTCCCTGGAGAAACCTGTAAGCTAGTAGGGGAAAAGTGGACAGGGAAGGGGAGGAAGACAAAGTGTGGGTGAGAGACGTCGGGAGAAACCCCAGCATCAGTCAGGTTCCGTGGGAAGCTCTGGAGTGGATATGAAACCTCAGAGCACTTCCCCACTCAGAGCAAGATGCTGGTCTTTAATAGCGTCACACCAGAGAGCAGCCTCCGGTCCGGGGTGGGACGCTGCAGAGCGGCAAAACTACTCCAGTAGCCCAAGGGTGGTCTTCCAAAGAAAGTTTGCACTTGTAGCCTTTATAATCAAGGCATCTCGCAACTGAGAGGTGGGCACACAGGTCAGGTAAGAGCTATCTCCGTGTTAGTGTTAGTGGCTTCAGTCATGCCTGACTCTTTGTGACCCTGTGGACTGCAGCCTGCCAGGCTCCTCTTGTCTATGGTATTTCCCAGGCAGGAATCCTGGAGTGGGTAACCATTCCCTTTTCCAGGGGATCTTCCTGACCCGGAGTAGGGCACCAACAGTGTCCCCAGTACCATCCCTACTTGGATGGTTTTATTTTATTTCCCAAGTTGTTTGTCCAGCGATCAGCCCCCTTGTTTATCCTCATACCTCAGCCCTCCCTGGCATTTTACTTCCAAAAACCCTCACTAGAGACTGAACCCACTGGAGGAAAAGCCTGTCATGAGCCTGAGGCCACCCCCACCCCCACCCTTCTCCCAACATCTGTCACAACTCATCACCTTCCCCGTAAACTCGGACATACACTTTGTGTATTTCCATAATGTTGTCAGCTGCCCATATAGCATCGAGAATGTATTTCCCCATTTTGGAGTGCTGGTAACTCAATTTACAGCGATTTATTCCACAAAAGCAGACAGTAACTCAACTGATGAGAGGAGGGGCGAAAACCCTACCAACCCACCACCGTCTCTCTGCACTGGAAATCAAAATGGTAATTCATGGAATAGATTACGGCAAGTAATAGGCTTGGTCTGGAGACGTGCAAGCTGAGTTAAATGCCTTTTAAGTAAATCTCACTGTGAGTTATCTGTTCACTCAGACGTGCCTGCATGGAGACAGAGGGAGGCTGTGTGGACAGACGGGCACACGCTGTAACTTTCATTATCACACATTGAGGTTCTTTGTTAATAACCGCAGTCAGAGGGACTGCACATCTTCTGATCACTGTGACAGGTGGCTACCAGCGTGAGGTTGAGGCATTCATTCGTTCATTCGATCATTCATTCCCCAAGCCTCTGGGAGGCCCAAAATACCCTAGGCATTATGCTGGGCATTGGAGGCACAGAGATTCAGAGATGGATCGACCAGGTCCAGCCCCTGCAGAGCTTACAATCTGGTGGGAGGAGATGAAATAATAAACAGGTCAGGTGATCAGATATTCATGTGCTATGAGATTCGGCAAGGTCACAGGCTCTGGCATCAGACTGCTAGGATTTGAATCTGAGTCCTGCCGTTTACTTGGGCAAGATACTTACCCTCAGTTTCCTCATCTGTAAAGTGGATAGAAATAGTGCCTATTTGATAAAGTGGATAGAAATAGTGGATGGGAGGTTTAAATGACACATACATGGCAGACTGCCTGGTGACACTTAGTGCTCAATAAACGTCTTTTGCTGCTGTCAGGATTGCTGATGTCTGGGTAGGACCAGCGTCAGAAGGGTTCAGAATGTTTTGATGGAGTGGGTGATGCTTGTTGGGAGATTTGAGTGGTTCTAGTGCATCTAAGCCAGGAAAGGGACCTAAGAGCAGGGAATCAGGATGAACAAAGTTCAGAGTGAAGGGTAGGTGGTGGGGCACTTTAGGAAGGTGCTGCTGTCTGTCTTAGTCTGCTCGGGATGTCATAACAATGGACCACAGACTGGTGACTTGAACAACAATTATTTTCTCACAGGTCTGGAAGCTAGAAGTCAATGATCAAGGTTCTGGCTGATTTTGTTTCTTAATGAGCACTCTCTTCCTGGCTTGCAGGTGGCTCCCTTCTTGCTGTATCCTCCTATGACCTTTTCTCTGAGCAGGTGGGGAGACAGAGGAAGAGACATCAGTGAGGTCTTTCTCGTTGATGTCTCTTCCTCTTCTTATAAAGGATACCACTCCTGTAGGATTAGGGCTTCACCCTTATGACCTAATTTAACCTTAATTACTTCCCTCAAGGCCCCATCTCTGAATACAGTCATACAGTCATTAGGGCTTCAACATACAAGTTTTGGAGAACACAAACATTCAGTCTATAACAGAGGCGCTGGAAAACTGGGTCTAAGAACCATGTTTCTCCATTTACTAGAGGTGTGGGCTTAGGTCAATTATGGCTAACTCTTGGGACTTTTGTATGAATTAATTCAGGTAATATTTTGTGTGTTGAAGTGGCAGAAAATGTTGAAGGCTGTGGTTTCTTAGTTGGAATGGTAGAGATACGGCTTTCAGCGGAAGGATAACCGTGCAGGGGCAAGAGTGTTTTCCACGTCCACTGGTGCCAAGGTCACCCAACCCAGTGGCCCATGGACCCACTGTGGAGTCCGAGCCTGGTGTCTGCAGCAAATCTAACTTCTGTTGTGGGATTTCCCAGGTGGTCCAGTGGCTAGGATTCTGTGTTCCCAACGCAGGGGGTCTGGGTTTGATCCCTGGTCAGGGAACTAGATCTCACACGCTGCAGCTAAATATCCCGCATGCTGCAGATTTTTGAAGAAGATTGAAGATCCCACATGCTTCAACTAAGACACAGAACAGTCAAATAAATAAGTAAATATTAAAAAAAAATCTAACTTCTGCTGCAAATCCATCCAAGACTTCGTCTCCTGATGCTTTGGATGATGTGTGCTGCATGAATTCTTGGGGCTTTCTGTATCACAAGAGACTGTACATGTCACTGCTGATCAAAACCACACACAACAAATCTCGTTGGTGTTCTGTCCACTCTGTACATCCTGTCTTACTGCCTGTCAGTAAGTATGTCCTTCCTTAGCTAGGTCATGAATAAAACACAAAAAGGAAATTTGGACAATCTAACAAGACCAGACAACAAGCTGCCTGGGGATCAATGAATCTCAGGGATGACTTTTAAGTTTGCAGTGTGTCGAGCTAATTCTACAGCATTCTCATTTTGCATAAGACTGGCATCTCAAAGATATCATTGCCCATTGACTAATGCTATGGCCTCCTATGAGGTTAAAAACATCGTCACTCATATAAATTGTAGGCCACTTTTTCTCTGTTCTCAACGGGAATCCCATGCAAAGAATGATCTGTCCAGAATCCAAAAGTAATTGAACAGGCAATTTAATTTTTTATTGCAATCCTCTTGAGAAAATAACAAAAGAAACTGGCGTCAAAAGGCATAGCAAAACTTCTTAAAGCTCCTTTCTTCTTATTTCTTATACTCTTCCTGTCTTTCATATACATAAAGCTCCCCTCAGCCCAATCCTCTCTGCTATAATGACCCTGTTACTTTTGTCCCCTGCCATCCACTTCCATTACTATTTATTTATTCAGTTTTGCATTGAGTCTCTCTTATGTGCCAATTTCTGAATATAATGGCAGACCAAAGGCTCGTGGCTCTTGCTTTCTCAAATTTGCATTGCTTTCCCCAGCTCTTTCCAGGTCTGTGTCCACCATTCCCACTGTTGTCGCTCACCTGCTTGACACCAGTGACCTTAATTTCTGGCCTCTTCTGCCCTTGCCCTGTGGATCTGCTGTTCAGACTGCCTGTCTGGGTTCTTGTTTCCAAAGTTCTCCCTTCTTTCCTTCTTTCACTTTGTTGCACTTCCCTCCCTCCATCTCCCTTTGTTGAGATATGATAAAGTTTATATTCTTTTTTTTTTTAATTTAATTTAAAAAATTGTTTTGGCTGTGCTGCATGTGGGATCTTAGTTCCCTGACTAGGGATCAAACCTGCACCTCTTGTGTTGGAAGCACATAGTCTTAACCACAGGACAAACAGGGAAGTCTCAAGTTTGCATTCTTTGATAGAAGACATATAGTTCCTTTTCCAGTCTCCCTAGATGATCCCTGGAAGCCTCTAGTCCTACGTGAAATTTGTAATGGGGAAAGGAGCATCGGGACAAGAAAAACAGATCTGCTGTTTGGAAGGAATTTTAGAGATTATCTGGTCCAATTGGAAAGGGTTCTTTCAATCTAGACCCTCTCTGCAGTATTCTTGGAATCACCCAGACTTTGCCTTGGCTTATCCAGCATATCATTTCCAAGGGTAGTTAACTTTCTATAGTGTTCCTGAGAGTAATGCAACACCTGGAGCTGTAGGTGCCTGGTGAGTAATCGTTGGCTTTTGGATAAATGGGGAACTTCTTTAGAAAATGGGGAACTCCCCTCAAGGAAGTTCTTCCCAATTGTTGTTGTGTTCAATTGCTAAGTCGTGTCTGACTCTTTGTGACTCCATAGACTGCAGCACACCAGGCTTCCCTGTCCTTCACTATCTCCCAGAGTTTGCTCAAACTTATGTTCATTGAGTTGGTGATGTCATCCAACCATCTCATGCTCTGTCATCCCCTTCTCCTCCTGCCTTCAATCCCTCCCAGCATCAGAGTCTTTTCCAATGAGTCAACTCTTCGCATGAGGTGGCCAAAGTACTGGAGTTTCAGCTTCAGCATCATTCCTTCCAAAGAAATCCCAGGGCTGGTCTCCTTCAGAATGGACTGGTTGGATCTCCTTGCAGTCCAAGGGACTCTCAAGAGTCTTCTCCAACACCACAGTTCAAAAGCATCAATTCTTCGGCGCTCAGCCTTCTTCACAGTCCAACTCTCACACCCATACATGACCACAGGAAAAACCATAGCCTTGACTAGATGAACCTTTGTTGGAAAAGTAATGTCTCTGTTTTGAATATGCTATCTAGGTTGGTCATAACTTTCCTTCCAAGGAGTAAGCGTCTTTTAATTTCATGGCTGCAGTTACCATCTGCAGTGATTTTGGAGCCCAAAAAAATAAAGTCTGACAGTGTTTCCACTGTTTCCCCATCTATTTCCCATGAAGTGATGGGACCAGATGCCATGATCTTCGTTTTCTGAATGTTGAGCTTTAAGCCAACTTTTTCACTCTCCACTTTCACTTTCATCAAGAGGCTTTTTAGTTCCTCTTCATGTTCTGCCCTAAGGGTGGTGTCATCTGCATATCTGAGGTTATTGATATTTCTCCTGGCAATCTTGATTCCAGCTTGTGCTTCTTCCAGTCCAGCGTTTCTCATGATGTACTCTGCATATAAGTTAAATAAGCAGGGTGATAATATACAGCCGTGACGTACTCCTTTTCCTATTTGGAACCAGTCTGTTGTTCCATGTCCAGTTCTAACTGTTGCTTCCTGACCTGCATACAGATTTCTCAAGAGGCAGATCAGGTGGTCTGCTATTCCCATCTCTTTCATCATTTTCCACAGTTTCTTGTGATCCACACAGTCAAAGGCTTTGGCATAGTCAATAAAGCAGAAATAGATGTTTTTTCTGGAACTCTCTTGCTTTTTCCAGATCCAGTGGATGTTGGCAATTTGATCTCTGGTTCCTCTGCCTTTTGTAAAACCAGCTTGAACATCAGGAAGTTCACGGTGCACATATTGCTGAAGCCTGGCTTGGAGAATTTTGAGCATTACTTTACTAGCGTGTGAGATGAGTGCAATTGTGTGGTAGTTTGAACATTCTTCTTTATGATATCGAGCCTAAATCCTCCTTCCTATCCCATAGCTCTATTATTCTGAGCCCTTTCCTGCATAGAATGGTAGCTGCCAATGAAGCTGTACTTTCCAAGATCAATTCTAAGACAATTTCTGCAGTTCCTCTTGAAGAATGGTTTTTGGTGCTATTTCTGAGTTATATGAAGGAATGACACTTGGTGCTTTATCTTAATATCAGCGTCCTGGAGTCTTTCCTTTGTTGGGATTTGCAATGGT
This sequence comes from Bos javanicus, assembly GCF_032452875.1. Classification (NCBI taxonomy): domain Eukaryota; kingdom Metazoa; phylum Chordata; class Mammalia; order Artiodactyla; family Bovidae; genus Bos; species Bos javanicus. The sequence goes on along the minus strand of NC_083872.1, from coordinate 74,024,040 downwards.
CCTGTATTTAGACCAAGGGAGACTCAGATGGTGGGGGGAGGGCAAGGCTGGGTTGCAGAAATCACTTAGTGAGCTGACTCTTTCCCAGGGCTCATCTCTTTCTGATCAACAGATTAAAATTGTATGTAGAGATTTTTTTCACTCATTTATTTATTCAATAAACATTTATTTAACACTGACTGTGTGCCAAACCCTGTGTTAATCACTGGATACAGAGATGAATGAGAAATCTTATTTTCTCCAGAAGCTGTTAGCCTGGTGGGGAAATCAGATAGGGAGACAATTCTGATACACTGTGATACATACTAGAATAGTCAGTATGGTGCAGAAGACTCACTGGGAGCTCTAGAGTGGGAGGGTACATTCTACAAAGCAAATGGGGTCAGGGTAGTCCTCACTGGAGATCTGACACTTGAGCTGAAGTTTGGAGGTAGACCAGATGGATGGCTTCGAGGAAGGTGTTGGACAAACTCCCAGGTAAATGTGCAGGAAATGCAAAAGCTTGTTGAGGTGGGGCGTGAACGAGTGTGGTCTATTTGGGGAACTAGGCATGCTTGAGGATGGCAGACTTAGAGCACACAAGTAGGAAAGGATGGAGAGGGAAGCCGGGGCAGACCTTTGGAGAAAAGCCCCTCAGCTCAGAGCTGCTTGTATTTTCAACACAGTTTTACTGAATCTTGTATGTTTAATGTGGAGTTCTTGGATTTATGGAGATCATAAAAGGGTAGCCAGGTTTAAGAAAATAATTATAAAAAGTTTGAACAGGGGACTTCCCTGGTGGTCCAGTGGTTAAGAGTCTGTGCTTCTGCTGCAAGGGGCAAGGGTTGGATCACTGTTTGGGGAACTGGGATGCCATATGCCACAAGGCCAAAAAAAAAAAAAAAAAGAAATATCAAACTTGAACATACAAAAAGTTGAGATACAGTACAATGACTTCTCATATATTCATCATAATTACCTTGTTTGTGCTGCATTTGCTTTATCCGTATTTTTTCCTTTTTCCCTGCTGAAATACCTGAAAGCAAACCTCAGATGCTATGGCATTTCATCCCAACATACTTTATTAAGTGTTACTAAAAACTGGTCATTTTCAGGAATTCTCTGACAGTCTAGTCATTAGGACTCCACAATTTCATTCCTGGGCCCTGGTTGGGGAATTAGGATCCTGCAAGTCATGTGTTGAGGCCAAAGGGAAAAAAAGAAGTCATTTTCTTATCAGTTCAGTTCAGTTCAGTTCATTTCAGTTGCTCAGTTATGTCCAACTCTTTGCGACCCCATGAACTGCAGCACACCAGGCCTCGCTGTCCATCACCAACTCCCGGAGTTCACTTAAACTCATGTCCATTGAGTTGGTGATGCCATCCAACCCATCTCATCCTCTGTCAGCCCCTTCTACTCCTGCCTTCAGTCTTTCCCAGAATCAGGATCTTTTCCAATGAATCAGTTCTTTGCATCAGGTAATCAAAGTATTGGAGTTTCAGCTTCAGCATCAGTCCTTCCAATGAATATTCAGGACTGATTTCCTTTAGGATGGACTGGTTGGATCTCCTTGCAGTCCAAGGGACTCTCAAGAGTCTCCTCCAACCCCACAGTTTGAAAGCATCAATTCTTCAGTGCTCAACTTTCTTTACAGTCCAACTCTCACATCCATACATGACTACTAGAAAAACTGTAGCTTTGACTAGACAGACCTTTGCTGGCAAAGTAATGTCTCTGCTTCTTAATATGCTATCTAAGTTGGTCATAATTTTTCTTCCAAGGAGCAAGCATCTTTTAATTTTATGGCTGCAGTCACTATCTGCAGTGATTTTGGAGCCCCCCAAAATAAAGTCAGTCACTATTTCCACTGTTTCCCCATCTATTTCCCATGAAGTGACGGGATCAGATGCTATGATCTTAGTTTTCTGAATGTTCAGTTTTAAAGCCAACTTTTCCACTCTCTTTCACTTTCATCAAGAGGCTCTATAGTTCTTCTTTGCTTTCTGCCATAAGGGTGGGGTCATCTGCCTATCTGAGGTTACTTATATTTCTCCTGGCAATCTTGATTCCAGTTTGTGCTTCCTCCATCCCAGCATTTCTCATGATGTACTCTTCATATAAGTTAAATAAGCAGGGTGACAATATACAGCCTTGACGTACTCCTTTCCCGATTTGGAACCAGTCTGTTGTTCCATGTCCATTTCTAACTGTTGCTTCTTGACCTGTATACACATTTCTTAGGAGACAGGTCAGCTGGTTTAGTATTCCCATCACTTGAAGAATTTTCCACAGTTTGTTGTGATCCACACAGTCAAGGGCTTTGGCATAGTCGATAAAGCAGAAATAGATGTTTTTCTGGAACTCCCTTGTTTTTCCCATGATCCAATGGATGTTGGCAATTTGATCTCTGGTTCCTCTTCCTTTTCTAAATCCAGCTTGAACATCTGGAAGTTCATGGTTCACATTCTGTTGAAGCCTGGCTTGGAGAATTTTGAGGATTACTTTGTTAGTATGTGAGATGAGTGCAGTTGTGTGGTAGTTTGAACATTCTTTGGCATTGCCTTTCTTTGGGATTGTATTGAAAACTGACGTTTTCTTGTTTTTTATATAGAATCACAATTCCATTAGCACACCTAATAAAATTAACACTGTTTTCTTCCTATCATCCAGTTTATAGTTTATATTCAGAATCTTCCAAGTACCTTAAACATCTTTTGCAGGAGTTGGGTTGTTTGACTCAGGAGCGAGGTGGCCAGAGAGGATTTTCATCAGAATTCTATCAGTAGATGTATCAATACGGAGGTAGTGGTGGGCGAGTTGAAGGGTGGCTCTAGTAGCGCCCACCCGCTGGGAGTCATGCCTGCATCTAAATCCTTCTATGCACGTGGGCAGGACCTGTGACTTGCTTCTGCTGATGGAATATGGTAGAGGAGCAGACTTCTGTGACTGGGTTGTGAAGGATGCTGTCTTCTGTTGTATGCAGGGAATCTCTCTCTTGCTATTATTATTATTGTTTTTGATATTTACTTATTTATTTAGCCATGCTGGGTCTTAGTTGAGACTTGCAGGATTTTCAGAGTCTTTAGCTGCAACATAAGAATTCTTAGTTGTGGCATGTGAGATCTAGTTCCCTGATCAGGGATGGAATCCTGGACCCCCTGCATTGGGAGCATGGAGTCTTAGCCACTGGACCATCAGGGAAGTCTGGAGAGAAATAGCTTTCCCAGAAGCACTTGGTTGTCTTTTCTGAGCACCTTTTTTTTTTTTCTCTCTCTTTTATTTCCAGAACTGGATCGAATGCCCATTTTTGGACTTAATACCTGGCAAAGAAATTGAAGATTGCACAATAGTTTGGAGCAATCAATCATGGTTTATCTGCCAGGCTGGGCACTTTGTCACCTGAATAAAACTGACGTTTTATTAACAAGGGAGAAGGGAGGAGTGACCCCTAGGCAGGCTGTGGTCGGTGTCTGTTAGAGCAATACTGCATGCCAGCGGGGGATGCATGTGACCTTTCCACACACTGGACCTGCACATCAGGCCTCTTCCCTCGGCCTCGTAGGAGCCAGAAGGAGCCTTCTCTCCCTCTAGCTGATGTCTGTAGTTAGCAGCGTATTGTCCTATAATGGATCTGAAGATAACAGGCATCCGGTGCTCAGAGCTGGGGCCTTTGGGAACATGGTCCCAGCTAACTCAAAGGAAACAAAAAAGTGCACGTGCGTGCGTGAGAAGACTGTGCATCACAATGTGACAAGTCAGTAGGTGTCAAAATCTGGGTCTGTCATTATCTGTGATATAAAATTTGACGATAACCTCTGTGAGCTTCAGAGCCCATTTGATTTTGTTTTTTTTTTTTTTTTTTAACATTTCTCCTTCTGAAGCTGGTGGATTCTAAAGGACTATGCAAGTGTTTTAACCAGGGGACTCCTAGGGACTTTAATTGGAGCCCAGTGTCAAGGGCTTCTATACATGCATTTGGACAGTGAGGCCTGAAAATTCACTTCCTTTTACCAGTAATTCTCTTTTCTTTATTTCCAGGAAGGGCAATTCACATGTTTTCAGGAACACATTTGGTTGTGTGGCTTCATGCCATGGCAATCTAGGCAGTAGTGCCTCTTTCAGAGGGGTGGGGGCAGGATGCACAGTTTTGCAAACTGAATGAAGTTTAGCTGGGAAGGGGTGGTGGAGGTTTAGTCGCTAAGTTGTGTCCGACTCTTTGCGACCCTGTCGACTTTAGCCCACCAGGCTCCTCTGTCCATGGGATTCTCCAGGCAAGAATACTGGAGTGGGTTGCCATTTCCTTCTCCAGGGGATCTTCCCCACCCAGGAATGAAACTCTGCATTGCAGGGTCTCCTGCTTTGCAGGCAGATTCTTTACCAACTGAGCTACGAGGTGGGAATCTCTATATTATTGCAAATGAGCATGTGAAGCCTGATATATCCAAAGGATCAGAAACTCCTCCAAAATCCTGCCCTGGGTAGAGGGCACATTTCAGGACTCAGCTGGCTGTCTTGTTTAAAACAGCTGATAAAAAGCTGAAGCCTAATTCTTCTGGAAGCAGAGTCCAGCTAAAGTGAAGGATGTCACAATGTGAGGAGTGGCCCAGCTGCAGGGCTGGGCGGGGAAGTTGTCCAGGAGACTACATTTCTCAATTCCCTATGATTCTGCACAGTAGAATCATCTGGGAAGTGTATAAAAAAACTGAAGGCCTAGGCTGAACCCCATAGCAGAATCTCTAGGAGTAGGATCAGTTCTTATTTATTTTTTAATGTATTTTTTTAAATTGTGGACTGTTTTATTCCTTGCAAATTAGTAATCACTGCTTCCTGTCTCTTTTTACGTACACTAGCATTCCCTCATTCCTTTTATTAAAAATTTATTTATTTATTTATTTATGGCTGCCCTGGGCACAATAAAGGACAGAAATAGTATCAACCTAACAGAAGCAGAAGATATTAAGAAGAGGTGGCAAGAATACACAGAAGAACTGTACGAAAAAGAGCTTCACGACCCAGATAACCACGATAATGTGATCACTCACCTAGAGCCAGACATCCTGGAATGTGAAATCAAATGGGCCTTAGGAAGCATCACTACGAACAAAGCTAGTGGAGGTGATGGAATTCCAGTTGAGCTATTTCAAATCCGAAAAGATGATGCTATGAAAGTGCTGCACTCAGTATGCCAGCAAATTTGGAAAACTCAGCAGTGGCCACAGGACTGGAAAAGGTCAGTTTGCATTCCAATCCCAAAGAAAGACAATGCCAAAGAATGTTTAAACTACCACACAATTGCACTCATCTCACAGGCTAGCAAAGTAATGCTCAAAATTTTCCAAACCAGGCTTCAACAGTACATGAACTGTGAACTTCCAGATGTTCAAGCTGGATTTAGGAAAGGCAGAAGAACCAGAGATCAAATTGCCAGCAACTGTTGGCACTGAAAAAGAAAGAAATCGTTGAAAAAGCAAGAGAGTTCCAGAAGAACATCTATTTCTGCTGTTTTGATTACAGCAAAGCCTCTGACTGTGTGGATCACAACAAACTGTGGAGAATTCTTCAAGAGATGGGAATACCAGACTACCTGACCTGCCTCCTGAGAAATCTGAATGCAGATCAAGAAGCAACAGTTAGAAATGGACATGGAACAACAGATTGGTTTCAAATACAGAAAGGAGTATGTCAAGGCTGTATATTGTCACCCTTCCTATTTAGCTCATATGCAGAACACATCGTGTGAAATGCTGAGTTGGATGAAGCACAAGCTGGAATCAAGACTGCTGGGAGAAATATCAATAAACTCAGATACGCAGGTGACCCCACCCTTATGGCAGAAATCAAAGAAGAACTAAAGAGCCTCTTGAAAGTAAAAGAGGAGAGTGAAAAAATTGGCTTTAAAACTCAACATTCAGAAAACTAAGATCATGGCATCTGATCCCATCACTTCATGGCAAATAGATGGGGAAACAATGGAAATAGTGAGAGACTTTATTTTCTTGGGCTTCAAAATCACTGCAGATGGTGACTGCAGCCATGAAATTAAAAGATGCTTGCTCCTTGGAAGAAAAGCTATGACAAACCTAGACAGAATATTGAGAAGCAGAGACATCATTTGCCAACAAAGGTCCATCTAGTCAAGGCTATGGTTTTTCCAGTAGTCATATATGTATGTGAGAGTTGGACTATAAAGAAAGCTGAGCACCAAAGAATTGATGCTTTTGAAATGTGGTGTTGGAGAAGACTCTTGGACTGCAAGAAGATCAAACCAGTTCATCCTAAAGGAAATCAGTCCTGAATAGTCTTTGGAAGGACTGATGCTGAAGTTGAAGCTCCAATACTTTGGCCACCTGATGCAAAGAACTAACTTATTAGAAAAGACCCCGAATCTGGGAAAGATTGAAGGCAGGAGGAGAAGCAGATGACAGAGGATGAGATGGTTGGATGGCGTCACCAACTTGATGGACATGAGTTTGAACAAGTTCTGGGAGTTGGTGATGGACAGGGAGGTCTGGCGTGCTTCAGTCCATGGAGTTGCAAAGAGTCAGACATGACTGAGCGACTGAATTGAACTGGGTCTTCATTGCTACGTGTGGGCTTTCTCTAGTAGTGGCAAGTGGGGGCTATTCTCTAGTTGCAGTACGTAGGCTTCTCATTGCAGTGGCTTATCTTGTTGCAGAGCACAGGCTTCAGGGTGTGCAGGCTTCAGTAGTAGTGGTGCATGGGCTTGCTTGCCCCATGGCATGTGGAATCTTCCCAGGCCAGGATCGAACCCATACCCCTGCATTGGCAGGCAGATTCTTAACCACTGGACCACCAGGGAAGTCTAGGATCAGTAACTCTTAAAACTTCAAAGCTGATTCCAATATACAGCTAAGTTTGAGAACCAGTGATCATTCTAGCCCAGGGGTCTGCAAACTTTTCTGCTCAAGGACCAGATAGTGAATATTTTTGGTTTTGCTGGCCATGTGGTCTCTATTGCAACCACTCATCTCTGCAACTGTTGCAAAACAGCCATAGCCAGGGTGTAAATAAATGAGTGAGATGGGGCTCTAATAAAACTTTATGTAACCAAAACAGGGAGTGGGCTGTGTTTGGCCCATGTGCCCTAGTTTGTGGATCCCTGTTCTAGACCCTATAATGCAGTTCGGGGCTATAAGCATCACTCGGGATCTTGTTGCAAATACAGGCTTCTGGGCCTCATTCTAGACCTACTGGATCTGCATCTACATTTAAGCAAGATTCTCTAAGTGATTCACATGCACACTGAAGTTTAAAAAGCCCTAGAGAGCTGGGTTGGTAAGCAGGGCTCCCCCCGACAAAGCATTCATTTGTGTGGGACAATGAAGGAGTATAGTTACCATAAGTGGAATGCAGGTAGGAGTCTCTTGGAAACGAAGCAAAACTCTAGTTGGAGAATTGAGGCACAAGGTGGGAGGGTCAGGCCAAAAGCGTGGTTAGTCGCTCAGTGTGTTAGTCGCTCAGTCGTGCCTGACTCTTAGTGACCACATGGACCGTAGCCCGCCAGGCTCCTCTGTCTGTGGAATTCTGCAGGCAAGAATACTGGAGTGGGTTACCTTGCCCTTCCTCCAGGGGATCTTCCCAACCCAAGGATCGAACTCACTTCTCTTATGTCTCCTGCATTGGCAAGAGGGTTCTTAACCATAGGTGCCACCTGGGAAGCCCGACTTAGCACACACATATGCACAAATCCCTCTTTTGTAAAAGTTTCATGAGACACTTCAAGTAAGGATTTAAGTTGCTATTTATTTTTATTTTTAAAAAATTGGTGAGTAAAGTTTTTAAATTGATTCACTGATTGATTTTTGGCTGTGCTGGGTCTGCACTGCCGCGTGGGCTTTTCTCTGGTTGTGGCAGTCAGGGAGCTATTCTCCAGTTGTGGTGCATGGTCTTCTTATTGCAGCGGCTTCTCCTGTTGTGGAGCATGGGCTCTTGAGTGCACGGGCTTCACTAGTTGTTGCACACGGGCTTAGTTGCCCCGTGGCTGTCATGAGGTGGTGAGTACTGGGCCAGGGGAGAGGGAGGCAGGGGTCTCACCGGGAGCCTTTCTTGTTTGGGGGCCCCTTTTAACTTGTTGTAGTGAAGGGGGTTTGAGGACTTAACGAAGTGGGAGTGTTGATGTGACGCGATCTTCTGAGCTTCCTTTTAACTCCCGAAGGCAGCCCAATGATACTGCATCCCTGCAGGACGTGATGCTCTCCCCTGCACCTCAGAACTGAGTATGGTCAGGACGTGGTCTGCTGTGGGATTTAAGAGGAGGTTGGTGCTGCCATGTTCATGGGGGATCTGCACACTTGTTCAGTCGCTCAGTCATGTCTGACTTTATGTGACCTCATGGACTGCAGCATGCCAGGCTTCCCTGTCCTTCACTATCTCCTGGAGGTTGCTCAAACTTACTTCCATTGAATCAATGATGCCATCCAACCATCTCATCCTCTGTCACCCCCTTCTCCTCCTGCCTTCAATCTTTCCCAGCATCAGGGCCTTTTCCAATGAGTTGGCTCTTCGCATCAGGTGGTCAAAGTATTGGAGCTTCAGCTTCAATATCAGTCCTTCCAATGGATATTCAGGGTTGATTTCCTTTCAGATTGACTGGTTTGATTATTGGCACTCTGCACACCTGTTAAAGGTGGCCCAGAGGGTCAGGCTTCCAGAACTGCTCAGAGCAGTGTGCAGGGTTTATTTTCCCAGAAGGCACGGCTGTGATCTGATTTGTCTTCTGCTTCTGTAGGGACTGAGGGTCAGAAAGGGGAGCCGCGGGGCTTGAAGTCTCCCCTTCTGTACCCCATCACCGGCCACCGTGAATCCCAGGACAACCAGCTGAGGAGGAGATTGAGCTGTGGTGTTTGTCAACCTCTGGTCATGACACAGCTCTTCCAACATTCCTGGCTGTCACAGGGACCCCCAAAAGAGCAAGGCCACTAAGGATGCCCCTCCTTGGGCTATTACTGACAATGCAAATTCCAGAATTAGCAGGAATTAGCAAATTCCAGTGGGTCAGCTAAGTAGGGTCAGCACTGATTGGCTTCCTGGCAGAGGAGCCTCTCAGGGCCTCCTTCCTACATGCATGCCCACGTAGCATGGCACAGTGGCAAGAGTAAGACTCAGGGCGAGTGCTCTGTTCCCATTTGCCCTCTAGCACTTACCAGCTGGTCATTTTGGGTCATTCAAGTAATGTCTTGGAGACTCACTTTTCTTATTTGTAGAAGACAGAGCAATGCAGCCCCATAGGGTTGCCATGGGAATGGGGATAAATAGGATAAAGGATGGGTAGAGGATAAAAGTTAGGTTGTGTTAAGAACCTGGGCAGTAAGTACGAGTCCCTGGGTCTGAATTCCAGCTCCTCCACTTTGTACCTGTGTGGAGTTGGACAAAGGCATGACTTGGAGCTTGTTTACTCATCTATTGAATGAGTGTGTTAGTAACACCTATATTATGGGATTGCTAGGATTTGATGAGATAATACCTGTGAACCTCTTAGCGTAGTGTCTGATACGCGGTAAAGTTTCGATGTCTGATATTATTATAGGTTATCTGCTATTATTTCAGATTATCTGACTTTCAATTGGAAGGTTCTATACTGTACTCAGTTCAGTTCAGTCTCTCAGTCGTGTCCGACTCTTTGTGACCCCATGAACCGCAGCACGCCAGGCCTCCCTGTCCATCACCAACTCTCAGAGTCCACCCAAACCCATGTCCATCGAGTTGGTGATGCCATCCAGCCATCTCATCCTCTGTCGTCCCCTTCTCCTCCTGCCCTCAATCTTTCCCAGCATCAGGGTCTTTTCCAATTAGAGTCAGCTCTTCACATCAGGTGGCCAAAGTTTTGGAGTTTCAGCTTCAACATCAGTCCTTCCAATGAACACCCAGGACTGATCTCCTTTAGGATGGACTGGTTGGATCTCCTTGCAGTCAAGGGACTCTCAAGTGTCTTTTCCAAAACTACAGTTCAAAAGCATCAATTCTTCGGTGCTCAGCTTTCTTTATAGTCCAACTCTCACATCCATACATGACCACTGGAAAAACCATAGCCTTGACTAGATGGACCTTTGTTGGCAAAGTAATGTCTCTGCTTTTGAATATGCCATCTAGGTTGGTCATAACTTTCCTTCCAAGGAGTAAGCGTCTTTTAATTTTATGGCTGCAATCACCATCTGCAGTGATTTTGAAGCCCAGAAAAGTAAAGTCAGCCATTGTTTCCACTGTTTCCCCATCTATTTCCCATGAAGTGATGGGACCAGATGCCATGATCTTAGTTTTCTAAATGTTGAGCTTTAAGGTAACTTTTTCACTCTCCACTTTCACTTTCATCAAGAGGCTCTTTAGTTCTTCTTTACTTTCTGCCATAAGGGTGGTGTCATCTGCATATCTGAGGTTATTGACATTTCTCCTGGAAATCTTGATTCCAGCTTGTGCTTCCTCCATCCCAGCATTTCTCATGATGTACTCTCTATATACTGTACTGGGCACACCCAAATCCTTGGGAAGTTAGTATGAACAGGAAAAGGAACACAAGAGTCTTTTTTATTTTGCTTACTTTTGGCTACCTTGGGTCTTTGTTGCTTTTAGGGCTTTCTCTAGTTGCGGCAAGGGGGGCTACTCTTCATTACAGTGCACAGGCTTCTCATGGCAGTGGCTTTTCTGGATGCGGAGCACAGGCTCTAGGCATGCGGGCTTCAATAGTTGCAGCACTCGGGCTCAGTAGTTGCAGTTTTCAGGCTGTAGAGCATGGGCTCAGTGCTTGTGGTGCATGGGCCTAGTTGCCTGAAGGCATGTGGAATCTTCTGGAATCAGGAATCAAACCTGTGTCTCCTGCGTTGGCAGGTGGATTCTTATCCACTACACAACCAGGGAAGCCCAACACAGGAGTCTTGACCCTCCAGTCCCTCTGATTTCCCCCTGGCTGTAATTCCTTTCCTTCTAGACTAGGCTCCAGTGCCCAAGGCTACAATTTCAAGGTAGTGTAAGGAGCAGGGGATTATAGTCTGTTGCCTCTTTCTATGTCATCTCCAGTCTTCCTGTAGAAGTCATAAACTGACTCAGTGTCAGAGGTATGGATCTTCTGGTTCAATACTTCCCATTTTATAGGTGAGGAAACAGACTATAGGCCTAGATGGCAGAAGAGAGTGATCATCTGACTACTGGGTCTGTGCTCTTTCCACTACCCTGCACTGCTAGCTGATTAATTCTGCACTCACTCCCAACATTTTCTCCCTTGACTAGTCAATCTAGAGTACAGCTAGGTGTTTTAATGGGATCTTATTTTAGCCAACGAGGTATAAGTGGATATTTGCTGGGGGTGAGGTGAGGGTTCCAAGCTTTTGCTTTAGTGGTTAAAAAGGACTAGATAGACTTGTCTTTGCGCTTCTCTGTCTTTCATCCTGCCTGGAATGTGGGCATGATGCCTGGAGCTGTAGCAACCATTTTCTAACCATGAGGGAACAGATAGTATAATTGCAGAGACACAGCCCTGATATCATTGTGCTAATGAATAGATTCTGACAGCCCCTTATTTGTTTGTGTTAGTCAGATGTCCTGTTACCAGGAGCAGAAAGCATTCCTAACTCCCTTTTCTCTTGTTGAGCCCATCATAGAGGTGAAGGCATTGAGATCTTCAGATAGGAGGAAGGGCCTGTGTGGATGGTGGGGGACAAGAAAATGCTGGCTGCTCTTATGGAGCACTAACCCTTGGATCTAGCCATTTTCAGACATAGCTTTCAGTTCTCACTGGCCTCTGGGGCTTCATTCCAGCCTATGACTAAGAGCTCAGAGCCAGTTACTGGTTAATAATACTGCAGGATGATGTTGACAGGCACTCCCTGATGCATAGCAGTCTATGGATATATAGTATTATTATTATTATTAACCCTCCTCTGGCCCCCCTGAGCCTCCAGGAGCCAAAGAAAATGAACCATCCCATCTGTCTGAGAGACAGAGCAAGAAAGGTAGTTTTGATTTAATTCTTGGCTTCTCTGAAATGTGCCTGTATGTTGCTCAGGGGTGGGAGGGGGAGGGACCATAGAGCTAGAAGATTCTCATGGATGGAGGGGAGAAAAATGGCAGCATGAAGGCGCATTGCTCTCCATTTAAAGGGCCATTTTCTATGTGACACCTTAGAAATTATTTAAAATATAATCTTTTTAAAATGGATTGTATTATTTATTTGTCCACACTGTGCAGCATGTGGGATCCTAGTTCCCCAACCAGGGATGGAACCTGGGCCCTCTGCATTGGAAGTGTGGCGTCTTAACCACTGGACTGCCAGGGAAGTTGCTCAGATATAATCTTGAACATAATCAACAGCCACGCTTCTGCCTGCCTCCCTCTGCTCCACCTCCTCCCTCAATGACCTTCGAAGGAAAAGATCTGGGGCTGGTGCACTGGGATGACCCAGAGGGATGGTATGGGGAGGGAGGTGGGAAGGGGGTTCAGGATTGGGAACATATGTACACCCGTGGCAGATTCATGTTGATGCATGGCAAAACCAATACAATACTGTAAAGTAATAAAAATAAAATAAAATAAAATACTACTGAAAAAAAAAAGAAGGAAAAGATCTTAGGTAAGTCTACCCTTCCATCAATTCCTCTAGAATAGCTAAAAGGAATTATGGCTTAAATGATCACTCAGCTTTAATGAAGGTAAATCTGTGCTGACCATTGAAAAGAGACAGAGTAAGTTTGGCTTCTGTGGCTCAGAATATCTCCTCTACCCACAAATGCAATGAATTAGTAATAAATAAACCAGTTTTGTGTGTGGGTAGCACTGACTTTATTTCATGTATCTGGCTATTATCTGGGAGCAGAGACTCTGCCTTACTTATTTCCACAAGAATATGAGCTGTGTAATTGTGATGACATGATGGATGCTGATATCACATTTCCTGGGTTCCAACCCTGATTCCACCAATGCCACTTAGCTGTGTGACCTTAGGCATGTTAATTTACCTCTCTGTGCCTCAGCTTCTTATCTGTAAACTGGGAGTGATAGTAATACCTACCTCCTGGGGTGGTTGTGAAGCTAAGGGAAAAGAGTAGGTGTAAAGCTCTTAGCTGTCGCTCTGAATGTGCTAGCAGTCTCACAGTGCCTGGAACAAGGCCAAGTGTGGTTAGCACAGAGGAAGAATCACCACAGTGTAAGTGGTGGTCATGCACTCACTTGCTAACCATGGTTATCAGATGCTGCACTTTCCAGGCACTGTGAATGCGATGGAAAACCCAAGACACAAGATCCCTGCTTCATGCAAGTTATATGCATTTACATTCTCATGGGGAGGCAAGACAGGAAACTAACAAAAACATCATCTACAGTAAAATGTTATGAAGGGATGAGAGAGATGCTCTAAGGAGAAGCCACATGGCCTGGGAAGTAGGGCATTATGGGAAGAACTGTTTTGGGCAGAATGGTCAAGGGAGATCTCTTCATGGAGGTTGCCTTTCTGGAGACCACAGAGATGGAAGGGAATGGGCCATACTCCTCACTGGATTGGAGGGTTTAGGCAGGCATCCAGCTCTCATTGGACTTCTGTTTTGGTGGGAGAGTCAGATGTGACATCTAGCCCTACAAGCAAGCATGACAAGAGTTGTCACAGGAAAAATGTGGGGCACTCTGAGGACACCACCTATCCAAGTGTCTCTCCTCTGGAAGTGACAGAAATCCCTCTTAACTGGATTAATGAAAAGAGGGACCTTCTAACTCAGGCAAGTTAAAGGTTGGGGTATGTTGGCTTCAGGAATGGCTGAATCCAGGTGTCCTAGTGGTGGCTTTAGGACAAAGTGATTTGGTTGTACATATCTTTGTGTGTATATCTATATTCAGTTTGGTACAAGATGTTGAATATAGTTCCCTGTGCTGTACAATAAATCCTTGTTGTGTACCTATTTTATATTTAGTAGTGTGTGTCTGTTAATCTCATTTTATTTCTCCTCCTACCTTCCCTTGGATAACTATAAGTTTGATTTCTATTTCTATAAATCTGTTTTTGTTTGGTAAATAAGTTCCTTTGTGTCATATTTTAGATTTACATATAAGTGATATCATATAAATTTGTCTTTCTCTGTCTGACTTGACTTAGTATGATAATCTTTAGGTCCGTCCATGTTGCTGCAAATGACATTATTTAATTTTTTATGACTAGTAATATTCCATTATGTATATTGGGTTGACCAAAAAGTTCGTTTGTTTTTTTCCCTCCATAATATGGCTCTAGTAGCACTTTAACCTCATTTGAAACTAGTCTTTAACCTCATTTGAAACAATTTTGTTAGATTGTATTGTGACAGTTGTCATATCAGTGTGCATTTAAAAACTTATCAAAATTGGTGAATTTTTGTGTAGCCATTTTAATATTGAAGATGGAAGGAAAAGAGCAACATTTTCAGCATATTATGCTTTATGATTTCAAGAAAGGTAAAAAATTGCACCCCTTGTGGCTCAGCTGATAAAGAATCCACCTGCAATGTGGGAGACCTGGGTTTGATTCCTGGGTTGGGAAGATACCCTGGAGAAGGGAACAGCTACCCACTCCAGTATTTCTGGCCTGGAGAATTCCATGGACTGTATAGTCCATGGGGTCGCAAAGAGTCAGACACGACTGAGCAACTTTCACTTTCACTTTCAAAATGCAACTGAAACGCAAAAAAAAAATTGTGCAGTGTATGGAGAAGGTGCCGTGAGTAACAGAACTTGTCAAAAGTGGTTTGCAAAGTTTCAAGCTGAAGATTTCTCACTGGACGACACTCCAAGGTCAGGTATACTAGATAAAATTGATAGCAATCAAATTGAGACAGTAATTGAGAACAATCAATGTTAGACCATGTGGGAGATAGCTCACATACTCAAAATACCCACATCAAGCATTGAAAATTATTTGCACCAGCTTGGTTATGTTAATCACTTTGATGTTTGGGTTTCACATAAGTTAAGGGGAAAAAAACCTTGACCATATTTCCACATGCAATTCTCTACTTAAATGGAACAAAAATATTCTGTTTTTAAAACAAATTGTGACAGGTGATTAAAAATGGATATTGTACAGTGATGTGGAATGGAAGAGATCTTGGGGCAAGTGAAATGAACCACCACCAACCATACCACAAAGAAAGTCTTCATCCAAAGAAGGTGGTGTATATACGGTGGGACTGGAAGGGAGTCCTCCATTATGAGCAAGTCCTCTGTTGTAACCAAGACCACATGCTTTTTTGATGACCAGCAAAAACTGTTACAGCTTAACTGGGAAGTCCTGACTCACCTGCTGTATTCACTAGATATCACACCTTCGGATTTCCCTTCATTTTGGTCTTTACAAAATTCTCTTAATGGAAAAATTTCAATTCCTTGGAAGAGTGTAAAAGACATTTGGGACAATTCTTTGCTCAAAAAGATAAAAAGTTTTGGGAAGTTGGAATTATGAAGTTGCCCTAAAATGGCAGAAGGCAGTAGAACAAAACAGTGAGTGTTTTGTTCAATGAAGTTTTTGGTGACAATGAAAAATGAGTCTTTTATTTTTACTTGAAAATGGAAAGAACTTTTGGGTCAACCCTACACACCCCCACACACCCATACACACACACACATATGTTACTGTTGTTCAGTCGCCAAGTCATGTCTGACTCTTTGCAACCCCATGAACTGCAGCACACCAGATCTCCCTGTCCCTCACTATCTCCTGGAGTTTGCCCAAGTTCATGTCCATTGAATTGGTGATGCCATCCAACCATCTCATCCTCTGTCACCCCTTTCTCCTTCTGCTTTCAATCTTTCCCAGCATCAGGGTCTTTTCCAATGAGTTGACTGTTCCCATCAGGTGGTCAAGGTATCCATTCATCTGTTGATGGACACCTAGGTTATTTCCTTGTCTTAGTTATTGTAAATAGTTCTGCTATGAACACTGGGGCACATGTGTCTTTTCAAAATTGAGTTTTCTCCAGAAGACAGAGTAACTACTGAGCAACAGAGCCAGTGTTTGAACTTGCTGCCTGACTCTGGTATGCAGCACAGCCTCCCAGGCTTTTAATTAGAAAAATGTGTATTTGCGTCCCAGCTTTGCACATGCTCACTGTGCACTTGGACACGTCGTTTTGTATCTCCGAGCCTTAGTCCTCTCACCTGTAAAATGGGTTAACAGCTACAACCTTCAGGAGGACTGCCATGAGTATCATGGCTGAAGAGGCTGTTTGCAAAGTTCCATAAAATTATTCAGCTTCCACCACTGCCTTTGTGATAGGCCTCAAAGAGCTGAGACAGTTGAGAAATGGGCCCCGGTGCCAAGCCTTAATGTCTTCACATTGACTGTTGCGCATAACAGATTGATTTGTTCCTGTTGCTCTGAAGAGAAAAACCAGCTCTGGAGGGGATTGGCCTTGGGGAGGATGGGAGCCGGGTTCTGGGTGTGCGTCTAAACCTCAAGGGTAGTATTTCCCATAAGTTTTCTCTGAAGAACCTGCACACAGACTAACCATTTTCCTTGCCATAAATAAAGGTGGCCCCACCGGCTCTGAGGCTGGAAGGAAATATCAATAACACGACTAATTACGGAAATTGCATAATGCATCATTAGTTAGTGATTATGACTTTGTCAAGCGCCTGTTAATTTTTATGTAAGAATCACTCAGTGTGTGACATGGACATATGAGCTTGTCATCTGGCTTTGCTTTCTGGTGGGGGAGAGAGATCTTGAATGTTTAGGTTAATAATGTGTCGGGTAGAAGGATGAGGAGGCAGAGTAGGGGGGTGGAGCAAGAGGAAGGGAAGGATGGGAGAGGACTTGAGGGAGGAAGACAGCAGAGGAGCCTGTGGCGGGACAGGTAATGTCATACTTGGAGAGATGCCCAAGGGAGGAGTCAGGAGCCGGCCTCAGAAGGTGACTGGTGTCAGATGGGCCTCCCCCTTCTATCCCAGAACCCAAGTTTGCATGGGGTGTTGACACATTTTCCTAATAAGATGGCTTTATCATTTTACAGCCTCCCCAGAGATTCCTGACATGTCTCATCTTGCTTGAATAAATTATTAATTTGGTCTAATTAGGTTCATCCAGCAGCTGGGAGGCAGGTTGAGCTAATTCGGGCTTCCTGTGTGGGTCTGCATGGATGCTTGGCTCCGTGGAGAAGGTGGTTGGAGTGGAAGGCTCTTGGAGGGTTTGAGGAAGGGGGAGATAAAGCTTCCTGTCATTTCATCTGCTTCTGTGACTATTTCTTCTCAGGCGCCTGACAACTGAGAAACAAGTGCTAAAAACCTCAGTCTTTCCTGGGACACCTGGATCCCAGGAAATTTCGGCAGCAGAGTTGCTTAGGTCAGGAAAGGACATGGTTTGAAAAAGTGAATTCTGTCAAGGTGTCTTCCAGCCTGGCGTTCAAGGAGCTCCACAGTCAGGCATGTATCTATCAAGTTCATTGCCTCAGAGTACCAGACTGTCAAAGACAGCTTTAGCTGATGGTTTTTAAAGCAAGACAGGTCCAGCTTCAGAATGTGGCTCCATCCCACGTAGCCCTTTGAATTCAGGAAGTTATGTCAACTCTCTCTGTGGCCTTTATCACACTGAGATAATAATGACTGGCCCTTGCACTCACTGTCAAGATGAATGGAGTTGATCAATGCCTGGAAACTTCCTAGGATGGTGTCTGGCATTGTGTTCAGTAAGTGGTAGCCATGAAGTTCATGGGAGAAGCAGAGCAGCAACAGTTACAGCTGCTTTATGTACAGGGAAATGAAAATTCACGGATTTACGCGGGACAGATGAGACAAAATCTCTATCCATTGTTCTTCCAGCC
Organism: Bos javanicus; assembly: GCF_032452875.1. Lineage (NCBI taxonomy): Eukaryota > Metazoa > Chordata > Mammalia > Artiodactyla > Bovidae > Bos > Bos javanicus. The sequence continues at coordinate 74,006,275 of NC_083872.1, read as the reverse complement.
CCATCAGGTCACCTCTCAAGTTTGACATTGGCATTTAACTATTTATCTTTTTAGATAAAAGTTTATGTTTTCATAGGCGATGAAAACAATGTGCTTCTGAGCCCTAATTATGTTTTAATGATACTCAAATCCCCCTGACACTTCTCCCCAAGTAATAACATTTCAAGATTTAACATGCTTTGGGGAAAACAAAACCATCTTCCTGGTGCTTCAAGTGCTGCTGCTATTTCTAAGCAGCAGCACTGGAATCCATCTCACCTTCCCCTGAGCCCTGGAGCCCGGGTGGGAGCTCAGGCAGCACGTCTAGGCTGGGTCTTCGGTGGTTCTCTCTGGGTTTGTCTCCCAGGCTGGGCTTCAAGCAAATGGAAGAGATGCTTCCTCCCCCAGGTTAGGGGCTGTGACTAGGAGCTCTATCTCTTATATCAGTGCCCCGGCTCAGTGTATGGCATCTCATGGCATTTCTAAAAAGTCTTGGTGGGTCAAGAAAATATGCTTAACGACAGAGCTGCAGTGGCTGTCATTTAATCGTTCCTCAGGGTTCAGAAGGCCCCAGAGCACCTCAAGGTCATCCATTTAAATCAATCAGGACACATAATAAATTTCACTCACTATTGCACTGCTTCTGTGCCCACGTGCCGGCTCACATAATCAGGGGATCAGAGACTCCCTTGTTGACAGACAGGAAGCCAAGGGCAGAAGAAGAAAACTTGTGCAAGGTCACCTGTGTTTAACTCTTCCCTCTCCACGGCCCCTTTCATTACAACATTATTGACTCTTCTGATTATACATATGCGTGCATGCTCAGTCTCTTCAGTCGTGTTTGCTGCGCTATGGAGCCTATGCCGCCAGGCTCCCCTGTGCATGGGATTTCCCAGGCAAGAATACTGGAGAGGGTTACCATTTTCCTCTCTGACTATATGTAGATATCGATATAACAGATGATCTATGTATGTATGTATATATATGTGTGTGTATCTTTTCTCTACCACTTTATGCCAAGATTGCTGCAACCCCTCCTCACTGATCTTCCTGCCTTTGTCTCTTCCATCTCAGGCTATTTAGCTTCACAGAAAGAAAGATTCTCCTGAAAGAGGGTTTCTTTGTCTTACTCCATTTCATTTTTTATTTTTTTTTTGCTCTTTAAGAAAATTTTTATTGAAATACACCTGAGATATAACCTTGTGTAAATTTGAGGCATATAGCATGTCAATTTGATATATTTTATATTGTAGTATGACTGTAGTGATAATTAGCACCTCTATCTTGTTTCATAGCTATCATTTCTTTTTAGTGGTTGGTTATTCTGTTTCTTAAAAGAAGCTACTGTGACTTTTTCCTACTGTTTGTCCAAGGAAAGAAAATTTATACAAACTTGCTCAAGAAGAGTGTATGTGCATGGGGGTAGGGAGGGGCTTCAAAATTTGTCCGAGTGCTTAATACATGATACTATAACCATTTGTGCTGTTGTTGATATTATTGCTTATATTTTTTTTATTAATATTAATCTCTAATAGAATTCTAGGGTAACAAACAAATCAGTGCAGCAGTACCTCAAGGGAATTGGAACTGAGACTCAGCAAAAGTATTACTTCTTCTAGGAAATGTTCCTGACACCCCAATGCTTTAAATGGATTCCCCAAGTGGCCCACAAATCCAAAACAGTCAAGAACCATTATCTCAGTTCTTATTGATTTTGTCCTGGGATCAAGTCAGACATCAGGCAGCTATGGATTTGGGCTTTATTGTTTTGGCCCTTGTAGAGTTGTTTCATATAGGCCTTCATTGAAAGACATTATAAAAAAGCAGGGCAAAAACAGGCTCTTGGGTTTGTTACAGGAATATCCAGAAACTGGTGTCCATTACCTCTATCCTTTCCCCTTTACTGGGGACAAACTTCTCTCAGTCTATGCAGCAGGGAAAGTTGTCATTGTTCTGCTGGTTTGTATTTGATGCTTTGGACATTGGGAATTTGCAATCATGTCCATGTTTCCCTCTTTGCTTTTGCTGCTAGGAATCTCAGAGTTACCTCTCCAGCTGACCTCAGGCAAGGATTTTTGGATTTGTGTGCTAATATCACTTCATCGTATGCTATTCTCTACCTATTTTCCTTTTGCTTTAATTTCATGATAAAGATTCTGTTTTACTATTAGCATCCCTGTAACCCTCATTGATTCTTTTGGATATCAAGTAGTGTATCAGTGAACAAGTATTCCTCCCTATCCTTGTCCTCCTCATCCTGATTCCAAAGCCTGCATGAGAACAGAAAACCCCTAGAGGTTGCCAGGCAGAACCCATTCCCAGATCCCATATAGTTGAATTTTTAACCCACTGTTAAAATCTCAGTCTTTTAACTGGAGAATTTAGTCCATTCATATAAATTATAATTTATATATTTAGACTCATTTCTGACATCCAATTTTGATTTTTTATGCATTTCACTTTTTCTAGCCTTTTCCCTTTTCCTTTCATATTTTCTTTTGCTCTGATTGAGACATTTTTAGCCTTATTTCATTTCTACCTCTGTGTTGAGAAGTTGTGCTAAAACCATGTTTCTATTTTTTGTGGTTTCCCTAGAAATATATATGATAATAATATTAACATTGTATGTTATAATAAAGCAACATATATAATCGGGGCTTCATTGGTGGCTCAGATGGTACAGAATTTGCCTGCAATGCAGGAGACCTGGATTTGATCCTTGGGTCAGGAAGATCCCCTGGAGAAGGGAATGGCTACCCATTCCAGTATTCTTGCCTGGAGAATTCCATGGAAAGAGGAAACTGGTGGACATGGGATTGCAAAGAGTTGGACATGACTGACATGTTATAATTATATAAAACATACTGAAATAACATATAAGAATATAACACATACAAATGGAAAATATTATATGTCACATATACACATATATGACAATGTCCTAAAATTAGTATCTTTACCTTCCTCCTGAACAAAGCCAGGTTCTGAGAATGCTTTATTATTATCTTCCTCCAGACTTATTTCTCATTGTTCAGTATTTTAATTTCTTTTTTAACCTCATATACTGGTCATTACTGTGAGTGTTTCATTAAATCAGTTTTTTTTTTTATAGATCTTTTTTTAAAATTTTATTTTATTTTTAAACTTTACAATATTGTATTAGTTTTGCCAAATATCGAAATGAACCCGCCAAAGGTATACCTGTGTTTAAATCAGTTTTTATTTAAATTTATCCACACATTTACCATTTATTTATTCTTGTTTCTTTTTTCATGTGAAACATTCTCTGGGACCATTTTCCTTCCCTGTGAAGCATATCCTTTAAGAGTTCCCTTTGTGAAAGTCTGTTGGTTAATAATCTCTTCTTGCTCTCCTCTCCTACCGTCCTCCTTCCACAAATGCCTTTATGTCACCTTGGTGCAGAATTCTAGGTTGATGATTGTTTTTAGCACTTTGAAGATGTTAATTCACTCTCTGTTGCCATGAAGTCAGTTTTCTTCCACTGTTGCTATGAAGTCAGTTGTCAGTCTTATTATTTCTTTGTATGTAGCAGATGCCTTTCTCTGATTTTTTTTAAGATTTCTCATTTAATCCTTTCACTGGACAAGTATTTATTGATGGTTATTATGTGCTTGGTGCTCCTTCCTGTCACGGAGCCTTGAATCTTGAACCTTTGGCATTCTGAAATTTGCCTTTAATGTATCAAGATAGGAATTTCTTTTCAATTTATCTTGCTTGGAACTTTCTTGGGTTCCTTGACTTTTTAGTTTCATGTCTTTCATCAGTTCTGGTAAAATCTTAGTCTTTTTATCTCTGTAAATACAGTGTATTCATTATTTTCCCTCTCACTTTGAATTCTAATTAGACATTGTTGGATATTTCATTCTGTCCTCTATTTCTCTTCACTTTTCCTACCTTTATTTTTATCTCATGGGCATTTTAAACACTTTTTAAAAAGTTATTTTCTCTTTTGATAATTTTCACCTTAGCTGGTTCTAATTTAATCTATCCACTGAATTTTACATTTTAATTATATTTTTAGTTCTGTAATTCTGTTTTAAACATATGCCTGGTAATCTTGATTGTTTCTTATTTTTCTGTCATACTTTAAGTGCCCTCTAATCCTTGCCTTGCACTGATACCACCCTGTCCTGGTTACTGTAGCTTTATGGTAACCAGGTAACTTGGAATCACATAGTGAAAGTTCTTTAACTTTCTTTCTCAAGACTTTTCTGCCCATCTTAGGTCTTTTATATGTTCCTTTGTTTTAGAATCAGCTTATCAGTTTCTTCAAAAAGTCTTGTGGGGGCTTCCCTGGTGGCTCAGTAGTAGAGAATCCACCTGCTAATGTAGGTTAGATTGTAGGATCTAACGGGTTAGATCCCTGGTCCAGGAAGATCCCACATGCCATAGAGCAACTTAGCTCGTGTGCCACAGCTGCTGAGCCCATGGTCTGGAACCTGTGCTCCACAAGAGGAGCACTGCAATGAGAGGCCTGTAGACCACAGCTAGAGAGCAGCCCCTGCTCGCCACAACTACAGAAAAGCCCACACAGCACTGAAGAGCCAGCACAGCCAAAAATAAATAAATAAAATTAATTTTGGTATTTTAATCAAGATCGCACTGAATGATACGTAAATCTGAAGAAAATGGACAGAGTATCTCCTCATTTATTTAGACCTTTAATTTTTAATAGAGTGGTCTTGCATGTTTTTTTGTTAGAGTCATTATTTGGTAATTAATTTTTAATGCTATTTTTAATTAGATTGTTTTTAAAAATTTAGTCTTTTAACTGTTCCTTTCTGGTATATAGAAATACAATTAGTTTTTATGTGTTTTTTAGTTGCTCAATTGTCTTTTGCAACCCCATGGACTGTGGCCTGCCAGGCTCCTCTGTCCATGGGATTTCCCAGGCAAGAATATTGGAGTGGGTTGCCATTTCCTTCTCCAGGGAATCTTCCCAACCCAGGGATCCAACCTGAGTCTCCTGCAGTGCAGGTAGATTCTTTACCACTGAGTCATCTGGGACCCAATTTTTATGTGCTAGCCTTATATTCTATGAACTTGCTAAATTCACCTATTAGTCTTGTTGGTGTTTTTGTAGATTCCTTAGAGTTTTCTATGTAAACAATTTTTCATTAGGGAATAAAGATATCCTTATTTTCCCTTTATAATATTTATGCTGGTGTTTCATTTTTATCACTTTATTGCACTGGATAGGACTTCCTATGTCATGCTAAACAGAAGTAGTAAGAAAATACGTCTTTGACTTCTTCCAGATTTTAGGGAGATTCAGTGTTTCACTATTAAGAAGGATGTTGTGCATGTGTTTATGCTCAGTCACTTCAGTGATGTTCAACTCTTTGTGACCCTATGGACTGTAGCCCTCCAGGCTCCTTTGTCTGTGGGATTCTCCAAGCAAGAATATGGAGTGGGTTGCCTGCTCTCCTCCAGGGGATCTTCCCAATTCGGGGATTGATGCCCCATCTGCCTGTGTCTCCTGCATTGCAGGTGGATTCTTTCCCCACAGAGCCACCTGGGAAACCCAAATAGGATGCTAGCTGTAGATATTTCATGTGCTATGCTGTGCTGTGCTTAGTCACTCAGTCACGTCCGACTCTTTGCGACCCCATGGACTGTAGCCCGCCAGGCTCCTCTGTCCATAGGGATTCTCCAGGCAAGAATACTGGAGTGGGTTGTCATGCCCTCCTCCAGGAAGTCTTCCCAACCCAGGGATCAAACCCAGGTCTCTCCCATTGAAGGCAGATTCTTTACTGTCTGAGCCACCAGGGAAGATATTTCATAGATGCTCTTTATTGGATTGAGGAAGCTCCTTCCTAGTTTTAGTTTTCTGAGAATTTAAAAAATGAATTGGAACAGAGTTTTGTCAAAAGCCCTGTTTTTTTGTTTTTTTTTTTTTCGTCTTTTGACATGAATGTGTGACTTTTATCCTTTATCCTGTTTATTTACTTATTTATTTGTGACTGTGCTGGGTCTTCGTTGTTGTGAGTGGGCTTTCTCTAGTTGTGGTGAGCAGGGGCTACTCTCTAGTTGCTGTGTAGGGGCTTCTCATTGCATCGCTTCTCTTACTGCAGAGCATGGGCAGGCTTCAGTAATTGTGGTGCACCGGCTTAGCTGCCCCACGGTATGTGGAATCTTCCCGGACCAGGGATTGAATGCGTGTCCCCTGCACTGGCAGGTGGATTCTTAACCAGTGGATCGCCAGGGAAGTCCTATTCTTTATTATTTTAGTGTGATGAATTACATTGCTTTCTTTTTTTATATTAAACCAAGATTCAGATTCACAGAATGAATACCATTTGGCCATGATGTATTATAATTTCATTATATTTCACCAATTCAATTTGCTAATATTTAATTAAGGGATTTTTGCATCTATGTTCAAAAGGAGTACTAGCCTGTAATTGTCTTCTCTTATGATATCTTTTTCAGTTTTTGTTATTGAATTTTGACTGGCCTCATAAAATGAGTTGCAAAGTGTTTCCTCACCCTTTGGTGCCCCTATCCTCACCAGATACTCTCTCAGGAATGAAGGGATCATTTTTCCAGCTTCTGGGAATAGTGCCTATTGGTGACTCAGCCTCAGGAATTGCCCTGGGATAAGTGGAGCTGTCTTACTCTGTACCCAATGACTAGGTTGATGTAGGACCACAAAGATCTGGATCCCGCTTTGGTTTGGAACAGCTTTAAAGAGGCTGAAACCTCTCACAACCCCATCATTGTTCAACTCCTTCTGTTTAGTCTTTCTTCTTTTGCTCCATCATCGGTGTTGCTCCTCAGAGCATATTCTCACAAACCACTTCAGTAAAACTCTATCCTAAGGTCTATTTCTTGGGGACCTCAATCCACGACAGAGTTTATATAAAGCTGGTTTTATTTATTTCTTAGATGTTACAATTCATTAAGCTATCTTGACCTGGAGTTTTCCTTGTGAAACAGTTTTGGTTAAGAATTCATTTTCTTTCACAGATATGGGGCTATTCAAACTTCCTAGTTTTCTTGTGTTGTTTTCAGTGAGTTGTATTTTTCAAGGGATTTGTTCACTTTGCCTAATATTAATATAGGTAAGTTAGCTTTTTCATGCTTTAGAGCTTATTTTGCATGGTATTTTTTTAAAGAAATACTTTAATCTGTCAGTTTTCATATTTAAAGTGCTTTATCTGCAAATAGTGTGTTGTTAGGGTTTTTTTTTATTTACACTGATAATTTCTGGTTTTGTTTTTTATTGTTTTATTTTTTCTTTTTTGGCTGCATCATTTGGCTTGTGGGATCCTAGTTCCCTGACTAGGGATTGAACCCAGGCCCTTGGCACTGAGAGCATGGAGTCCTAACCACTGGACCATATTTAGTCATTAAAAAATTTTTATTAGTGTCTAGTTAATTTACAATCTCTGATTTTGAATTGAAATCCTTAGTCCTTTTACATAAGTGGAAGTATTGATCTTCCTTCTGGGTATATGTTTTTAATTTGTCTTTATTTTTTTGTCTCATCTATTTTAGTTCCTCTGTGAGTTGAGTAATTTTTACTATTCAGTTTGAACTCCTTTATTGTTTTATATGTGCTGTGCTTCATTATATGTGCTTTTAAAAAGTCATTGGTGGGATAATTTGGGAGAATGGCATTGAAACATGTATAATATCATATAAGAAATGAATTACCACTCCAGGTTAGATGCAGGATACAGGATGCTTGGGGCTGGTGCACTGGGATGACCCAGAGGGATGGTATGGGGAGGGAGATTGGAGGGGGGTTCAGGATTGGGAACATGTGTACACCCGTGGCAGATTCATGTTGATGTATGGCAAAACCAATACAATATTGTAAAGTAATTAGCCTCCAATTAAAATAAATAAATTTAAATTAAAAAAAAAAGGAAAAAAAAGTCATTGGTCTAGAAATTACAATATGTATCTTTAATACATCACTGTACCTTCAAATAATATACTAATTCACAATGTAAGAACGTTAAAACAATGATTTTTGTTTTATTGTCTTCTTGCTTTTTATACTCTGTGGTTGTATAGTTTCCTTCTATGCATGTTCTAAACCTCACAATAAATTGTTATTATTTTTGCTTTGATCAATCTTTTAAAATATACCAGTTCAGTTCAGTCGCTCAGTCATGTCCAACTCTTTGCGACCCCATGAATCGCAGCACGCCAGGCCTCCCTGTCCATCACCAACACCCGGAGTTCACTCAGACTCACGTCCATCAAGTCAGTGATGACATCCAGCCATCTCATCCTCTGTCGTCCCCGTCTCCTCCTGCCCCCAATCCCTCCCAGCATCAGAGTCTTTTCCAATGAGTCAACTCTTCACATGAGGTGGCCAAAGTACTGGAGTTTCAGCTTTAGCATCATTCCTTCCAAAGAAATCCCAGGGCTGATCTCCTTCAGAATGGACTGGTTGGATCTCCTTGCAGTCCAAGGGACTCTCAAGAGTCTTCTCCAACACCACAGTTCAAAAGCATCAATTCTTCAGCACTCAGCCTTCTTCACAGTCCAACTCTCACATCCATTCATGACCACTGGAAAAAACCATAGCCTTGACTAGATGAATCTTTGTTGGCAAAGTAATGTCTCTGCTTTTCAATATGCTATCTAGGTTGGTCATAACTCTCCTTCCAAGGAGTAAGCGTCTTTTAATTTCATGGCTGCAGTCACCATCTGCAGTGATTTTGGAGCCCCCCAAAATAAAGTCTGACATTGTTTCCACGGTTTCCCCATCTATTTCCCATAATTAAAATGAGTTATATAAAAAATATTTACCCTCATATTGATCATTATTTTTTCTCTATTTCTTCCTGCAGATCCAGACTTCTATCTGATTTAATTCCCCTTAAGTCTGAAGAACTTGTTTTTGTGTTTTTATAGTGCTAGTCTGATGGAGAAAAATTCTCTTTGCATTTTTGTGTTTGAAAATATATTTCTTTCACTTTCATTTTTGAAGGATATTTTCATTGGACATAGACATCTTGGCTGACAGGTTTTTTTTTTTTTTTTTCTTTCACCACTTTAAAGATGCTGTTTCACTGTTTTCCAGCCAATTTTGTTTTCACTGAGACATAAGTTGTCATTCTTATTATTGGCGCTTCCATATATGATATGGCATTTTTCTCTTAATACTTCTAAGATTTTAAAAAATCTTTAACTGTGCCCTCCTGAGATGTGGATTTATTTATATTTATCCTGATTAAGGTTCACTGTTCTTATTAGATCTGTGGGTCTAAAATAAATTTTTGAATTTCATGTAGAGATGAAATTTAAAACAAAGTTAAAAATGAGTAAGTTTTGATGAACCCATCACATAAATTCTCTACTCTTCTATATATAGTGTCAAGAACAGATTATGAATTAAAAGTTTCATACCACAGAGGAGATACAAAACTTCTGGATTGAGAGAGGAAATAGTTAGGGAAGATTGGAGCTTTATTATTTAGTCATTACAAAGAGCTCTGCTTGTTCCTTCTTTCCAGGAAAAAATAAAGAGAAGAGGAAATGAAAGAATTTCCCAATTGATTTTGGTACCTGAGAGCAGAGGGAATATGTGCCCTTTTTCCTGCATCAGCCCTGGAAAAATGGCAATACCCCACGATTCTCCTGTGTCCCATTTGGCCTGAGGAACCGAGTAAAAATAGTCACAGGGATCTGTCAGGGGTCTGTCAGGGGTCTGTCAGGTGTCTGTCAGGGATCTATCAGGGGTCTGTCTGTCAGGGGTCTGTCAGGGGCCTATCAGGGGTCTATCAGGTGTCTGTCTGTCAGGGATCTATCAGGGGTCTGTCAGGGGTCTATCAGGGGTCGATCAGGGGTCTGTCTGTCAGGGATCTGTCAGGGGTCTGTCAGGTGTCTGTCAGGGGTCTATCAGGGGTCTATAAGGTGTCTGTCAGGGATCTGTCAGGGGTCTATCAGGGGTCTGTTAGGGGTCTGTCAGGCAGAAATTACCAGGTGAGTCTTATAAGTTTCCTGGGGAGCAAAAAATTACTTTCCTGGATCCCACCTGTATCACAGAGGTCAAGAAAAGCTTCAGTCTCCCAGCAGAAAGTTGTCTGGAGGCTCTGAGTGGAATCTAGCCATGAGAGGACTTGGAGGTTTGGGTGCTGGGACAAAGACATATAACACTGTGTTGTCTGAAGATGCCTGAAGATGTCTGAAGATGCCACATGGTTAGATAATGATGTCTTGTTACTCAAAGTGTGTGTAGGGTCTGGCTGCTTGATGCTAAAGAAAGCCAATAAACAGGCCAAGTTGGTGGAAAGGGAAGTTTGCTTTATTTCAGATGCTGGCAACTGGGTGGGTTGGAGAGGGTGGCAGACATCTGTCCAAAGGCTGAAAACTCCCTTCTCCCATCACCACCCCCACCCCCCCCCCCGGTAGCCAGTGGGCCAAGACCTTTTATAGACAAAAGTGTGGGGGGATACATGCTGAAAAACAGCAGTCAGCTCTGACAGTCATCTTCAGATCGGTCATCAGTGGTCTGTCCAGCGTCATCTTGGTTGTTTCAGGTACAGTTCATCTTCAGGTCCAGGGTTAGTTTGTTTCCATCTCTTTGAAGCCAGTTCTTAGAATTGTGGAGGCTTATGTCATGGGTCAAACAAGAGATGGCAAGAGTGAATGTCGACATTCTAGGAATCAGCGAATTAAAATGGACCGGAATGGGTGAATTTAACTCAGATGACCATTATATCTACTACTGCGGGCAGGAATCCCTCAGAAGAAATGGAGTAGCCATCATGGTCAACAAAAGAGTCCAAAATGCAGTACTTGGATGCAATCTCAAAAACGACAGAATGATCTCTGTTCGTTTCCAAGGCAAACCATTCAGTATCACAGTAATCCAAGTCTATGCCCCAACCAATAATGCTGAATAAGCTGAAGTTGAACAGTTCTATGAAGACCTACAAGACCTTTTAGAACTAACACCCAAAAAAGACGTCCTTTTCATTATAGGGGACTGAAATGCAAAAGTAGGAAGTCAAGAAACACCTGGAGTAACAGGCAAATTTGGCCTTGGAATACAGAATGAAGCAGGGCAAAGACTAATAGAGTTTTGCCAAGAAAATGCACTGGTCATAACAAACACCTTCTTCCAACAACACAAGAGAAGACTCTACACATGAACATCACCAGGTGGTCAACACCAAAATCAGATTGATTATATTCTTTGCAGCCAAAGATGGAGAAGCTCTATACAGTCAGCAAAAACAAGACCAGGAGCTGACTGTGGCTCAGATCATGAACTCCTTATTCCAAATTCAGACTTAAATTGAAGAAAGTAGGGAAAACCACTAGACCATTCGGGTATGACCTAAATCAAATCCCTTATGATTATACAGTGGAAGTGAGAAATAGATTTAACGGCCTAGATCTGATAGATAGAGTGCCTGATGAACTATGGACGGAGGTTCATGACATTGTACAGGAGACAGGGATCAAGACCATCCCCATGGAAAAGAAATGCAAAAAAGCAAAATGGCTCTCTGAGGAGGCCTTACAAATAGCTGTTTAAAGAAGAGAAGCGAAAAGCAAAGGAGAAAAGGCAAGATATAAGCATCCGAATGCAGAGTTCCAAAGAATAGCAAGAAGAGATAAGAAAGCCTTCTTCAGCGATCAATGCAAAGAAATAGAGGGAAACAACAGAATGGGAAAGACTAGAGATCTCTTCAAGAAAATTAGAGATACCAAGGGAACATTTCATGCAAAGATGGGCTCAATAAAGGACAGAAATGGTATGGACCTAACAGAAGCACAAGATATTAAGAAGAGATGGCAAGAATACACAGAAGAACTGTACAAGAAAGATCTTCACAACCCAGATAATCACGATGGTGTGATCACTGACCTAGAGCCAGACATCCTGGAATGTGAAGTCAAGTGGGCCTTGGAAAGCATCACTATGAACAAAGCTAGTGGAGGTGATGGAATTCCAGTTGAGCTCTTTCAAATCCTGAAGGATGATGCTGTGAAAGTCCTGCACTCAATATGCCAGCAAATTTGGAAAACTTAGCAGTGGCCACAGGACTGGAAAACGTCAGTTTTCATTCCAATCCCAAAGAAAGGCAATGCCAAAGAATGCTCAAACTACCGCACAATTGCACTCATCTCACATGTTAGTAAAGTAATGCTCAAAATTCTCCAAGCCAGGCTTCAGCAATATGTGAACCGTGAACTTCCTGATGTTCAAGCTGGTTTTAGAAAAGGCAGAAGAACCAGAGATCAAATTGCCAACATCCGTTGGATCATCCAAAAAGCAAGAGAGTTCCAGAAAAACATCTATTTCTGCTTTATTGACTATGCCAAAGCCTTTGACTGTGTAGATCACAATAAACTGTGGAAAATTCTGAAAGAGATGGGAATACCAGACCACCTGACCTGCCTCTTGAGAAATTTGTATGCAGGTCAGGAAGCAACAATTAGAACTGGACATGGAACACAGACTGGTTCCAAATAGGAAAAGGAGTACGTCACCCTGCTTATTTAACTTATATGCAGAGTACATCATGAGAAATGCTGGGCTGGAAAAAGCACAAGCTGGAATCAAGATTGCCGGGAGAAATATCAATAATCTTAGATATGCAGATGACACCACCCTTATGGCAGAAAGTGAAGAGGAACTCAAAAGCCTCTTGATGAAAGTGAAAGCGGAGGGTGAAAAAGTTGGCTTAAAACTCAACATTCAGAAGATGAAGATCACGGCATCTGGTCCCATCACTTCATGGGAAATAGATGGGGAAACAGTGGAAACAGTGTCAGACTTTATTTTTTTGGGATTCAAAATCACTGCAGATGGTGACTGCAGCCATGAAATTAAAAGATGCTTACTCCTTGGAAGGAAAGTTATGACCAACCTAAATAGCATATTGAAAAGCAGAGACATTACTTTGCCAACAAAGGTCCATCTAGTCAAGGCTATGGTTTTTCCAGTGGTCATGTATGGATGTGAGAGTTGGACTGTGAAGAAGGCTGAGTGCTGAAGAATTGATGCTTTTGAACTGTGGTGTTGGAGAAGACTCTTGAGAGTCCCTTGGACTGCAAGGAGATCCAACCAGTCCATTCTGAAGGAGATCAGCCCTGGGATTTCTTTGGAAGGAATGATGCTAAAGCTGAAACTCCAGTACTTTGGCCACCTCATGCGAAGAGTTGACTCATTGGAAAAGACTCTGATGCTGGGAGGGATTGGGGGCAGGAGGAGAAGGGGACGACAGAGGATGAGATGGCTGGATGTCATCACTGACTTGATGGACGTGAGTCTGAGTGAACTCCGGGAGTTGGTGATGGACAGGGAGGCCTGACATGCTGTGATTCACGGGGTTGCAAAGAGTCGGACACGACTGAGCAACTGAACTGAGCTGAACTGATGTCGTGGGTACAGAATTTGACATCATGTAGTTAACTTCTTCCACCTGAGGTTTCAGTATCTGTAAGACAGCTCACAGGATATGGCTCAGAATATTATCTGTAGTCCTTGAGAAGGAACTAAATATGCTTAATGACTACATTATTATTATTCGGCCTCCTTTGACTGTTTTCCTTTGTTTCTGCATTTCTCATTTCTCCTATTAAACTTTTTCTTTGACTACAGTTTTCCACAGACAAAAGGCAGGCAGAGGATATGGGTGGCAGGCAATGACCATAGGGTCCTGCTCCATTTCAGTCTGAGGATCAGATTGAAGCTCCTTATACTTGTGCTTTGACTATTTTAACTCTTGAGAATATGAGAACTACCCAGCAGAAAAGTAGACTAGAAACTGAGTGAGGTTTAGTTTCTGCCATCAAACGAAATGAAGCTTAAGAGAGAAATTAAATTCATTGATGGTAATATGTTTTATTTCTCGCATCTGTGAGCTTTTGGACTGTGGTTCTATCTGCAGTGCTGGACTATTATTATTACTGGGTTATCAGGTACTCCCCCTAGGATGTCCACATTGTATCTGATCACTAAGTCTCATAAGTTTACTGTATTATGTTACATTGTGCTCAATACTTAGTAGACATCCCATAATGATTGAATCACATGGTTGAATTCTTTGATGTATTGGACCAACTAAAGTGCTAATTTCCTTCCTGGATGCCTGGTCCACCTTCTGTTTCAGTGTTTGATTCTTTTTTTTTAAATTTTTTCTATTTATAGTCCACTATTTAGGCAGAAGATGGGACAATTCAGGGGGAAAGGGAAAGTTCGGAGGGGAGTGTGTATGTGTGTGTGCTCAGTCGCTCAGTCAGGTCCATGTCTTTGTGACCCCATGGATTGTAGCCCTCCAGGTCCCCTCTGGACTTGTCAGGCAAGAATACTGGAATGGGCTGCCATTTCTTCCTCCAGGGGATCTTCCTGACCCAGGGATTAAACCTGTGTCTCACGTGTCACCTGCATTGCAGGTAGATTCTTAATCGCTGAGCCATCAGGGAAGCGCAGTGGCCAATATCCTAGGTCTTCATGGGTGTGCTCAACTACCTGAAGCACTTATTAATTTCTTCCTTTATGGAATCTCAGACACTTCTGTGTTCTTTTTCAGCACATGGCTCACTCTCATAGATACATATAGTGAATGTATATACTGTTATGTTAGAGTTAAAACCAGAAGTGTAATTCGAAAACACATCATGGAAGATCTTGACACCAGGCTGATGTGTTTGAACAGAATCTTGCAGGCTTGTGGAGTACAGAGGCATTGAATTTTAGACCTAGAAGAGACTTGATAAGAATGGTGTTTTAAGATTAGCCTGCTTTTCTGGCATTGAGATGTCTAGGAAGCTTTTAAAAAACATAGAAAACCTAGATTATTTTTTCTTCTCTTTTTAGGAAAAAGAGCCCAATTATCTTACATAAAGTGATATGTGTCAGGTGGGCCTGGGAGGTTAACAGTAGTAAAAAGCCATCTTCTAAACATGACACAGAGTATGTCCAGTCTCTGCAACTTTCTACATCCTCAAATATGCAGAGTTTTCAAAGATGATGCCGAGACTCTACAAAAAAGGAAATTTTGAAATCTAGTGCATCTTAGGATTCTAACTTTAGCACTTCCTCTCCAATAAAGCCTTCCAGGATCTTTCTAGCCCCCTAGTTCCCATTGTAATACTTATCTGTTCCAATTTTAAGGCTCCTATCACTTTTTTGCCTTGACCGAGAGTTGGTGGCCCTGACTTACATGCTCTTTCAGACTGGGAGCTCTTTGAAGGCTGGGAAACATTATCTCTAACATGTAGTGGGCACTCAAAATATGGAGATTAACTACATGTGAACATCTAATAATATATGTGAACCACTGGTACTTACAAATCCTCAAAGGGAAAAAATGATTAGCATCTGTTCATGGAAATTTTAGATGGAAGTGTACTTAATTGAATGCTTGCATTCATTCTTTGAGGAGAGGAATTCTGGTAAGCTTAGGGGTAGGGAATTTTTAATTCTGATCATAGTCTGGAATCCACAGAAAATAGTTGATCACATTCAGTTCAATTCAGTTGTTCAGTCATGTCCAACTCTTTGCAATCCCATGGACTGTAGCACACCAGGCCTCCCTGTCTATCACCAACTCCCGGAGCTTGCTCAAACTCATGTTCATCAAGTTGGTGATGTCATCCAACCATCTCATTCTCTGTCATCCCCTTCTCCTCCTGCCTTCAATCTTTCCCAGCATCAGGGTCTTCTCCAGTGACTCAGTTCTTTGCATCAGGTGGCCAAAGTATTGGAGCTTCAGTTTCAGCATCAGTCCTTCCAATGAATATTCAGAACTGATTTTCTTTAGAATTGACTGGTTTGATCTCCTTGCAGTCCAAGGGACTCTCAAGAATCTTTTCCAACACCACAGTTCAAAAGCATCAATTCTTTGGCGCTTAGCTTTCTTTATGGTCCTATAAAAGTTGATCAAGGGTCACCTATAAAAGAAAAAGAAAATTTGACAAGAAATTTCACAAAGTGTAGAATGTCCTTCTCTCGTGCATTCCAAATTAGGAGCAGGGATCACATATATTACTCTCTGATGGGGAGTAGGAATTGGGCTTTGGGATCAGACATTCCTGAGCTTGCATCCCAACCATACTAATTCTCAGCTGTGTGACTTTAGCCAAGTCACTCAACCTCTTTGAGTCTCGATGGCACAGGCTTTGAATCCAGACTACTTGAATTTGAAGTTTGACCCTGTAATGAACAAAATCGTGTGCCTCAATTTTTTTCATTCCTAAAATAGGGGAAATCATAGCCCTTGACCTTAGAGTTATTATGAGGCTTAAATGTGTTTTAACACTTGTGAAAGTGTTTTGAAAAGCATTTGACACACAGTAGGCACACAGTGTATCTTTTTTTATTACTATTACTTTATTACCTTTCTGAGTTGTTGTGTGGATTATGTATAAGCGTATCTATAGTATTATCTAGTGATTTTAGTTCCAGGCTTGACACAATAGGCATGGACTAGAGACTGATTCGGAGAAGGCAATGGCATCCCACTCCAGTACTCTTGCCTGGAAAATCCCATGGGTGGAGGAGCCTGGTGGGCTGCAGTCCATGGGGTCGCTAAGAGTCGGACGACTGAGCGACTTCACTTTGACTTTTCACTTTCATGCATTGGAGAAGGAAATGGCAACCCACTCCAGTGTTCTTGCCTGGAGAATCCCAGGGACCGGGGAGCCTGGTGAGCTGCCGTCTATGGGGTCGCACAGAGTCGGACACGACTGAAGCAACTTAGCAGCAGCAGCAGTGATTTTAGTTCCAGGCTTGACACGAATAGGCATGGACTAGAGATTTGATTCAGAGAAGGCAATGGCACCCCACTCCAGTACTCTTGCCTGGAAAATCCCATGGGCGGAGGAGCCTGGTGGGCTGCCGTCTATGGGGTCACACAGAGTCGGACACGACTGAAGCGACTTAGCAGCAGCAGCAGAGACTGATTAGCAAATGGGCATACACTCCTTTTCTGATCATTTTAGAAGAAGCAGGGAGGGAAGGAGAAAAGGACCATGGCAGTGGAGAAAGAGAAATAGTAAAAGGAAGTGGTATTGGTGAGGCAAGACTCAGGAGGAGAGAGAAAGAAGGAAAATGCAAGGGAGAGAGCAGAAGAGGAGAGACAGGGAGACAGATTCATTCTGGTGTTTTTCTATTATTACTGTTTAAAATTTAAGTATAGTGGATCTATAAAGTTTCAGGTATGCAGCAAAGTGATTCAATTATACATCATATATATACATATTTTTCAGGTTCTTTTCTTATAATATCTTATTACAAGGTATTGAATATAATTCCCTGTGCTATACAGTGAAGTGAAGTGAAGTTGCTCAGTCGTGTCTGACTCTTTGCGACCCCATGGACTGTAGCCTACCAGGCTCCTCGGCCCATGGGATTTTCCAGGCAAGAGTACTGGAGTGGGTTGCCATTGCCTTCTCCAGGGGATCTTCCCGACCCAGGGATTGAACCCGGGTGTCCCGCATTGTAGACAGACGCTTTACCATCTGAGCTACCAGGGAAGCTATACAGTAGGTCCTTGTTATTTATTTCACATACAGTGTGTATCTGTTAATCCAGAATTCCTAATTTGTACCTCCTCTCCCCTATCCCCCTTTGTCAACCATACATTTGTTTTCTATGTCTGTGAATTTCTATTTTGGAAGTTCATTTGTATAATTTTTAATATTCCATATGTAAGTGATATCACATGATTTGTCTTTCTCTGTCTGACTTCACTTAGTATGATAATTTCTAGGTCCAACCACGTTGCTGCAGATGGCATTCTTTCCTTCTTTTTATGGCTGAGTAATATTCCACTGGGTACGTATACCAAATCTTCTTTATCCACTTACCTCTTGATGGACATTTGGGTTGCTTCCATGTCTTGGCTATTGTAAACAGTGCTGCTATGAACATCGGGTGCATGTATCTTTTCAATTCATTGAGGTTTTGTTAAGTCAGGGCTCACACTCTTTATGACTCATTAAAGGTAGGGACTTCACATTATTTTCTGTTATTTTGAAATATTTACCAATAGTTAACCATGGCTTTCTGAGAAGTTCATTGTCAGCCTCTGGCCGGGAGACAGTCCTTTGGACAGCAGCAGCAGCAGGATGGCACCTGCAGAGCTGAGGCTGGCTCTCCTTTGGCCCCAGCTCCCCACCCAGCTGAGCTTTGTTTGTGGCAACTGCCTGTTAAGAAGACCAGGAAGTTTACCCCCCAAATTTGGAGCCAATGGGAGTGTCCCCTGCTGTGCCTAACCCCTCTGCCAGCCATTGTGCATTTGGACTCACTTGGATGGATGCCCCAGCTGAGAGAATCCGCAGAGACCACTGGCTGCATCTCCTTGGCATTCCTCGCATGCCTCTGTGATGTTTGGTGCTTTCCAATTTCCTTTTCAATCACAGTTGCCCCTGACTCCTGTGGACATACCCACTTGGTCTTGCTCCTCTAATTTCAGGGAGACAGGGCAGTGGAAGGGGCTTGGTTCAGGGAGGAGACGAAGCAGAGAATGGGCACAGCTGCATTGTAATTTTCTATTCAGGTACTTCACCAACATTTGGCAAGAAGTCCCTGATTTTGTGTGGGTGTCCCTGGGGCTGCCAGCTTCCCAAAGCTTCCTGATGTCCACCAAGGACATGGCCATGTTCTCCTGTCCATCAGTGCCAGCCTGGTGCTCTGCTTGTTGGCACATCACAGGGATGGTAGCTCTGAGAATGGAGGCTAGTTGTTGAAAGGCTGGGTGTGTAGAGGAATCATGGTAGGGACCCCCAGGTCTTCTGGAAAAAACAGAGAGCATGGTCAAGGCAGGCAGTAGTTCTGGGCCAGAAAGACAGGTGAGAAGCAGCTGAGTCAGTCTGGGATCAGGTGGGCAGTAAGGTGTAATTTCCACGTTTGCGGAGCATCTCATAGAGGCGAGGCTCGTATCTGTCCACATCTGTTTCCTTCCTGGAGTGATTGATGAGCTGTCCTATCCAAGGTCGCCCCTTATCTTCTTGAGGACAGCACTGCAGCTGCTTGTGCCTCTCCTGCAGCATCGGGCTTTCCTTCTAAACTCTGAATCCTTTCCATCATCATACAGATATGCTGTAATAGTTTTCATCTTAAACAAAACCCTTCTTTGAATCCAAATTTCCCTCCTGTGGCTCTTTCTCCCTTTTCTTTTTAAAAAATATTTATTTTAAAATTTTATTTATTTATTTGGCTGTGTCAGGTCTGAGTTGTGGCCCATGGGATCTTTAGTTAAGGCGCGCGCGTGTGTGTGTTAGTTGCTCAGTCGTGTCTGACTCTTTGCAATCCCATGGACTGTAGCCCACCGGGTTCCTCTGTCCATGAATTCTCCAGGCAAGAATACTGGAGTGGGTAGCCATTCCCTTCTCCAGGGGACCTTCCTGACCCAGGGATCGAACTTGGGTCTCCTCCATTGTAGGCAGATTCTTTACTGTCTGAGCCACCAAGGAAGCCCAGTTAAGGCATGCGGGATCTTTTTTCTTTCTTTAGTTGCAACATGCAAACTCTTAGTCCCCTGAACAGGGACTGAACTCGTGCCCCCTGCATTGAGAACGTGGAGTCTCAGCCACTGGACCACCAGGGAAGTGTCATCTTCTCTCTTTCTTTCCTCTCTCTTACTGTAAAATTCTTTGAAGAGTTTATACCTTCAGCCCATGCCTATTTGAACCTAGGACATGTATATCCAGTTACCTGCCTGACAGTTGCCTATTTCTACTTGTATATTTCACAAATATTTCTAACTTACAACTCCAAAACTTAACTCAGGATTCTACTTCCTTTCAGCCCTGGCCCTAGGCTGATTTTCTCCCTGTCTTCCCCATCTTAGTAAGTGATTTTACCATCCACCCAGGGCTTCTATGGTGGCTCAGTGGTAAAGAATCCCCTGGCAGGAGATGCAAGAGACACAGGTTTGATCCCTGGGTAGGAAAGATCCCCTGGAGAAGGGCACGGCAATCCATTCTAGTACTCTTGTCTGGAAAATTCCATGGACAGAGGAGTCTGATGGGCTACAGTCCTTGGGGTCACAAAGAGTTGGACACAACTGAGCAACTGAGCATGCATGCTTATTCAAGTCAGAGCCTCAGAAAGGATCCTTAAGTGCTTCTCCTCTCTTACCAGTCCACATCCAGTCCATTAGTGTGTATGTGTGCTAAGTTACTGCCATGGTGTCCAACTCTGTGCGACCCGTGGACTGTAGCCCTCCAGGCTTCTCTGTCCATGGGATTCTCTAGGCAAGAATACTGGAGTGGGTTGCCATGCACTCCTCCAGGGGATATTCCTGACCCAGGGATCGAACTCACGTCTCTTAGGTCTCCTGCATTGGCCGGCAGGCTCTTTATCACTAGCACCATCTGGCAGCAGGTGTATCTTGGTGATGTCCTGACTGTGTTCACTGATCTCACTGTCATCTCTCACCTGGATGACACCCGTGGCCTTAATTTCAGTCCCTCTTTCCACCCTTGTCCTGTGGATCTGCTGCTCTGACTGCTTGCCTGGGTTCTTGTCCTCACGGTTCTGCTTTCCTCCCTCCCTCTGCCCCCCACACTGCCCCTCCCTCAGCCTTCCTCCCCACGCATCAGTGTTGCTTCATGCCTGTTCTGTGCCAGCTGTCAGGTGACTGCTGGGGATCCAGAGGTGATGGCGGTGTGGTCCCTGCCTTAAGGGACTCCCAGCCAATGTTCCCTTTTGCTTCCTCTGTGTGCTAACTTCTCCCTCACCGATGAATGTTCCACTTGGGTCTCTGTGTGCTCTTGTTTGGGGGCTGACACTAGCTCCTAGAAACACCAGCCAGGAGCTCAAACCAACGTCTGCTTTCCAGAATCAAGAGCCAAATCTGTGGGGTAGGGAGTCATCTCAATAGCCAAGAGTGGGAGGGGACAAATGATGAAACTGAACTTAGGCCCTAGGAAGCACAGAAGTTCAAAATCAGGAAGTCTGGTTGGCTCAACAAGTCCAGAAATGGGACCCTCGTATACTGCATTTGGTTGCACAGGTTGTGAACTGCACAAGAGGCTGCCTACCACAGGGGGCAAGTGGGGACTGAAATCAGCCTTCATTCCTTTCTTTTTTTGCCTTGAGCTTGAGCACCAGTTCCCTGGAGAAGATCCCCTAACACCCAGTTTGGAGTGGGTCTCACTTTTTTGGTCCTCATTTCCCTGTTTGGTCTTCCTAGCTCTTGTCAAACTTGGAATTGTGCATCTCTGCACTGACTTATTTATTACTGAATGTCCCACCAGGCTGCCCGCTCACAAAGGCAGGAGCTCTCTCTGTGTATCTAGCACCTGGCACATTGTGGGTGTTGGTTCATATCTGTGGAATGAAGGACCCAGGGCAGAAGTGGAACAGGGGATGGAGGTCAAGAGAGAGGATGAGATCAAAGTGCAGGTGAGTAGGCGAGACCCACGCCAGGCCTTCCTAACTGGCTGGGCCCTGTCTGGTTCCCAGGGTCTCCGTAACTATTCCCAGGTTCCTGCTCAGCTTGCCCTTGGCCCTTCCAGGACCTCACATTGTGCACCTGCTGTGTGCTGGCCCTGTACTAGGTGTGGGTGATAGAGGGAAGTGGTAAGGTCATGTCCCACCCTAAATGAACTTACCTGCCCTGGTGAGACAAGGCTTGTGAGCAGAGAAGCAGGCACAGGTGCAAGGAGATGAGTGCAGAGAAGTGGCAGAGGAATCACGCCTTCTTGAAGAATCAGAGAAGTTTTAGAGAAGAGGGGGCATCCAGGCTGGGACTCGAAGGAGGCACGTGATTTCCCTGGAGAAAATAAGAAGTGAGGGGAAGGGCAGTCTGGCCCAGGGGAGCAGCAACTAGACGGCCCAACAGAATTGTGTTCTTTGAGGCTTCAGCACAGGGTGTCTCTCAGCTGCTGAGCCAAGGCAGTTTAATACTTTCAACCAGTCTGCAGGTAATTATTATTCATTCTATTCTACAGATGAGGAAACTGAGGCTCAGGCAGGCTAACTGGGATGCCCGAGGCCACACAGCGAGAATGTAATGAAGACAGTGGAGGTTTTAGGAAAGGATGTGAATGTGAAAGGGCATCCTTGTATTATTCTGTTCATGCTGCCACAACCAAGCACCCAGACTTGGGGGGCTTATGCAGTGAAATTTCTGTCCTCACAGTTCTGGAGGCTAGAAGTCCAAGATCAAGGTGTCGGCAGGGCTGGTTTCTCCTGAGGCTGCTCTCCTTGGTTTGCAGACGGCCGTCTTCTCCCGGTGTCTTCCCATGGTCGTCCCTCTGTGTGTGTCAGTGTCCTAATCTCTCTCCTTATAAGGACATCAATCACAAGGGATTAGGGCCCACCCTAAGGACCTCATCGTAACTTAATTGCCTCTTTAAAGAACCACGGAACAGCACATGGAACTCTGCTCAGTGTTATGGGGCAGCCTGGATGGGAGGGAAGTTTGGGGGAGAACAGATTTGTGTATAAGTATGCTGAGTCCCTTTGCTGTTTACCTAAAACTATCACAACATTGTTAATTGGCCATGCTATGCTAAGTCACTTCAGTTGTGTCCGACTCTGTGTGACCCCATAGACGGCAGCCCACCAGGCTCCACTGTCCCTGGGATTCTCTAGGCAAGAACACTGGAGTGGGTTGCCATTTCCTTCTCCAATGCATGAAAGTGAAAAGTGAAAGTGAAGTCGCTCAGTCGTGTCCGACTCTTAGTGACCCCATGGACTGCAGCCTAACAGGCTCCTCGGTCCATGGGATTTTCCAAGCAAGAGTACTGGAGTGGGGTGCCATTGCCTTCTCCGTAATTGGCCATACCCCAGTACAAAATAAAAAGTTTAAAAAAAAGGTCTATGTCCAGGGCAGTCACATTCTGAGGTTCTGAGGGTTAAGGCTGTAACAGATGAATTTGGTGGGGGGTGGGGGCAGCGGGCAAGGACACAGTTGACAGTTCGACTCATAAGAGTTCCTCTGAGGCTGTATGTGGAAGCCGATCAGAGAGGTTGGGGAGGACATAAAGAGACCCAAGGAGCCATGAGCAGCCTGGTGAGGGGTGAGAGGAGGCTCTGGGGTGGATGGTCCAGCTCCAAAGGCCTGTGGCCTCTCGTTGTAGAGATGAGCTGGGACGCGGTTCTCAGGGAGAAAGTCTGTGATCTCCAGATGGTGAGGCACAGATGCTCTCAAGGGGCGTCCCCGTCTCCCCATCCTGTCCCCATACTGAATCTGGGACTGCCTTTTCACAAAGGAGACTAATTGATAGTCCAGGGTGATAAAATGTTATCACTGTCATGCCATTGAAATGCAACAGCAATGCTGGGTCCTATACATCACCCGGGGCTTAAAGAGGAGAGTGAAATGAGCATTGCATTATAAACCACAAAGCCCATTAATCACATGGCTACAAACCATAAATATGACAAGTACATCCATCAATCCGGCACCTTTCTTTCTGGTCTGCGAACGTACGCATTAGCAACTTAATGGATTTAGAAGGCATTTTCTCCTATGGACTGGGAAGCAGAGAGTATTTTATGATTAGCCTCATGGGCCCAGAAGGAAGGAAGAAGGAGTCACCTTCTCCAAAGTGCTGAGGGGCGTTCTAGGGGGTGTCCAGGCACTGGTCGGAGCTACTGATTCTGCCTGCACTCTGAAGACGCAGGAAAACAGAGCGTGGCCTCTGGTGGGAAGGAGCCTTCAGTGGCCATGACCTGTCTGCTCCCCACCCTCTACCTTCGTCCCCCACAACTACAGCTTTTTGACCAGAAGGCTCAGGCCTGCTCTGGGCTTCTGGGCTGATCTTTCTCCAGGATTGGAGGGCTTGAGGTAACTTGAGTTTAATGCTGGAATCAGGTCCATTCCTGCTATTTGAGCTACTTTAGTTTTGTCTCAATGATGGGTATCCTGCCTGTGGAAAACACAGAGACAGAGGCCCGTTGGTGGCAAGAGTCCTTGTCCTCCACCTGCTCATGGGAACCCCTACTTGTCACCGTATCCTGACCTCAGGACATGGATTTACGGATTTTAGCACCCCAAAGATGCTGAGATATTTTCATTGTTTTAGTTCATGTTGTTCCTCAGCCTGGAAGGCCCTTCTCCCAGGCCAGTGGCTACTTACTCTGCCAGACCCAACCAACCCAATGGTCCCCTTCCCAATGGAGCCGTGACCCAGTCCCCCAGGCAGCCCGGTCTTGCCCTCCCTTGAGCCCTTTGTCACTTTTCTTTCACTGGTCTGTGTCTTCTCTTGGTCTATGAGCCCCAAAATGGTGGGCACTGGATCTTGTGCAAAGCAGAAAAGAGGAACTGATGTTTGGCAGGCAGTCAATAAATATTCCAGAGCGCACCCCTGATCGCCCTGTGCACGCATTGGCGCTTAGTCGCTCAGTCGTGTCTGACTCTCTGTGACCCTATGGACTGCAGCCCACCAGGCTCCTCTGTCCATGGGGTTCTCCAGGCAAGAATACCAGAGTAGGTTGCCTTGCCCTCCTCCAAGGGGATCTTCCTAGCCCAGAGATTGAACCCACATCTCTTAAGTCTCCTGCATTGGCAGGTGGGTTCTTTACCACTAGCGCCACTTGGGAAGGCTATTCTCACTGTAGTTCCTCCTGTATGCATTTTTGTGTCCCCCCTCCTTTGGCTGTGTCAGGTTTTAGTTGTGGCACAAGAACTCTTAACTGTGGCCTGTGGGATTTAGTTCTCTAACCAGGGATTGAACCTGGGCCCCTGCACTGGGAACGTGGCATTCTTAGTCACTGGACCACCAGGGATCTCCCTGCATTTCTGTCTTATATACCTTCGCACCATGTATTAGCTTCTTATTGCTGCTGTAACAAACTACCCCAAATTGGGTGGCTTGAAACAGCTTGAATTTATTATGTTACATTCCTCACAGAGCTGGAAGTCTGAAGCATGTCTCCCTGAGTGCGAACAATGTGCTGGCTGGGCTTCTCTCCTTTCGTTTTGGGGAGAATCTCTCTCCTTATCTGTTCGGCTTCTGGGGCCTGTCACACGCCTTGGCCCCTCTCCTCTACCTTCAAAGCTGGCAGTGTTGCATCTCTTTGGTCATCGTGTATATCACACGTCCCTCTGACTACAGCCAGGAGGGAAGGACCCGTGTGATTAGATGGGGCTCACGTGGATAACCTGGGCTTCCTTGGTGGCTCAGATGGTAAAGAATCTGCCAGCAATGCAGGGAACCCAGGTTTGATCCCTGGGTTGGGAAGATACCCTGGAGAAGGGAATGGCTACCCACTCCAGTATTCTTGCCTGGAGAATTCTGGGGACAGAAGAGCCTGGTGGGCTACATACAGTCCATGGGGTTGCAAAGAGTTGGACACGACTCAATGACAAGCACTTTCACTGGGGATAACCTAGGCTAATCTCTCCATCTCAAGGTCCTTAACCTTGATCAGTTCTGCAAAGTCCCTTTTGTCATGTCAGACAACAAATTCACAGATCCTGGGGATTATTAGGATGTGGGCATCTTTGGGGGCAGTGATTTTGTCAACCACATATATACAATTTCCTCTACCTGGACTTTTCTGCCTTCTCTGTGTCTACCTAGCTAGCTTCTATGGAACCCTTCAAGACTCATTCAAATATCTTTCTCCCCAGCCTTCCAAGAAACTTCCCCCGCACTCCTCGGATGCTGGGAGTCAGTCACTCCCTGTTGAAGTTTCCATGAAGCCAACTGTGTTTTACCGTAATTGTTAGTGTATATCTCCTCCTCATTTGACAACAAACAAGATCCTTGGGATTGAGGTCTCTGACTTAGTTGTCTCCATATCCTTAAAATCTATTATAATGTTGAACATAAAGTGCTCTGTGTTTGTTAAGTGAATAACTATGTTTTTTCTTTTTATACAGTTTTATTCAGAGAGAGTGAAAGTCATTTTTTTTTCCTTTTATAAACTGTCAGTTCTTTCCTCATTTTTCCACTAGGAGTTAATCTTTTTTCTTATCTATTTATATGATGTCTTTGAATATAATGCTATTAATCCCTGTTCTGTAATGTTTCTGGTAAACATTTGCTCTCACTTTGTTGTTTAAAAGTCTCTTTTCAAATAGGGACTGGGGGCTGGGATTGTTCAGCATGGCCCCGCCCATTTCCGTAGGGAATGATATTGACCTACATCCTTCCGTCCTCCAGTGAAGCCAGCCATCCCCCACCTCTCCCCCACCCTGCAGCTCCCAGCCCTTGGCTTCAAAATCTTTCATTTTGTCTTCAAAGGGAGTTGAACTTGAAGCGTCTTTCTTGGGTCCTCTGGGAGCAAAACCACTTTGCAGGCTTGAAATCATTCATTTCCTCCATTTCTTTTCTCTCTACTAGTCCTCACAAATAATCTCTGGCAATTATTAAGCATTTTTGTGTGGCTTTACACTTTTGAGTGCTTAATGATCCTTTCCTGGTTTATCAGAGAAAGCAGAATCTTTTCCTTCTTCTCTCGCCTCCTTAGGAAATTCTGGGGTGTGGGCATCTTTCTAACAGAATGAAAAGGAGAAGATCCCAGACAGCGGCCATCACCCAGTCTGGATCCAGGATTTCAATAAAGGAAACAAAGATCCAGAGGGTATGGATGTCCCTTGGGGTCTCAGGGATGCTTGATGATGAAGACACACCGCGGGAAGTGAGGACTGAAGGAAACAGACAGTCCCTCTGCCGCAGACTGGCTGTTTGTGCCAGCCCCCAAATTCATATGTTGAAATGTTAGCACTCCTCCTCATGGCATGGTATTAGGGGGCATGGCCTTTGGGAGGTGCTTAGGTCCTGAGGGCGGAGCCTCATGAATGGGATTCCTGCCCTTATTACAGAGACTCCAGAGGGCTCCCTAGTCTCTTCTATACCATGAGGTTACACTGAGAAAGCAGCCATCTCTGAGCCAGGAACTTGGCCCTCACTAACACCAAATCTATGGGCACCTTGATCTTGGATTTGCCAGACTCAAGAATGGTGAAGCACACATTTCTGTTGTTCATAAGCCACTCCATCTGTGACATATTTGTAATAGCCGCCTGAATGGACTGAGAGCCTCGTCCGGAGAGGCAGTAGGCTAAGGGGATGATGGGTCCAGAAACCACCTTGAGAGACCATGTTCTCACTGGCTGGTGTGTTGCAGTCACGGCTCTACCGAAGCAGGACCTCTGTCCTCTCCAGGTCTGAGAATAATCCTCCACTATGAACAGAGGTGACCTAAAGATTTCAGGAGTTCTTCTGGGTTTGCTATTCTGTGGTCGGCCATCCAGAACAGAAGTGTGTGTCCTGGGATCACCATGGTTGACTTTGGGTTTAAATCCTGCCTCTGTCAATTACCAGCTCTGTGACCTCAGCTTGATAGGATTAAGGGTAGGTAGGAGGAACAGGCCCACCAGCAAGTCACAAGCCTGGGATCTGGAGCATGTGAGCTGGGTCATGGGAGTCTTCACAGCGGCTGTTTTGCAAACTTCCTCCTCCCTTCGGCCAAGACTGCTCCAGCCTTGACTTGCGCCTGATTTCTATGTGCATTGCAGCTGCCTACAGAGTCTGGCTTCATTCTTGACCACCCCCCACCCCCCCACCCCCAGCCAGTCCATAGTGTAGGGGTCCCAAGACCCTACTCAACCACAACAAACTCCATCCCCAGAGTTCAGACTTTCTCCCAATTCCTTATCCACTGGCCAGTGCCTTTCTCCCTGGCACAGTAAGGCCCCACCTGCGGACCACACCTTCCGACGTCTCCTGAGGTACCTTCGCTCCTGTGCCCAGGACTCCTTCCTTGGATGGCCCAACTGTGGCTAACTCCCTTTAGACAAGACAAGGGGCCCCAGCCTACCCACTGACTGCCCCCCTTGCTGATACCACCCCAGAGACAAGACCCCCATCCTGCTGACCATCTTAGCTTCACACCTGGGCTAGTCCTTTTGTGAGACCCTTATCCATCCTGGGAGGAAACCCCTCTGAAAAAAAGTACTATTGATTTGGCCAAAGAGCTTATTCGGGTTTTTCCATAAGAAATGGGCCCTTCAGCAACTGGCAGAAAGGCCAGACCCACACAACCCTGTCCAAGGAAACTCCAGCCTTGGCCCACCCTCTTCCCTCTGGCCTGAGAGCTGTGTGGCTAGCTGTGCCAAAGACCATAGGGACCTCAGGGGCGTGAGGAGCGGCAGCCCAGGCCAGGCGTGTGTTCTACTTGACCACCTGGCCTAGCCCCGGAGGACTTCAGTGAAAAGTCAGTCCTTCTCCAGGCAGAAGAGGAGGGCATTTAATCAGGGGGCTGCATACAAGGTGGGGTAGAGCCAGGAAACCTTCAGGCTGGTAAAGCTTCCTGGGCCTGGAAGCTCCTGGAAAGCACCATCAGCCCTCGACTTGAATGGACAAAGGAAGGTGCTGTTTGGGACCCTCAGAGAGTTGTAGCTATAAGTGAGGCCACCAGGACCAGGGGCTTTGGGTTGAGGAAGGAGGAAGTGGGGGAATAAATATTCCAGCTTCTCTCTCCTCTTGCCCTCTAGTCTCCTTCTGCTGCCTCCCATTGGCTGCTCCCTACAGGGAGCAGAGGACCAGGCAGCCTCTTCTTATAGCTGAGACTTGCCTCTGAGATGCAGAGCAGAGTGGAGAGGGAGGAGAAGAGGCTCATGGAAGCTTCGAGCATCCAACTCACCTCTGGGTCAAGGTCGCCCTGCTCTGTTACCTGCCTGCAAGCATAGAGGGCTCCCCACCCTCAAGGGCGGCTGTGGGGGCATCTCTAAGTGGTTTCTCTGAAGCTGAGCTGGTTTGACTCAGAAATCAGTGCAGTACAGAGGTGTCAGATCCCTGAGTTTAATTCCTGGCTCTACTGCTTGCTGGCTGTGTGACTTCAAGCAGATACTGTAGGTGAGTCTCAGGGTCCTCTCTGGTATAGTAGGGACAGACACTCCAACCTAGGTTCCTGTGAAGATTAAACACGGGGACTTCCCTGGTGGTCCAGTGGTTAAGACTTCACCTTCCAATGCATGGGGTGCGGGTTTGATCCCTGGTTGGGGGGCTAAGATCCCACATGCCTCATGGCCAAAAAACCAAAACATAAAACAGAAGCAATATTGTAATAGATTCAGTAGACTTTAAAAAAATGGTTCACATTAAAACAAATCTTAAAAAAGATTAAATGTGATATTGGTTCACCCCCTTCCAAGCCCTGCACCTAATGGGTTTCTAAATATATTCTTATGTTACTCTCTCCTCCATCCCTGTGTGGTATCCTTATTAGCATCCTTATTTCACAGAGGAGGATGCTCAGCGAGGGTAGATGACTCGCCCCATGTCTCATTCCAGCTAATAAGTGGTGTTGCCAAAGCCTTAACCAAGGCACAGGCTACTCCCTGTGACAAGTGATGCCGACTTCATGGAGAGCCTGAGATGTGTAAGCTCAGTGTGAAGTGAAAGTGAAAATTGCTCAGTCGTGTCTGATTGTTTCTGACCCCATGGACTATATAGTCCATGGAATTCTCCAGGCCAGAATACTAGAGTGGGTAGCCATTCCCTTTTCCAGGGGATCTTCCCAACCCAGGGATCGAACCCAGGTCTCCTGCATTGCAGGTGGATTCTTTACCAGCTGAGCCACAAGATAAGCTCAGTAAATCGCACTTAATACTCTTACAGTAATACTTTGTAGATGGAAAAGAATTAATAACTACTGGGTACCTCCAGGTATTGTAAGAAGCACTTTCCTTGAAATGATCTTAGCAGTTGGGATTATTAACCTTGTGGATGGGAAAGCAGGTTGAGGAGGTTAAATGTTTTGTCTCAGTCCTGCTCTTGCAGCCATGCTAAGTTGCTCCAGTCATGTCCGACTCTCTGTAACCTGCCAGGCTCCTCTGTCCATGGGATTCTCCAGGCAAGAAAACTGGAGTGGGTTGCTGTGCCCTGCTCCAGGGGATCTTCCACACCCAGGAACTGAACCCGTGTCTCTTGTATCTCCTGCATTGGCAGGCAGATTCTCTACCACTAGCGCCACCTGGGAAGCCCTACTCTGGCAATCAGCTTGCAGTCAGTTTATTTTAACTATGTATTCATTTATTTGTCTACCTGGGGTCTTAGTTGTAGCACGTGGGATCTTCACTGTGTTGGTGTGAACTCTTTTGCTGGGTCATGCAGGCTTAGTTGCTCCATGGCAGGTAGGGTCTTAGTTCCCCAAGCAGGAATGGAACCTGCATCCCCTGCACTGCAAGGTGGATTCTTAACAATTGGGCCACCCAGGGAAGTCCCTTGCAGTCTGTTTAATTTTAGCACATGGCTTTGCGAATTTGGGGAAAAATAAACCCAGTCTTGTCACTATCTGCTCATGGGACTATTACGTATGGTACATTTAGAGAAGTGTAAAATGGAAACGTTTTCAGAAAAAAAAAAAAAAAGCAATGTTCTTCATCCAAGTGGGGGAACAATACTTGGAATAAAATAAAATACCTACCTCTCAATATTTCAACTATTTTTTCTTCTACAATGTTATCTCTCTGATGAGGAGTGAAAGCTTTAGGGCCTGCTGGTGACAGAGGGAGGCCGGTGGAGCCAGACATGGGCCAGATGGAATGGGCCAAGTGTCCAATCCGTTCCTTTAATGACTCCTGGGCCGGGGCGACCTGTCACTGTGAGCAAGGGGGAGGGAGAAAAATGAACCAATTCGTTTCTAAATGGCTCTGTAACTCCAGGGTGTTATCGAGCAGAGACAAAGGACACCCCATAATTCTTGGGAAGGGAATCAGGATCTCCGGGAAGCAGGCACAGAGGCTGTCCCATCGTCCACCACCCCCACACCTCCCTGGGATCTGAGCTCCATAAATACACAGCAAGATCGATCTCCGGGCGCCACCGATTTTCTCTGGCTGTTATTGATCGCATTCTTAGATGAGTGGAGGCTTTTCGACCAGAACTAAGCTCTGTGTATCTTTCTTGGAAGTCTCTGCAGTGCCGAGAGCCTGGCCAAGAGAGGAAGCGATATCTCCCATTCCCTTCTCAGAATGCTGCCCAGCCGCTGTGTCCTGGGTGAGAGGAAATTTGAGGCTTGTCTGTCCGTGGGCCACTCTGTCTTTCAGAAGGTGTCAAGTTTGGAAGTTTCCCCACGAGAGAAGAAAATGATTTCAGCTGATGGCATCTATAGATGTGTTCTTTATCATAAAACCAACCCCAGTGATAATTCCTTGAACATGAACACAAAGGGAGTGAGATAGCCTCTTACAGGGTTTTTTCCAAACTTTTAATGCACACCTTGGCATCTTGTTAAAATGCAGATTCTGACTCAGCAGGTCCGGAGGGTCCTGGAATTGCACAATTGCTTACAAGCTCCCAGGGGATGCTGGTGTTGATGCTGCCGGCTCTGGGACCCCACATAGAACGGTGAAGTGTGGTCCCTCTCTGTCTGTGCTTGTGAGCCTTTCCTGTCCTTCAGGGCTGCCTTTAATTCCCTTCTTAACGCAGTCATCGAACATATATTAACTTCTGCTGTGTGCCAGACCCTGTGCTGGGTGCTTGGGGCAGCCAAGGAACAGAACATAGTGCCTGCCCTCAAATTTCCCACAGTTAAGTGGGAGAGACCAGTTTCACAAGCACTGCTAATATAATACAATGCGATTAGGTCTTGAGTCCCGCTGGGTGAGGAGTCTAATTAAATTCTGCTGGGAGGCCTCAAGGAAGTGACATTGAAGCTGAACTTTGTTTAAAGTTTATTATTATTTTATGTATCTATTTTATTGGAATATAATTGCTTTACAATGTTGTGTTGGTTTCTGCTCTATAGTGGGAATCAGCCACTTGTATACATCTATCCCCTCCCTCTTTAGCTCCCCCTCCACCCCATTCCTCTCCTCTAGGTCATCACAGAGCACCAGGCTGAGATCCCTGTGCTATATAGCAGGGAAGCTGGATATTGAAGCAAGATTAGGAGCCTTTGAGATGCAGAGGGTGTCTCCCTGGAGTGTTTCAAAGTGTTGGCCACCACCAAGGAAACAAAAATGATGCTTACAAATGCCCCCGACTCTGAGCTGTTGGTTCAGCGGGTGTGGAGAGCTGACTTGGCTGTTACCACCAATCTGGGAGTTCTTTGAGGTCAAGGCCCTCACCTGGCCCATCTCTGCACCCCCACCCTGGCAAACGGCTCAGCAAACACCTAATTAAACTAAAATGAAGCTGATGTGTTCACTTTTGAAAGAAGTGCTCTTGCTTCACCCTACACCACAATCTCCTGGAGGACTTGTTCAAACAGATTCATGATTCCCACCCTCAGAGCTTCTGAAGCAGCAGGTTTGGGTTGTTGCTGTTTAGTTGCTCTGTTGTGTCCGACTCTGTTGGGACCCCATGGACTGTAGCCTGCCAGCCTTCTCTGTCCATGGGATTTCCCAGGCAAGAATACTGGAGTGAGAATACTGCTGTTCCTTCTCCAGGGCATCCTCCTGGCCCAGGGATTGAACCCACATCTCCTGCATTGCAGGTGGGTTCTTTATTGCTGAGCCACCAGGAAAGCCCAGGTCTGGGTTGGGGGCCAAATTTGCATTCCTAACAAGTTCCCTGTCAATGCTGTGGCTGCTAATCTAGGAACCTCCCTTTGAGAATGGACAATCAATAAGCAACATCACTGTCTTTGGTTCAGTTCAGTTCTGTTGCTCAGTCGTGTCTGATTCTTTGTGAGCCCATGCACGCAGCATGCCAGGCCTCCCTGTCCATCACCAACTACTAGAGTTTACCCAAACTCATGTCCATTGAGTCGGTGATGCCATCCAACCATCTCATCCTCTGTCGTCCCCTTTTCCTCCTGCCCTCAATCTTTCCCAGCATCAGGGTCTTTTCAAATGAGTCGGCTTTTGCATCAGGTGGCCAAAGGATTGGAGTTTCAGCTTCAGCATCAGTCCTTCCAATGAACACCCAGGACTGATCTCTTTCAGGATGGACTGGTTGGATCTCCTTGCAGTCCAAGGGACTCTCAAGAGTCTTCTCCAACACCACAGTTCAAAAGCATCAATTCTTTGGTGCTCAGCTTTCTTTATAGTCCAACTCTCACATCCATACTGGAGGAGGCAATGGCAACCCACTTTAGTATTCTTGCCTGGAAAATCCCATGGATGGAGGAACCTGGTGGGCTGCAGTTCATGGGGTTGCACAGAGTTGGACATGACTGAAGTGCCTTAGTAGCAGCACATTCATACATGACCACTGGAAAAACCATAGCCTTAACTAGATGGACCCTTGTTGACAAAGTAATGTCTCTGCTTTTTAATTTGTTGTCTCGTTTGGTCATAACTTTCCTTCCAAGGAGTAAGTGTCTTTTAATTTCATGGCTGCAATACCATCTGCAGTGATTTTGGAGCCCAAAAAAATAGAGTCAGCCACTGTTTCCACTGTTTCCCTATCTATTTGCCATGAAGTTACGGGACCAGATGCCATGATCTTAGTTTCTGAATGTTGAAAACTAAGGAGCCGGCACAGGAGTGGCAGCGAGGAGAAATCCCAAGTCTAGGGTCAGGAGCAGCAGCTGTGAGGAGCTACCCCATGTCCAAGATCAGGAGCAGTGGCTGTGAGGAGATACCCCACATCCAAGGTAAGAGAAACCCAAATAAGACGGTAGATGTTGCAAGAGGACATCAGAGGGCAGACAGTCTGAAACCACAATCACAGACAACTAGCCAATCTGATCACATGGACCACAGCCTTGTCTAGCTCAATGAAACTAAACCATGCCATGTGGGTCCACCCAAGAGGGACAGGTCATGGTGGAGAGGTCTGACAGAATGTGGTCCACTGGAGAAGGCAATGGCAAACCTCTTCAGTATTCTTGCCTTGAGAACCCCATGAACAGTATGAAAAGGCAGAGAGATAGGACACTGAAAGATGAACTCCCCAGGTTGGTAGGTGCCCAATATGCTACTGGAGATCAGTGGAGAAATAACTCCAGAAAGAATAAAGGGATGGAGCCAAAGCAAAAACAACACCCAGTTGTGAATGTGACTGTCTTTAGAGAAGTCCTTCTCCACCAAGAAAGGGACGTCAGGTTTGGGCATCACAGGATAGAAGACAAGAATTCTGTAAGACCCATCATAGAACTCCTTTGTAAACTCTGAGGTGAAACCAACTCCATCCAATTTAAGAAATTAAAAAAAAAAATTACTGGCATATATAACTCAGAAGTGTGGGTGTCTGGAGTCAGGAATGGCTGGATCATGAATTCAAATGATGCTCTCAGAACTCTCTTTCCATCTTTCAGCTCAGATTTCTGTTTTGGCGCCCTTCTCAGGTAGGCGCTCTCCCTATAACAGTTTTGATGACCAAGTAGCTTCAGGATTTTACTGACCCCCCCAAAAAGAGTGTCTCTCCCAGTACCTCTGGCTGGTAAAAGCCCCAGAGAGTCCTGTGACTGGCCTGGCCTGGGTCACGTGCTCACTCCTGGACCAATCACTGAACCTGGGAACATAGTTCTCTGATTGGCCAAACTTGGGTCATAGGGATGAGTGCAGGGAAACTCGTTGAGAATTTCCCCCTACAAAGCTGCTAGGTGGCCAGAAAAAAAGGGAGCAGGAAAATCATGCCTGGCGTTTAAAAACTCCCTTGCTTTCAAAGTATTTCTAATTTGGAATGTTCACCATTTTAGAATTCCTCCCAGTCTGCCTGGCTTAATGAGATTTTTAAAGGGCTGATAAGAACTTCAGAGCACTTCACATTATAATAGGACCGAGCATTCACTTGGCACTTACGAAGGGCCAGGTGGTGTTTTACATACCAATTTCCTTATTCTTTTCAATGAGTACACACTATGCTTATGTCTTTTCTTACAGAGGAGGAAACTGAGGCACAGAGAAGTTAAGTAACTTGCCCAATGTCACAGGGCTAGTGATTGGCAGAGACAAGACTGAAAACCCAGGCAGTCTAGTAGTCTGTGTGCCTAATTGCTATGTAACCATCTTGCAAATCTTGAAATCTTATTACCAGAGAATTTCTTATAGATGATCTCAACCAGTGGCACTCCCCTGTCTCCGCCCTGTACCTTTTTTGGCAAAAGTTGAGGCCTAAGAAAAGGATTTGTTTGTTGTCATGCAACCTGGTGTCACACAACCAGGAGTAGCACACTGGCCTTTTTTTTTTTTTTAAATGACAAATATTTCTATTTTATTTTTTATTAAAAAATTTAAAAATATTCATTTATTTTTAATTGATTGATGATTGGCTTACAATACTGGTTTGATTTCTGTCATACATCAACATGCATTAACCAGAGGTGTACATAAGTCCCCTCTGTCTTGAATCTCCATCCCACCTCCTGTCCATTCCCACCTCTCTAGGTAATTACAGAGCCCCAGTTTGAGTTAACTGAGTCATACAGCTAACTCTCATTGGCTATCTGTTTACATATGGTAGCGTATACGCATCCATGCTACATCTCCACGTATCTCACGTTGGCCTGTGAACACGGAATCCTGTGCCCTTTCTGCGATATTGTCCTTCTCCTGCCCCCTGCTGGACTTTCTGGAAATAGTCCCTGTTCTAAGAGTGCGAAGAAATAAGCTTTCCCACCCCAACGACTTTCGTGCAGACTAAGCTCTTTTTGCATCCCCAGCACCTGCCCCTGTCTCTGGCGCTTGTGGGCGCTCTCTCCCTGTGGGCGCTGTCGGGTAATACTCAGTCCAACTCCATTTCTTCTGTTTAGTTCACCCATAGGCTGTGCCCTCTGAGACCACTGACAACCTCCGATCCTCCTGGATGGGCTCCCGCCAGTCTTCCCGCTGCTCAGCACCGCTCAGGAATGCCATTTTCCTTTACCACTCAGAGTGGGGTACGAGGACCACCAGTAGGAGCCTCTCCTGGGAGAGCCTTGGAAATGCAGAGTCTCAGGCCCCAGCCCCGACCTGCTGAGTCCGAATCTGCCCAGTTCAGTTCAGTCGCTCAGTAGTGTCCGACTCTTTGCGAGTCCGTGGACTGCAGCAGGCCAGGCTTCCCTGTCCATCACCAACTCCCTGAGCTTGCTCAGACTCATGTCCCTTGAATCGGCCCAGGAGATTCCCCAAAACGAAGCCGCATCCTGGAGAGGCGAGAGTCACCACTAGGTGGCGGTGTTGCCCGGGCCGAGGCCAGTATAGAACTGCAGGATCCCCAGCCCGGCTTGAGCAGAGGCAGTCGGACTCTGGGCTGCAAAGGAACAGAGGTTTCAGGCTTCCGAGTGTCCCCACCGTCCGCACCCACGTGTCCTGCAACCCCCAGGAACCTTGAGATGTTTCAGAATACTAGCCCCAAGGAGAAAGATTCCCGCCCCAGAATCAGAGAAAGCGCCCAGGCCCTGCAGCCACCCTAAAGCTGGGTTAATCCCACGGTGGTTGAGGAGACAGAGGGTCTAAGTGGGCCACTCCGGAAGCCGCTGGGTTGGAATTCCGTTTGAGGATCTGTGGCTCCAAAGCCAGTGCCCATCTGCCCCTCCATCCTGGCCCTGGAAATGCCCTGAATACCAAGCGCCTTGTTGGACTGAGTGGACTGAGTCACGCTGGGAACTTCTTTAAAGAATGTGGGCAGGAAGGACATTAGGCTGTAAAAATTCTGGACTTTTGTCCAAAAAACTTGCCACTAGGGATTGTCCCTGGTGGGCTGCCGTCTATGGAATCGCACAGAGTCGGACACAACTGAAGTGACTTAGCAGCAGCAGCAGCAGCAGCAGGGATTGTGTATTTTAACGTCACACTCTCAAAACCCTGTGTGTGTGTGTGTGTGTGTGTGTATTTGTCATTTTTTTCATCAGGGAGCGATATTCTTCCATTCCCTGGCTCTGCCACTAACTAGCTGTGTAAGCTTAGACATGTCACTCAACCTCTCTCAGCCCCAGTTTCCTCCTCTGAAAAATGAGGATGACAGTGCTGTCTCTTGCGTTTGTTATGAGGGTCACAATCCAATGTTGTTATCAAGTGGAAGGACCTTCTTAGCTGCAGAGCACTGTACAAAATGAGATGTGATTGGGGTGGGGAGCATCAAGAGACAAGAAGGAATTTTGGGGGTATCCATGGCATCTTGGCTACAGAGGACCCCTCACTGTTCCCCAGATTCCATCAGTCTCACAATCCTGTCTCTACACAGCAACCAGAGTGATCTTTTATAATAAAAAATAAGATTGTTGTGGTTCAGTCCCCAAGTCATATCCAACTCTTTTGCAGCCTCATAGACTGTAGCCTGCCAGGCTCCTCTGTCCGTGGGATTTCCCAAGCAAGAATACTGGAGTCTGTTGCCATTTCCTTCTCCAGAGGATCTTCCCAACCCAGGGATGGAAACTGTGTCTCCTGCATTGGTAGGCAGATTCTTTACTGCTGAGCTATCAGGGAAGCAAAATAAGATGCAAACTATTAGTAATATATATTGAATAAACAACAAGGTCCTACTATATAGCACAGGGAACTACATTCAATATCCTCTGATAAACCATAATGGAAAAGAGTATGAAAAAGAACCAATATATATGTATATATATGTGTATAACTGAGTCACTTTGCTGTAGAGAAGAAATTAACACAGCATTGTGAATCAAGTATACTTCAATAAAATACATTTTAAAAATATCAAAAACAGTTTTCTGTTGCCCTTAAAATGAAATCCAGTTCCTTACTGTGATCTACAAGACTTCTCTGCTGCACTTATATATACAGTGGAAAGTTACTCAGCCATGAAAAGGAACATAAGTGTGCTATTTGCAGAGATGTGGATGGACCTAGAGTCTGTCATACAGAATGAAGTAAGCCAGAAAGAGAAAAACAAATATCGTATATTAATGCATGTATGTGGAATCTAGAAAATGATACAGATGAAACTATTTGCAAAGCAGAAATGGAGACACAGATGTAGGGAACAAATGTATGGATACTAAGGAGGAAAGGGGAGGGGTGAACTGGAAGATTGGGATTGACATATATACGCTTCTATGCGTAGAGACCCTACTGTATAGCACAGGGGACTCTACTCAGTGCTCTGCAGTGACCTAAATGGGAACGAAGTCCAAAACAGAGTGGACATATGTATACGTATGGCTGGTTCACTTTGCTGTACAGTAGAAATTAACACAACATTGTAAGTCAACTATGTGCTGTGCTAAGTCGCTCAGTCGTGTCCAACTCTTTGCAACCCCGTGGACTGTAGCCCGCCAGGCTCCACTGTCCATGGGGATTCTCCAGGCAAACATACTGGAGTGGGTTGCCATGCCCTCCTCCAGGGGATCTCAACCCAGGGATTGAACCCAGGTCTCCAATAAAATAAATTTTAAAGAATCAAAAATAGTTTATGACCCTGCCCACCCCTTAAAACCTTCCAATAGTTTTCCTTTGTCCTTAAAAATGAAATCCAGTTCCTTACGCTGATCCGTAAGACTCCTTTGCTGCATGTTCCCACGTCAGCACACCCTTGTCACCCTCGCTCCTTCCACCCCGACCTGCTGTCTATCCCTCCCTCTCTGGAATCTCTGCATTTGCTCTTCCCTGAACCAGCTTTGGTGTGAAACTTGGCCTCGAGACCTAGGATGCTCGATGCCTGGCACGTGGCCTTGAGACCTAGGATGCTCGATGCCTGGCATGTGGCCTTGAGACCTAGGATGCTCAATGCCTGGCACACAGTAGGCACTCCACAAATCTCTGCTGAACGAATAAACCCACAACATTCTGACTGCTGGGAATGCTCCCACCCCCGGAGGAACAGCCAGACCGCGTTCATGGACTTGTGACCCCATGCAGCTGTGCCCCTGGAGGCACACACCCTCAGGGAGGAGAAGCCGCCATCTCCACCCCTTTTGCACCCTGCCTCGGAGGGATTGGAGGAATTAGGAGGGAGAGACCTGCTTGCCCAAATGGCTACATGAAAGCATGTGTTTTCTCTGAGCCCATTAATTCTCATGAGTTGGGAAAATAATTAAATCTCATTTTAGAATGACGCAACATTATCTCACACTTTGGGTTCTATTGTAATTATTAAGCCGGATGGAAAATAAAACATCCAAATACCATAAATAACTTTTAGACTAGAACAGATGTCAGATAGGGGAGGGCTAGCAGCTCTGGGGCAGGTGTCTTGTCTTTGCCTTCTTTCTGCCACTGCCTGTCCATCCGTTGCCTCTGTCCTCCCTTCTCTCCATGCATCTAGACTCGTGTGCTTTAATTTCTTTGCTCATGTGGCCAGCAAATATCTGCCGAGCCCTGCTGGAGGATGGACACTTGTCTGGAGAGTAAGAAGGAGAGAGAATCCCTCCCCATTCTTCAAGGTTTAGCACGAGCATCACCTCTCACTCGTGACTCCCCGGGCCCTTTCCTTTCCACTCTCCTGGGAGTTTGTTATTGCCTCCTCTGAGCAGCTGGCACCCAGTCAAACTCCATATAGTACTTGCACCCAGAACTTGGTGGAAGATGTGTTAGATGTTTGCTTGACCGTTTTGCCGACCAAACTGCCTGTAACTTGAATGCAGGATCATTTCTTTCTTGTGTATAATCATATTCAAATGCCTGGAACAGAACCTGTAAGGTACTTAATAGGTGCTCAGCTATTATTTATTGAATGAATTAAAGTTCTTATTCGTTTCTCTCTCTCCAGGAACTAGTTCGCTGTCATGCTCTGGAAACATTTGTAGAATGAATAGTTAGGGCTTATCTTCAGAGATGAAGGAGAGAGACTTGGGTAGGGGGAGTTATCAGGGGCCAGAGGAGAAAGAAGGATGGGGTATGGTTTTGTTTCCTAGCGCTGCTGTCACAAGGGACCTCAGGCTGGGAGGCCTAAACAGTGGAAATGAATTTCCTCGCAGTTCTGGAGGCTGAGAGTCTGATACTAAGGTGTCAGCAAGCTCGATTTTGGGCTTCCCAGGTGGTGCTAGTGGTAAAGAATCTGCCTCCATTGCAGGAGACCTGGGTTTGATCTCTGGGTTGGGAAGATCCCCTGGAGGAGGGCATGGCGACCCACTCCAGTATTCTTGCCTGGAGAATTCCATGGACAGAGGAGCCTGGTGGGCTTTAGTCCATAGGCTTGCAAAGAGTCGGACACGACTGAAGCGACTTAGCACGCACAAACTTGATTTCTCCCCAGGCCTCTTTGGCTTGTAGGTGGCTGTCTTCTCTCTATGTCTGTATGTCTCTGCCCTGCTGCTGGTTCTGCTGCTAAGTTACTTCAGTCGTGTCTGACTCTGTGCAACCCCATAGACGGCAGCCCGCCAGGCTCCGCCATCCCTGGGATTCTCCAGGCAAGAACACTGGAGTGGGTTGCCATTTCCTTCTCCAATGCATGAAAGTGAAAAGTGAAAGTGAAGCCGCTCAGTTGTGTCCGACTCTTCGCGACCCCATGCTGCAGCCTACCAGGCTCCTCCATCCATGGGATTTTCCAGGCAAGAGTACTGGAGTGGGCTGCCATTACCTTCTCCGTGTCTCTGCCCTAATCCTCTTCTTATAAGAACACTAGTCAGATTCGATTAAGGCCCATCCCAATAACCTCATTTTAACTTAGTCACCTCTGTACAGATACTATCTCCAGATGCAATCACTTTCTGAATTACTAGGGGTTAGGGCTTCACTATGTGAATTTTTCTTGAGATGCAGTGGCAAAGAATCTGCCTGCCAGTGCAGGAGATGCAAGAGATACAGCTTGGGAAGACCCCCTGGAGTAGGAAATGGCAACTCCTCCTGTATTCTTGCCTGGCGAATTCCATGGACAGAGGAACCTGAAGGGCTACAGGCCACAGGGTTGCCAAAGAGTCAGACATGACTAAGCACCTGTGCGCGCGCACACACACACACACACACACACACACACGTGAATTTTTGTAGGGACACAATTCAGCCCATAATGGTGTTTGAGGTCTGTTCTGTTACTATTAAGGGGTGAAAACTGGACCAAGAGACTCTCATGAGGAAACTGACAGTGACTCATGTTGCAGGGTTGGCTGGTCAACTTATCCTTCCCGCTCCTGGCTGCCCACCTCCAGCTGACGATGGACAGCGTCATTCTGGGCATATCTGTGGTCTGGCCACAAGGGGGAGACAGAGCTCCTAGCGCCAGCCCTGGGGAGACCTACAGCCGCACCGCAGGGGCAAACCAGCTGGTGTCATCACTTGCTCACCGGTGCGGCTGCGGCTGACCCGGTTGGGAGGCGGCAGAATGTGGTCGCAAAAGCCCTGGCCCGCATGTCACGAGTCCTGGACATGGGGACATGGGGTGGGGGGCTCGGTGGGTGTCCCTGGATTTGTCATTGCTCGGCTCTGGGATGCCGAATTTGTAGCATGGGGTGGGGATGGTGGGTACTGGGTCGGGGGGCTCCCCCTGCCCAACCTCCTCCAGGTGCTGGCTTCCTGTCAGGGGAGCGCTCGGCCCCACATCTGGCTGCCATCCCCAGCTGTCACGGAGGATTAAAAATTGCAGCATAATGACGACGACTTCTTCGGGGGTTCTCCCCCTCCCATTTCTGAGCATGTCAATTTTCTTTTCTCCCAAGTTAGGGGAAGAGTCTTCAATACAACCAGGATTATCCCATAAAGCTTAATGGAGGCCTCCTGGCGCCGGCCTGCAGATTACTGTAAGCCCTTGCTAACCTGCTGAGAGGATGATAGAAATCACCACTGGGGCAGGCTCGCCCACTCCGTTCCGAGGGGCTGTCAGAGCAGGGGCTGTGAGACCTTGACCCTGAGGCTGTGGCCTGGCTCCGGGAGACAGGGATAGAATCAGGAGAGAGAGCTGGGTGCCTACTGTTCTCTAGGCAGCGGCTGATGCCCTGTGAGACAGGCACCGTTGGACGGAGCCCTCGTGAGGAGGCACCTCTCTGGCTCCCACCCAGCTCTGCCTCTAGTGTATTGGGGACTGGAAACTAACCCACTCCTCTGCGCGGCACCTCCTCTGGAAAATGCGGGCAGTAAGTGGCCTCTTGCAGGTCAGCATCCTTTGATTGGTCCTGGCTGCGTGAAGGTCTTGCAGAGAAGCACTGTGGAGACCACAGCCATCCGGCTCGTCAAAGAGAGAAGGCTGTGATCAATTAGTGATGTCTGCCATGGCCCAGACTGGAAGAGTACAAATGCTACTCCTCACCTCTGGACCAGATGAATGCTAAGTCTCATTCCAACTCTGGTATCTTACTAAATCTCAAGAATATTCATCCTGTGATCAAAGCACCAGTGATATTCTTACTGTGGCTTCTTACTAAGTCCTCAGATGTTGTTTTCTATCAGGTATTGGTGTCGAGGAATGTGTGCAGTGGTCCTATGCTTTGCTACCCAGCTCTCCCATTCAGGCTGGAGCACCCACTTCTTTTCTGCAAGGATCAGGAGTTGCTGATGGCTCATGGCTGAGTCCCTTTCTTGGCATGGCCCTTTGGGAAAGAGAGTGACTTTGTCTTAGATAATATCCCCACCCCCGGCCAGGAGCCATCTGTCTGCAGTGGCTGGTCCCTCGAGGAATGTAATTCAGAACAACTTTGAAAGGCCATCCAAGCTCTGGGGCGGTTCCTAGGAGCAGCTGGGCTTCTGTGATCACTGTGTCCGAGTCTGGCTTTCCCCTCTGCCCAGCCCTGCAACCTGCACTTTCTCAGAGGTGCTGTTCCTGGAAAGGTTCCCCTCAAGAACAGCCTGCAGATGCATCTCCAGCTCAGAGTCAGTTTTTAGTGAATCCAACCTAAGGAGGGTGTGAGTTCACAGCAGACTCATGCATGTCAATGACCCGAACCATCTCAGTTCCCATGTGTCCTGCTCCCCTGCCTTTGAGTGAAGCTGATCCCCTGGATGCACAGCCTGTCAAGAGGATGGGAAGGGGACAGCCAATCAGCTGATGCCACTGTCCCTTGTCACCTAGTGACAGCCTTCCAGCTGTCTAACCAGATGACTAACCTCCTGCAGCGCCTCCCAGCTCTAGGTCCTTGGTACTGTGAGACTGGCAGTCTGCCTCTCTCTGGTAAGGTCACTTGTCATTGGATTCAGGACCCAAGAATAATCCAGGATAACTCTTCTTTTCAATACCCAAGTAACATCAGAAAGACCCTTTTCCCAGATAAAGTAACACTCCCAGGTTTCAGGGACTTGACATGGATGTTTTAGGCAGGGGCATTTTTTGATCTGCCATGCCTACTAAGGGTGGAATGAGTAGTCCTTAGGGGACTAGGCTGTTTGTAGGAGGCACAGCCTGTTGTCAGGGTCTCCTGGGCCAAATTAGTGTAAGAGGTCTAATTAGGTGGAGCTCGGCTGTCTGGTTATAGCAGGTCTTCTTTCTTTCTCTTCCTTCAACCCTCCCCTCCTGTCTCCTGACTCCTCTGAAGAGGAGCTGGTTGTATTTCTCTCCTCTCCCCCAAAGCAGGATTCTAAAGATAAAGTGGTCTGGAGATGGTCCTGGTCAGGAGAAGCACAGTCATGGGCCACCGCCAGGCCACCTGGCAGGGCCCCTTGTCCCCAAAGCTCAGCTTCTTCTTTGACTGGAGTTACAGATTCAGCCCATTTTTGGATCATGGCCCTTCTGGGAAAGTAATGAA
Organism: Bos javanicus; assembly: GCF_032452875.1. NCBI lineage: Eukaryota > Metazoa > Chordata > Mammalia > Artiodactyla > Bovidae > Bos > Bos javanicus. The sequence goes on along the minus strand of NC_083872.1, from coordinate 73,962,939 downwards.
CAAAAAGAAATCCCTTTCTAAAATTTCAACACTTTTCATAAATCAATAGTCCAGTCAAAAGTCAATGTTCTTTTATGGCATTGACTTTTATATTGGTGTGAGTTTTCTCAGGAAAATAGAAACCTCTCTATATGTTCTAGGCAGGGAGGTTTACTACAGAAGTAGGAGTCCATGTAACAGTTGAAAGAACTGGGGAGGGGGGTGTGAATCAGAGGTCAAAGGAGCTGCTCCCCAAATCCAGGGATGTTGACCTGACCTGAAGCACTGAAGCAGGTGGCATTTGTAGGGATGTGGATGGACCTAGAGACGTGGATGGATCTAAAGACTGTTATACAGAGTGAAGTAAGTCAGAAAGAGAAAAACAAGTATTAATGCATATATGTGGAATCTGAAAAAAATTGGTACACATGATCTTATTTACAAAGCAGAAATAGAGACACAGATGTAGAGACCAAACATACCGATACCAAGGGGGAAATGGGGATCGGGATGAATCGGGAGACTGGGATTGACATATATACACCACTCTGTATAAAATGTATACTATGTATAGAATGGATAACTAATGAGAACCTACTGTATAGAACAGGGAATTCTATTCAATGCTCTGTGGTGACCTAAACGAAAAGGAAATCCGAAAAAGAGGGGATATATGTGTACGTATAACTGACTCACCTTGCTGGACAATTGAAACTAACACAACTTTGTAAAGCAACTATAGTTCAGGAAAAAAAAAGAAAATGGTCACAATGCCCGGGGATTTCTAAAACTTTCTTCTGACCACCTTGGTTGGTCACAGCAAATCCACCATTTCCCAAGAGCTGCTACTCCCTGAGAATGATGCTTCCCTCTCTCTTCCACCTTCTAAATCTCATGCCAGCTCCTCCCAGTGGCAGACACTACTCTAGAGCCAGATAGGCAAGGAGGTTGTGGAGACTGGGAGACTGGGACTCCCAGTGGTTTCCTTCTCAAGCAGAGACCATGAAGGCGGGGGGAGGGTGGTGAGCTGGAAACAGACAATCGGCAGGGTTTTCAAGTGATTTCTCTCCTTCTGAAACCTGCCTCTTCCCTTTCTTTCTCTAAAAGAAGAGGATCCTAGTTGCCAGGGGTTGGATAAGAGGCCCACAATTGCTCTGGGATAAGGGTCCATGCATACCTAAATTATATGGAGGAGAACATCCATTAAAGGATGCTTAAGTAGCCTCATCTTGAGGACAAAGCCTGGGCTCTGCTGATGACTGACTGGGGCCACCCCATGGCTCAGCTCTTTGACCATGACCTCAGTTCCCCTACCTTTCATTGCAATAAAGATCTGTTTGTCGAGGAAGGAGAATAGAACATATTTACCTAATAATATATAGTTTGAGTGGGGCTTTCCTGGTAGCTCAACTGGTAAAGAATCTGTCTGCAATGCAGAATACCCTGATTTAATTCCTGGGTCAGGAAGATCCCCTGGAGAAAGGATAGGCTACCCACTCCAGTATTCTCGGGCTTCCCTGGTGGCTCAGATGGTAAAGAATCCATCTGCATGCAGGAAACCTTGGTTTGATCCCTGGGTTGGGAAGATCCCCTGGAGGAGGGCATGGCAACCCAGTCCACTATTCTTGCCTGGAGAATCCCCATGGACAGAGGAGCCTAACGGACTACATACAATCTATGGGGTCAAAAAGAGTCGGACAGGACTGAGAAACTAAGCACAACACAGCACAGCACATATAGTTTGAGTGATAATTTAAAAATATTTAGATGTATGGTTACTGCTAGGCTACGTGGTAGCCAGGGAAAATATTTGGGGGTCCATGTTTACATAAACAACTTGAGTCACTCCAAACCAATGTGGCAGCCTCATCCTGTGGCCCAATCCCAAATCATCTCATGAAGGAAATGCCACACCGGTAAGTGGGGACCATCTTCTTATCTGGCTTCCTTCCTGGAACTGGAGTCGGGTCATGGACCGGACTGAGCAGGAGGCTGGTGCTATGAGGGGGAGGACCTGAGAGCACCCCAAAGGGGAGAAGAGGGGACTGAGGCCCACATGGGATCCAGTCTGGGCCAGGAGCACCCCTCCAGGCTGGCATCGATGACTGTGGCTGCTCAGGGCAGTATCGGGCATGTCACGTAGGCTTCTGTCTCATCTCCCCACAAATGTCGGGAGTGCATCTGACCCTGTTGAGTACCGTGTGGCCCAGTCTGGTCTCAGTCTAGGACCTCCCAGGTGAGGAGCATGGTCCCTCATGTGGGGGCGCTCTCTGCCTAGATTCCCTCTCCTTAGCAGCCGAATTCCCATTTCCTGTAAGCCAGCTTGGACCTTGAAAGTGTCCTCCTTTCCCAAAGAGTGTCTTTTCTCAAAAGCGTCTGATGGTTTTCTTCCTGCCCTCGGTTAAATTCAAGGTCCCAGCCTGGGATGCCAGGCCCTTCCTGAGCCAGCCCACAGAGCCTTTCCAGGCCTTCCTCCTGCTGCTTTCAAACATCTGCCTCTCCAGCTACCTGGACGGTATTCTAATTCCAACTCAGTTCAAATTGAATGAGCAGCTACCTGTTGCTGGGGCCCGGGCTGCATATTAGAACTCCCAAGCAGTGGTTTCTGACCTCAGGCTCCTAGACGTGATAAGTTGCTTCAGTCGAATCCAGTCCTGTTGACCCTCTGTGACCTCCTGGACTGTAGCCCACCAGGCTCTTCTGTCCATGGGATTCTCCAGGCAAGAGTACTGGAGTGGGTTGCCATGCCCTCTTTCAGGGGATTTTCCCAACTCAGGGATTGATTATGTCTCCTGCATTGGCAGGTGGGTTCTTTATCACTAGTGCCACCTGGAAAGCTCCATCAAGCTCCAATAAATCCCTCTTTTTAGAAGGACCTTTCCAGAAACTCTCCTCCTCTTCTAGATGTCCTGTAGTTCTGTAGTTTTTTTTCTTTTGGCTGCGCTGGGTCTTAGTTGCTGTGTGATAGCTTTCTCTGGTGGCGGTGCAACTAGACCAAAAGGTTTTGTGCCCAGGAGCCCCACAGGGTCCAGGGCATCACTCTTACCCACCCTTCAATTCTTGGCCCAAGTGGCCCCTCGTGTCTCTGTGAGCTCTAGGTCATGGACTCTGGCATCCCCACTCTCATGACACTTGTCGCTGTGGGCTGTGGTTTTTCGTTTATCTGCCCACCTTCTTCCCCACTAGACCAGGGGCCTCGAGTGTAGGGCCTCTGAGGGCAGGGCTGTGATTCATTTTTCCTGGAGTCCCGGTGCCTAGTAGAGCGACTGTTTGCTGACGGTTGTGTTGATTCCCAGAATTCCTGTGCTGGTGGCGGAGGCGTGTTCCCAAGTACAGATGCACACACTTCAATTAGCCAGCCCGGCCTGTCTCCTAAACAGTCCTGTTTGGGGTTTTCTGCACATTCTGAATGTGCTGCATCCAGCCTCACCACCTGTTGGGAGATGGGGAGAAAATGAGGCAAATGGCTTTAAAAGGCCCAATTACCACAGCCGCAGTAATACATTGCAGGCAATCCAGTCTTGCTGATCTCAGCTCCTTGGCTGTGAATTGGGGTTCCTGAACAGAGATGTCTGGTGGTAAAAATGTGCCCGATGAGATGCCATCCACCACGTACTGTTTCTTGATGAAAGTGAGACAGGAGAGTGAGAAAGCTGGCTTAAAACTCAACATTCAAAAAATGAAGATCATGGCATCTGGTCCCATCACTTCATGGCAAATAGATGGGGAAACAATGGAAATAGTGACAGACTTTATTTTCTTCCCTGGTGGCTCAGTCAGTAAAGAGTCTGCCCACAATGCGGGAGACCCAGGTTCAATCCCTGGGACAGGAAGGTCCCCTGGAGAAGGAAATGACAACTCACTTCAGTATTCTGGCCTGGAGAATTCCACAGTCAGAGGAGCCTGAGGGGCTACAGTCCACGGGGTCACAAAGAGTCAGACACCACTGAGTGACTAACACTTTCACTTTCTTACTTTCTTGGACTCCAAAATCAGTGCAGATGGTGACCGCAGCCATGAAATTAAAAGACACTTGCTCCTTGGAAGAAAAGCTATGACCAACGTAGGCAGCATATTAAAAAGCAGAGATATTACTTTGCTGACACAGGTCTGTCTAGTCAAAGCTATGGTTTTTCCAGTAGTCATGTATGGATGTGACAGTTAGACCATAAAGAAAGTTGAGTGCTGGAGAATTGATGCTTTTGAACTGTGGTGTTGAAGAAGACTCTTGAGAGTCCCTTGGTCAGCAAGGAGATCAAACCAGTCAATCCTCAAGGAAATCAGTTGTGAATATTCATTGGAAGGACTGATGCTGAAGCTGAAGCTCCAGTACTTTGGCCACCTGATGTGAAGAGTCGACTCATTGGAAAAGACCCTGATGCTGGGAAAGATTGAAGACAGGAAGAAAAGGGGATGAGAGAGGATGAGATGGTGGGATGGCATCACCGACTCAATGGACATGAGTTTGAGCAAGCTCTGGGAGTTGGTGATGGACAGGAAAGCCTGGCATGCTGCCGTCCATGGGGTTGCAAAGAGTTGGACGCAACTGAGTGACTGAAATGAAACTGAATGTACTATTTCATACTGTGCATCACCTCTTTGAACATTTCCTGTAAAGTCTGAATCAGTACCATCCCATTTTACAGATGAGGAAACAGAGGCTTACCGAGGTGAGGGGACTTGCCCATGGTCATGCAGGTGATAGCAAAAGCAGGGACTGATGGGAATCCGTCCCTGATTTTCCTTCTCAGCTGCTGGGAGCCTGTGTTTTCTCCCCAGAATATACAGCAAAGGGCCAGTTCAATGAATTGGATCAATCCTGTCTGTACTAGAAAGTCACTGAAGGTTGGGGAGGAAGGCCTTATGTATAAAAGAATCATGTTTCACGGTTTTCTAGAAGTATCATACCCAGCTGCTCAGTCGTATCTGACTCTTTGTGGTCCCATGAACTGTAAACCACCAGGATCCTCTACCCATAGAATTTTCCAGGCAAGTATACTGGAATGGGGTGCCATTTCCTACTCCAGGAGATCTTCCTGACCCAGGGATTGAACCTGCATCTCTGCATCTTCTGCATTGGCAGGTGGATTCTTTACCACTAGTGCCACCTGGGAAGCCCTCTAGAAGTATAAGTGTTAGCATTCTCCAAATTCTAAAAGACAAGAGTCCTGTGATGGGGAAGTTTTGAAGGCAGGACCTGATCATGAACGAATAACTCAGAACACACGGCTAGATTGAAGGCAGGTAGAGTGTCCCTAAGTACATCCCAATTGGCAGCTTTCCGAGGCTGTCCAGTTCTAAAATTGGGTGATTATGCCCATTGAGAAAGCTGTTAGCAACTTGTTCTCAGCACTGTGGGAAACAGACAGCAAGTGACTTCAAGAGAGTATGATAATTGGATAATGCCTGACGATGGAGCCTTGGTGAGGAAATGGAACCAGATGACCCCTTTGGGGCCTCCCAGCTTGAATGTATGGGATCCATGTCCACCCTTCAGTCTCTTTTTTTCTCCAGTGAGAGATGGAAGAACCAAGGAGAAGCAGTGCAGAAACCAATGGGGAGAGGATGCTTCTATTGTAAGTGCTTGAGTTCACGTGCAAAAATGAAAACCTATTCATGCAATTACAGTGTGATGCCTTCTCTGACTTCCATCTGCTTTCCACTGCCCATTCATATGGAGGCTGCAGGTATTACTCCGGATGAGCATCCTCAGATGGAAATGGAAAGCTAGGACAATATGATCCAGTGGTGGGCAGGGGGTGATGGCAAGGGGAGGCTCCCATGCACACAGATGGTCTCAAAGTGTGGAATTATGAGATAAAGGGCAGTCATTTCTTTCTTCCTTTTTTTGAAATTTATTTTTTAGGCAGCTCCATGTGGCACGTGGGATCTTAGTTCAATGAAGAGGGATCAAACCTCTGCCCCCAGCACTGGGAGCACAGTCATGATCACTGGATCACCAGGGAAGTACTCTCTCTCTCTCTTTTTTAAAATAGAAGTGTCTCTACCTGGAAAATTCCCTGGACAAAGAAGCCTGGCCGGCTACAGTCCATAGGGTCACAAAGAGTCAGATACGATTTAGAGACTGAGCACTTCTATAGTTGATTTATAATATCGTGTTAGTTTCTGGTACCCAGACAAGTGGTTCAGTTATACACACACACACACACACACACACACACACACACACACACACTCATTTGCATATTCTTTTCTGTATGCTTCACTACAGGATATTGAATATAGTCTCCCTGCTATACTGTAGGGCCTTGTTTTTATCCATTCTATATGTAGTGGCTTGTATCTGCTAATCCCAAACTCCCAATTTATCCTGCCCACACCCCACTTCCCCTTTGGGAACCCTAAGTTTGTTTTACAACATCAAAACTATTTTCTAAATTTTAGGATGTACAATTTTAAGAGAGGTAACAAATGTGGATACCAAACAAACATCAGGTACAAATTTGGTAGAGCTGATGCTCCAACACAGTCCAAGTATACACTGATTGTAACAAACCCAGGTTCAATGCAAATTAGAGCTAAAATCTTAAGGCACACCACAGACCCATATAATTTTAGGGTTCAGCAAAAATACTGATTTACAGACTCACTAGATTTACAGACATGTTGAAATTTCTCTAATATATATAAAATGATACATATATGTAGTTATTTATAAAAGAGGATCTTTTGGATTTTCTGCAGAAATAGTCCAATGTATGTACGTGATAGTATCTTACTAGATTTTTTTTAATACTAAGAAGACAATGCTATATTTTTTTAGGTTTTGTCAGTTTCTTTATTTTTTATTTTATATTGGGGCATAATTGATTTACAATGTTGAGTTAGTTTCAGGTGTACAGCAAAGTGATTCAGTTTTACATATACACATATCTATTCTTTTTCAAATTCTTTTCCCATATAGATTATTACAAAATATTGAGTAGAGTTCCCTGTGTTCTTCAGTAAGTTCTTGTTGATAATCTATTTTATATATACACATATAGTGTGTCTATATTAATCCAAAACTCCTAATTTACTCCTCCCGCTACATATCTCCTTTGGTAATCATAAGGTGGTTTTCCAAGTCTGTGATTAGGTTTCTGTTTTGTAAATAAGTTCATTTGTATCATCTTCTTAGATTCCACATAAAGTTGTTTCTGTCGTTCAGTCACTAAGTTGCATCCAGCTCTGTGACACCATGGGCTGCAGCGTGCCAGGCTCCCCTGTCCTTCACTATCTCCAAGAGTTTGCTCAAATTCATATCCATTGAGTTGGTGGTACTATCTAATCATCTCACCCTCTACTGACCCCTTTTCCTTTGGCCCTCAGTCTTTCCTGGCATCAGGGTATTTTCCAATGAGTCAGCTCTTCATAAAGTATTGGAGTGGCCAAAGTATTGGAGTTTCAGCTTCAGCATCAGTCCTTCCAGTGAATATTCAGGGTTGATTTCCTTTAGGATTGACTAGTTTGATCTCCATGCTGTCCAAGGGACTCTTAAGAGTCTTCTCCAGCACCACAATTTGAAAGCATCAATTCTTTGGTGCTCGGCCTCCTTTACAGTCCAGCTCTCACATCAATACATGATTACTGGAAAAGCCATAGCTTTGACTATACGGACCTTTATCAACAAAGTGATGTCTCTGTTGTCTAGGTTTGTCATAGCTTTCTTTCCAAGGAACAAGTTCTCTTAATTTCATGACTGCAGTCACCGTTCAAGGTGATTTTGGAGCTCTAGAAAATAAAATCTGTCACTGTTTCCACTTTTCTACATCCTGTTTGCCATGAAGTGATGGGGCTGGATGCCGTGATCTTAGTTTTTCATAAAGGTTTTGTTTTGTTTTAATAAACATTGGGCACATGCATTTGTTTTTGATTTAGATTTTCTTCAGATACATTCCCAGGAGTGAGATTTCTGGATCATATGACAACTCTATTTTTAGTATTTTAAGGAATCTCTATTTCTGTGATGATGACACTCAAGTTCAAGTTCTCTGAATGGTGTGAGGTCATAGAGCTAAAAAATACCAAAACTGAGTTTAGAACTCAAGTTCATTTCTGTGACTAGCTCATATGGCAAAGTGCACACTAGAAGAAGGTCCATCTTCCAGGAAGATGAAGCCCTGTACCAGGATGCACTGTTTCATGAGCTGAATTCAGTGGTATTCTAGCAACCCCCTCAGCCTATCAGCTGAATACCTTTGCACAGTGTGCAACCTGAACAAATGTACATGGCAGCCCTGCCTGAGTTTGTCTCCTAATTTTGTGCTCTTCAAGTCCTGTCATGCCACTTCCCAGTTGGGTAGAATTGCCTCCTCCATAGATACTCCTTTCATTTAGTAGTTGGATGAAAATCATTGAATGACAGAAGGAGTAGAGTTGAGATCACCAATTCCTAGTTCCTCATTTTTCCAATGAGGAAACTGGCAACCAAAGTGCAGCGTTGCAGAGGACACATCTTGAATCATGACGAGAAACTGCTAGCTGACTGACCTCCCCGCCCAGTTCACTTCTTGTCTAGGAAAGGGCTTGGCTTCAGACTGCCTGTCCTCTGTTCCTGGAATTTTATCCCAAACCACAAGAACATATGGGCCACTGCCAGGCTCTGACTCCTGGCACAGATCAATTTCCTTTCCTTCTCAGAATGACCGGTGGTTTTGGCCCTTATCCACTGCTCCCGGGAATTTACTGAAGTGTCTCTCCTGAGTACACACTGGTGGAAATTTAATGAAAGACTTTTTTCCTGTATGTTCCTCTCAAAGGGCAGAGCCACCTCCCTGTGTTAGAATTAAATGAGAGAAAGCATTTGGTGAGAGTCGCATCGGTCCCCAAGGGCACTGAAGAGCTGTTCGTGCCCTCCGTCCTCTCCCTGGCCCTCCTGCTTTCAAATACAGGAGGGTTCGATCCCTGTCAGGAAGATCCCCTACAGGAGGAAATGTCAACCCATTCCAGTGTTCTTTCCTGGGAAATCCCATGGACAGAGAAGCCTGGAGGGCTACAGTCCATGGGGTTGCAAAGAATGAATGACTAAGCACACACATATTCTTCTAAGATATTCATGGTCAGCAGACTAGGGGTGCTGTCAGGGGAGATATTCAGTGTTTAACCCCTGGGAGGACCTAGGCACTGTCCAATCAGAACTGATGCAGGCTGCAGCTAGACAGGGTCCTGGGGACCCCCATGGCTGCATGATGAGTGGCTCTGGGGCAGGGGTAAGGGGCAGAGGGCAGGGTTGCAGGTTCAGAACAGAAATGATAGGGTCTTTGACAAATGGCCTGCCTGTACCCACGCCTCGAAACTTACTGTCACACCTGGTTGTTGGTGAGACATGGATAAGCTCTGATTCAACCCCCACTAGCAACTTTCCCCAAGTCTGGGCCAAGTCCAGTGGAATCGGAGAAGCTGCCCGCAGACCAGGTCAGAATTCCAGATAGAAACTTTCTCTGGGACAGGGCGGGTGCTGCCCTCTCCTTCCTTTACCTTTTCACCCCGGTGCCCCGTTGGTGACCCAGGTTTATGGGGCTGCCTATCTTTGCCCACAGCTGCAAGGGGAGCCCTTATCGCCGTGCTGATTACACTTGACAAAGCACAAACACTCATCTTGCTTGCTCTGGCAGGAGGGCAGCATGGGCTCTAATTGTTTTATGGGCTTTTCACACTCAGAGAAGAGGGGGAGAGATGCCAGCGGCACAGATCTATTTCACATTTGCCTCCGTGTCAACCCCTCCCGAGTTCCCAGTAGATTTCAGAGCGGTGGAGAGAAAACACCCCAGAACTTGTCTTCCCATTCGGTAGAAAGAAGCAGAGGGCTCCCCTAGAGGCAGACAAAGCCCACCCCCTCCACCTTACTGGTCCCTTTGCCAGGTCCAATGATGGGCACTGGGACTTGCCGGAGCCCAGTCAAATTGGGGAGCTACACAAGCCTGCCACGTACATGGAGCAGAAAAAAATCACTGCTCTAACAGACCTCAGGACAGCCCTTGAGTCAGCAGTCAACTCCTGGTGCTGGCTGCAGCCCAGGAGGGAGTGGGATTGGGGATGGCAGGGAGAGCAAAGGTTCTTCTTCATACTTCCCAGATGAGGAAACTGAGGCCAGGGATGGTAAGGAAGCTGCCCTTGACGGTGCAGCCAAGCAGTGGAGCTGAGGTCTGAAGACTCAGCTCTGAGGTCCAGAGCTCCTCTGGATTGAGGTCCAGTGTGTCCTGTCTGGTCTGCGTCTCAGCCTTAACTCTAACCTCCTCTCCTCTCCCCCTCCTGTCCCTTCCTTCTCCCCAGTCCATTTCTCTTTTCGTGTGTCTCTCTTCTTCTGTCTCTGTTTCTCTCTGTCCCTCTGTTTCTGTCTGTTTGTGACCCCTTTCAAGCCAGTGGCTGGGACAGTGAGCACACCTCAAGTCCAGACCTTTCTCCCATTGGCTCCCCTTTGCTATTTTATTATCAACTTGTATACATCATTAACTTTTATCTTGTTGGATCACTTATATCTCTGTACGCTGCCTTGAATCCTCTGGGGGAACAGAACAGGCAGGGCAGAGATAAATCCATTTAATTTAAAAGTGCCGGGTTAGTTGAAAGCAAAGTTCACCTTTGCAACTGAGAGAGGATTCCACAGCTGCGTGGATTTCCTGCTGTTTCCCATCACCTGGCTTCTCGCCCCCAAAAGGCTGGACTGAAATTTGAAGTGAATACACAAATGAATAGGGGGACCTTGAACCAGAGCAGAGGTTTGCAAGCTGACCTGTAGAGCCTCTGGGCTTCTGTGCCCCCTGGGTTTGCAGCATCCATAGTTTGGTATTCCTGGCTCCCAATTTCCACTGGAGTCTTCTGCTTTTCCTAATTTGTTTATCGTGCTTCTGCATGAGCCTGGAGGAAGATTTCCCACCTAAGGACAGTCTGAAAAGCCATAGAAATAGACTCTAGAGATCTTTCAAGTTCTAAAAATCTGATGATAACTTCCCCTTGGGGGCTTTTCTTTGGGAGAAAGCAGCATTCAGAGTCACCCTGTGCTCCAGAACCTGTCAGGACCCCAAGATCTTTACAAAATTAAGGAGGTGCACACTCTAAGGGCTGGGCAATGCCCCTGCTCTTTAAGGAATGAGTGTCTCCTTAAGTTTTTGCCCTGCATACGTTTTTAAACATTTATTTTATTGAAATATAGTTGATTTATGATGTTGTGTTAATTTCTGCTGTACAGCAAAATGATTCCATTATATATATATATATAAATACTATTTTTCATTATAGTTTATCAAGGATATTGAATACACTTCCCAGTGCTATTCAGTAGGACTTTATTTATCCATTCTCTGTATACTAGTTTGTATCTGCTAATCCCAAGCTCCCAGTTCACCCCTCTCCCACCACCCCTGCCCCTTGGCAACCACAAGTCCGTTCTCTGAGTATGTGAGTCGGTTTCCATTTCACAGGTAAGTCCATTTTTGTGTCGTATTTTAGATTCCATACGTAAGGGTATCATATGGTGTTTGTCTTCCTCTGACTTACTTCACTTAGTGTGATCATCTCTAGGTCCGTCTATGTTGTCACAAAGGCACCCCGCATACTGCTTGCCTTAGCTTCATTCCTACAATCTGCTTTGGTTGCCTCTTTTTTTCCCTCTCCTGCATTTTGTTCTCTTGGATCTTTTAAATGAGCCCAAATCCCACCCATGTTTTGAAAAACAAACACCTCCACTTCAACCTTGACCCCATGCTTCCCTCCAGCTGCCACCCTGCCTCTCTCCCCAGCTTGGGGGCCATACAGCTCCAAAGAGTGGCCAATATGTCCCATTTCTCCTCCTTCCTCAGCCCATGATGGTCTGGGTTCCCCCAGCTCGCTCCAACAAGCTGCTCTCACTGTGGTGGCCAGCGTTCTCTGTGCTTCTACACATGTGGATATATCTCAGATCTCTTTCCTCCCTGAAGCGCCCATTTCCATGGGCGCAGCAGTTTCCTGCCTGTCGTCTCACTTCTCTGGACACTTGCCCTTTGTCCCTTATCTGGCATTAAGTGTCAATGTTCCCCGAAGGTCCTTCCTGCTCTGTTCTTCCTCATCCACCATCTTGCCTTCAGTTACCACCTCTATCCATGTCTTGTAAATCTCTATCAGTAGTGCAGCCCTCGCTGCTAGATTCCACACCAACATAGAAATTGTCACTTGCCACTCCTTTTTGGAGGTCTCCAGTGTACCACAAAATCCACGTGTTCAAAACTGAACTCAAGATCTCCCTGTCCCCCACTCTCCCCATTGCCCCCAAATATCTTCTTGTTGTTGTTTAGTCGCTCAGTTGTGTCTGACATTTTGTGACCCCATGGACTACAGCATGCCAGGCCTCCCTGTCCTTTACTATCTCCTGGAGTTTGCTCAAACTCATGTGCATGGAGTCAGTGATGCCATCCAGCCATCTCATCCTCTGAAGTCCCCTTCTCCTCCTGCCCTCGATCTTTCCCGGCATCAGGAAATTCTGTTTATTCTGTCATCAGTTTATTCTGTCATTTCAATGTTGTCTTAACTGAGAGCTGGAAGAATGCAAATGTGCCTGGGTGGGACTGGAGGGCTGTGTAACCTTTAGTCCTAGAAGGGGAAAGAAATTATTTGTCAAAAACATGACAACACTGTCAAAAATAAATTCAACAAGGTACTTAAGTTGTGAAACATGAGTCAACGTTCTAGTCACTCTGAGATGCCACATTCATGAAAAGCTTTTCATCAAAACAATTACATGCTATGGTGAAGTCTGTGGATGCTAACACTTGGTGACATGAGCAAACTCCGTCACTGCATTCGAGAAGCCTCTATGTCAACCCCCTGCCCTGCTCCCAGCCCACCTGTGGGGCTCTGCCACTGACTTGCAGGAGAAGCGCCCCAGAGGGAGCCAATGAAAGCAAAGTCCTACTTGGTACATGCTGTTCCCACTGCCTGGAATTTTTTTTCCTAATTTTCTCCCCTCTTTGGTCTCTCACCATTCCCTTCACTGACCTAGTCTTACTTATCCTCTGGTTCTCAAAATTCATTTCCTCCAGGAAGCCTTCCCAGAATCCCTAAAGTCTCCCAGGTCCTCCCTTACACATCCCTCCTGGTCCTCAAGCTTGCCCTTCCAGGCTCTAATGAAGTGGCAACTTATGAATTATACAGGGTTGTCTGTGGCCAGGTCAGCATCTCTGTCACTTCTTTCACTGTGGAGAGATGGCCAGGGACTGCCATTTCCCAGAATCCCCTCCTCAGGATGGTTCTGGGTTAGAGTTGGCCATTGAGGCATTGGTGGACACATGATCTGTGGAGGAGAAAGAGAGACATTGTGCTCCAGAGGTTCTGCAGCCAGACAGGTGTGCAGACGTGAGGCCGGAAGCAAGGCCCAGGTGGGCCTCTTGAGGGGCACCTGCATTAGGATTGCAGGCTGAGGTGGCTCCTGGGAACTTCCCAGCGGCTTCCGGGTGAGCTCCTGAAAACCAGCTCAGCAGGGGTGGCTCCCTGCCTTGCAACATCAGGCAGACCCCGGATTTCCCACCCTGAATCCCTTCATACTTGCAATACACAGAGTGGCTTGTTTTCTTGACAGATTCCTTACTGATACAAAGACTGTGTGTAAATAGTGTTAATATCTGTCTTCCTCCCAAAACGTAAGCTCCACATGGTCAGGGCCACCTTGACTCGGGTGGCTGTATCTCTTGACATCAGTCTAAACTGAAATGGAATCCACATCATCCCATTTAACAGATTGCAAGACTGAGCCTCAGGGTGATCACAAGCTCATGGCAGAGCCATAATCCACTTGTTTTGGAGTTCATTCCTTCTTTGCCAAGAAGGCACTAGAAATGGAAGGAAGCACTTAAATACATAACAGCTTTTGAGTGGCTATTTCAGCTGTTACCCTCCTCCCTGCAATCAAGATGCTAGTCACACTGAAACCAAACCACAGCCCTCTCACTACTGCAACTGAGTTATTATCACCACTTTCCAGTTGACAAAATTATTTCTTATCTTTGTGTTTTACAGGTATAGCAATAAAAATTAGTGTCAAGGGCATTATTACAATTTTTAACTACTAATGAAATTATGATGCCTGACAGAATAGAGGCAACAAAATGTACTCCCTACAACATGCGGGAACTTTTTGTTTATTATCTCTGGGCATTATGGTTACCATAGCGATAAAATTCATATTCACTGGGATTATTACCATTTTCAGCAACTAATGGAATTATTGTTTTGTGTCTGGTTTTAAGCCTTCAGATAAAATGTAATCCCATCAACAGTACTGAAATTTTTAATGTCCTTCAACATTACTGCGAATGATCACTTACATGATAATAACAGAACTCTTCTATACATGTCGCTGTCACTTCTCCTTCAGCCATGGGGTCTTTGTCTTGTTATGAGATTCAAATTTGTCAAGGGAGAATTAAAGGATTCCCTCATTATATAGAGTGAGTGAAAGTCACTCAGTCGTGTCCGACTCTTTGCAACCCCATAGACAATAGAGTCCATGGAATTCTCCAGGCCAGAATACTGGAGTGGGTAGCCTTTCCCTTCTCCAGGGAATCTTCCCAACCCAGGGATTGAACCCAGGTCTCCTGCATTGCAGGTGGGTTCTTTACCAGCTAAACCACAAGGGAAGCCCACTCATTATATAAGCATTTAGTAAATAGACCTCATACTAGAGGTGGAGACTTCCAGAATGAATAAGACAGCTGAGCCTAGAAGCTGGGGTCTGTTTTGGGGGTCACCTGGACATGAGTTTGAATCCCAGTTCCAATGAATGGCCCTTGGCAAGTTTTCTGACTGCCTGAAGTTTCCATTTCTTTAATCCAACCACAAGAACCGCCCCCCCCACCCCCCGCAAAACCTCAAAACAAACAAAACCAAAAAGGAAACCATTTCCACCTCTCAGTGTTGGAGTGAGAATCAAAGATGACTATTTTGCACATGCACCCCAAAGTTCATAGTAGCATTATTTACAATAGTCAAGACATGGAAACAACCTAGATGAATGGATAAACACGATACGGTATATATACACAATGGACTCCAGTTCAGATCAGTTCAGTCGCTCAGTCATGTCTGACTCTTGGTGACCCCATGAACTGTAGCATGCCAGGCCTCCCTATCCATCACCAACTCCCGGAGTTTACCCAAACCCATGTCCATTAGGTCGGTGATGCCATCCAACCATCTCATCCTCTGTCATCCCCTTCTCCTCCTGCCCTCAATTTTCCCCAACATCAGGGTCTTTTCAAATGAGTCAGCTCTTCACATCAGGTGGCCAAAGTATTGGAGTTTCAGCTTCAACATCAATCCTTCCAATGAACCACCCAGGCCTGATCCCCTTTAGGATGGACTGGCTGGATCTCCTTGCAGTCCAAGGGACTCTCAAGAGTCTTCTCCAACACCACAGTTCAGCCGTAAAAAAGAATAAAATAATGCTGTTTACAGCAACATGGGTTGGCCTAGAGATGATCATACTAAGCGAAGTAAGTCAGACAGAGAAAGACAAATGCCTTATGATATCACTTATGGGTGGAATCTAAAATGTGATATGAACTTATGGTGGCTCAGACGGTAAAGAATCTGCCTACAATGTGGGAGACCCAGGTTCAATCCCTGAGAAGATCCCCTGGAGAAGGGAATAGCAACTCACCCTAGTGTTCTTGCCTGGAGAATCCCATGGACAGAGGAGCCTGGCAGACTATGGTCCATGGGGTCGCAAAAGAGTCAGAGATGGCTGAATGACTAACACTTTCGCTTTCACTTATCTATGAAATAGAAACAGACTCACAGACATAGAGTACAGACTTGTGGTTGCCAAAGGGGAGGGAGGGAGAGGAGGGTTGGACTGGGAGTTTGAGACCAGCAGATGGACACTGTTATATAGAAAATGGATAAGCCGCAAGGTAATACTGTATAGCACAGGGAAATATATTCAATATCCTGTGATAAACCATAATGGAAAAGAATCTGAAAAAGAATATATACGTATAACTGAGTTGCTTTGTTGTACAGCAGAAATGAACACATTGTAAATCAATTATGAAAGTGAAAGAAAGTGAAGCTGCTCAGTCGTGTCCGACTCTTTGTGACCCCATGGACTGTAGCCTACCAG
This sequence comes from Bos javanicus, assembly GCF_032452875.1. NCBI lineage: Eukaryota > Metazoa > Chordata > Mammalia > Artiodactyla > Bovidae > Bos > Bos javanicus. The sequence goes on along the minus strand of NC_083872.1, from coordinate 73,946,867 downwards.
GCTTCTCCGTCCATGGGATTTTCCAGGCAAGAGTACCAGAGTGGGTTGCCATTTCCTTCTCCAGAGGATCTTCCCAACCCAGGGATCAAACCCGGGTCTCCTGCATTGCAGGCAGCTGCTTTACCCTTTGAGCCACCAGGGAAAGGTGACTATCCTTGCCCTATGCTTTGGAAGATGCTTGGCACAGGGTAGGTGCTCAGTGAAGCATGGTAGTTGCTGTGTTTATGGTTGCTGCCATTGCTGTCATAATCCAGACCTTTCTCCCAAAGGATGTGCATTCTGATGGGGGGGGGGCACTCTGCAGTTGTGACGCGTGCTGCACAGAGAGCCATCTAACCCAGCCAGGAGACATTGGTTTGGAGTGGGGGGCATTTCCTGCTGGATGTGACTCCTAAGCTGAGTCCTGAAGGATGGGTGGCATTGACATTCAGGGAGAGAAGGAGATAAAGAGCTGTGGGCTTCCCCACAGGCTAAATGACCCCCACCAGGCCACTCTGTGACTTTGAGCAACTCCCCAAACTTCTTCCTTCTCAACATGTGACAAGCCATTAATAATAATACACTCAGCTTGGAGAGCCTGCAGGCAGTCTTTGGATGAAAGAAAGCATTATCATATTAACTAATTACATGAATTAAAATAAATTAATTAAATAAATGACTTAATGAGATTAGGGCATTTGTTGTTTAATGATCCGTTACCGCTATTGATAATAATAATGGATTCTGCTCTTATGACAGGTGACAAGTCTGTCAACCAGCAGTGAAATTTGAAAGCACAAAAGAGCCACATGGGCAGGGGACAAGAGAGGACGCTGCAATTCCCCCGGCCTCATCCTGCAAAACCCGGGCAGTGAGAAAGTTCAGAAAGGGGTCGTTGGGGGGACTTGTCTTCACCTTACCCTCGGGCATCTTCTCAGAGCTAAGGATTCCTCACCTGTTTAAAGGGGCAGGAGTATCATTGATACTGAAATTAGGTCATGGTCATGCTTGCTTCTGGGATTCCCCCAGAGCAGAGCCTGAGGCAGAGCTTGATGAGGGCATCACTTGCTTGGCACTTGCTACTTTGCATACTCAGTCTTGTCCAGCTCTTTTGAGACCCCATGGAATGTAGCCTGCCAGACTCCTCTGTCCATGGGATTTCCCAGGCAAGAATACTGGCATGGGTTTCCATTTCCTCTTCTAGGGGATCTTCCTCACCCAGGGATGGAAATTGTGTCTCCTGCATTGGTGGGGGGATTCTTTACCACTGAGCCATCAGGGAAGCCCACTTGGTACTTAACTGTTTGGATAAACCCATCCACTTGGCTACTGTAGACAATACACAACCATGTGGCCAGAATCCATCTTCTCCGTCCATACTGACCACTGCGGTTCTGTGGCAGCATCTCCCACCCTTATCAGAAGGATAACAGGTCTTTGTATTGGTTTCCCTCCCATCCTGTGTTTAATGTTCTTTGGTCTTCACTCCTCCTTCCTGGATCACACTTCCAAATTAAACCATTCACACACAAAGCTTTGGGAGAGGGGGAACCCAGGCATAGACTCCTTGTGAAACTCCAATTGTCTCAAAATAAAAAGTCAAATTAAAAGTGAGTGACCTTCAGCAAATTACTTCTCTCAGCCTCAGGTCTTCCCACCTGTGAAATGGAGATCACAGGAGGATCCCCATTTGTAAAATAGGATGGTCAGAGTTTGGTTGTGGTGAGTTTAATAAAACAGGACAATTCCCCAGAAGAGCATCTGATATGTAGTCATTTCTTGTTACATGTTACTGGTAATTATTACTACCAATAAAAAGACCTGGGCTTCCCTGGTGACTCAGTAGTAAATAATCCATCTGCCAATGTAGAAGACAGAGTTTCTATCCTTGATCGGAGAAGATCCCACATGCCTCGTGACAACTAAGCCCATGTACCACAACTACTGAAACCCAAGCAGCCTGGAGTTCTGCAACAAGAGAAGTCACTGCAATGAAAAGCTTGTGCACCCAGACTAGAGAGTAGTCCCTGCTCACTGCAACTAGAGAAGAGTCTGGGTAGCAACAAAGACCCCCAAATTAAATAAATAATAAAATAGACATTAAAAAAAGAACCGCTTAGCACTGGGCAGTGGTCAAGTCCTTCATGTGGGTTTTCTCACTGAACCCTTAAAACAGTCTGTGAGATAGATGCTACCAGGATGGCATTTCCCAGATGGGAAGACTGGAGCTTCAGCAAGTTGCCCAGTGTCACACAGCTAATAGGAGGCACATACAGGCTTTGAACCCAGGCCTCCGTGCTCCTTCTGTCCAGGTTCTGGACCACCTGGCCACGGAAGCCCAGATATTGGTTCTTCCTTCAGGGAAAACTCTGGAGAAGTGGAGAGGCCATGCTTCATGCCCCTGTCTGGCCCCATCAGCTGGCCAGAAACCCAAAGGTTGGAGAAGGTGGGGGCAGTTTGAAAGGGGACAAGACAAGTAGGCAGGCTGGGGTTTCGGAGCCCATAATAAGAGATATAAAATGGATGAGAGAAGTTGACAAGGCTAGGAAAGGTCCCCTGGAGAAAGCGATGGCACCCCACTCCAGTACTTTTGCCTAGAAAGTCCCATGGACGGAGGAGCCTGGTGGACTGCAGTCCATGGGGTCACTAGGAGTCGGACATGACGGAGTGACTTCACTTTGACTTTTCACTTTCATGCATTGGAGGAGGAAATGGCAACCCACTCCAGTGTTCTTGCCTGGAGAATCCCAGGGATGGAGGAGCCTGGTGGGCTGCCGTCTCTGGGGTCACACAGAGTCGGACACAACTGAAGAGACTTAGCAGCAGCAGCAGCAGCAGGAAAGGTCCCCAAAGGGCTTACCAGTAGCTAGCCAGAAAGACTGACCTGTACCTAGATCCACATATTCCTACTTGCTGATGCTGTGACCTTGAGCAAGTGGCTTGACTTCTCTGAGCCCCAATTCACTTCACTGGGAAACAGGGCCTGCATTGGCACCGGGCAGCTGGGAGCTCTGAAGACCAGATGAGGTCCCAGCAGTAAGCACATGGCACCATTGCTGGTTCACGGTCGGTACTTCATAAATGTTCCCTCCTGCTCTCCCTGCAGGTGACTGATTTAAGGGGGTGGGGTTCAGAGAACCCAGGGGGAATCCATTGCTTCGAAGCCAGAGACCCAATGTGGTGGGTGGTTTCCTGGTGCTGAAGGAACCCTCTTCTGAGACCCTTTTGTTGAGGGTATAAAGCAGTTGGGGAGGGAGGGGCCAGCTGTCCAGAGGGACTCCTTTCCTCAGGATTCAGGGCAGGGGGCTCAAGCCCCAGGTCTTTTTTTCCCCCCTAAAACCAGCTGTGTAGCTCAGGAAATGAGGATTTCGTAACCACAACAATATATAATAATAAAAATAGCAACCGTAAGGCAGACACTTAGCATTATTAGCAGGCTAGTTTATCAGCAGAACACTCAGCAGGCATTAACTAATTAAAACTCCTCCAAGGTAAGCAGTTATTGATTTGTGAGGAAAGATAAAAAGAACTCCACAAGGAGGTACTTATGTCCAACCACGCTGAACAATGAGTCAGTCTTGGGCCCCAGTGGTCTTCTGATGGCTCCATTCCCAGGGGGTGGGGGCACTGCCTTGGGGCGGGGGAGGTGGTCTAAGACCCTTTGATGGAATTGGATCCTGTGCACCAGCAGTTATCTTCAACTGCAGAGAGAAAGAAGACAATCAACCTTGCTCTCCAGAGGAGGAGAAGTGAGGAGGTGGCCTGGGCTAAACAGATAATCATGATATATGGTCCCAGGGATGCAGTGAACAGATGGTGGGAACTTGCTGCGGACGCTACCATCCTTAGGGAGGATTTGGGGTTGCTGTTAAGGGCTTTGCAATGACCCGCTCAGTGCGTCTGGCCAGCTTGCCTTCCTCGAGGCCTGGAGCGTTTTGGCCTGAGCAAGCCCTGGGATGCTCAGTCCTGGAACCAACGAGATGCACCCCCCTCCTGGCTGTAATAGTGCCACTTTGTAAAGCCAGTGGGTTCTTTCCACCAGTGCTGCGTCCCAGGCACAGGTTTTTATCCTGCAGCCATAAAGTGGGATCAGGGAAGAATTTACAATCAAGGCTGTAAAGTAATAATAGCAAAGGGGCTATTTCATTGGGTTCAAGTGGAGGTGAGCGAGGGGTTCAGAAGTTCAAGACCTCCAGGTATTTTCTGGCTGCTGATAATCATCCCTGGGAGCTGAAACCAGCTGGTGTCCCAGACACAGAAGCTTCTTGAAGACTGAATAAGGGGGGCCATTGTTCATGGTTCTTGGCTTAGACTGATGGACAACTGTTGGTTCAGGTGGTGCCCCAAGACAGGCAGCGGGGTAGGGTGCCGTCTTCCCTGTCTCTCACCTGTGTGCCACCTGGGGAGATGTCTTCTCCGGCTTCTGCTCTACTCTGAGAGTGTAAATAGAGGGGCAGAGCATGGCCAGAGACATCAACCATGCCCTGACATGTGGGGTCTGACAGCCCTGGGCTCCTGCCCCAACTCCCACTTACTGGCTGTGTGACTTTGGCCAAGTCCCCTCACCTCTCTGAGCCTGGTTACTTATTTGTCCATGAGGAGGACAACACTTCCCTTAACTGCGGTCACAGCCTGGCACACAGGCTCTTTGGTCTTCCCTTTGCCATCCTTCTCTTCTCTCTTGCGGGGCCCTCCACTTCCTAGAACTCAGAGAATTGGACCTGAAGGGGCCTGGGAATTATCCATAGGTAGAGGTGAGAGTTAGAGGGCAGGAGCCCATTTAGCCCAACTAAATTCTGGTTCAAACTTGGATCCCTCTTAGCTCTGTGACCTCAGGCAAGTTTCCTAACCTCTCTGAGTCCTAGTTTCTACCTTCAGAGGAGACAGATTTTGGTACTGATGTTCTGAGGCTGTTCACCTGGACACCCTACTGGCTGCTGAATCTCTCCTAGAAGAGCCTTCACTACATACATTTAAAGGGGACTCAGGGAGGTAGCAGGACTTCCCAGCATCTGAAGAAGGAAGGTGCTTCTTGCTTGTCCTAACTGGGGTACTCAAGTTTTAAAATACAGAGTCACATGTCAATGGCAAGACGGATTTGCTGAAGTGGTCAACGTGATTGGCCATAGAAACTTCTGTGTTGGAATCTTCTTTATCGCCACAAAAATTCAGTAGCATTTTGGGGAGCCATTAGGGCAGGGGTTAGCAAGTGATGGCCTGTGAGAAAAATCCAACCCACTACCTGTTTTTGTAAATAAAGTTTTATTGGAACACAGCCATGCCATTGTCTCTGACTACTTATGAGCTACAAAGGCAGAGTTAACCAGGTGCTACAGCAGCCATAAAGCCTAAAATGTTTGTTACCTAGCCCTTGATAAAACACATTTGCAACCCCTTGGCCCGGTGGCTGGGGGTCTGAGGCTGGGATCTGGGCTTGAATCCAATGCCCACCCTTCATTTTATAAGAGAGGAAGCTGAGAGTCAGTGATTTGTCCACTCCCATGTGATGGCGGGCTGGCCTCTGAGGGTCAGAGTACAACATGGTCAGCTCAGTCCCGTTCCCATCCAGGGATCATAGTGACGACAGTGGAAATCTTTTGGCAGACCCTCAGCTGTCCCATCAAGTGTGATGTGCTTTGCAGTTGGTTAAGCAGACTATAGTTTCCTGTTTTCTCTCCTAGGCAAGATCATTTGGGTTTTTCTAAGATGTTACAAGGAAACCTGAACAAACTTCTTGGCCAACCCAATATTTGTGTCAATAAAGGTTGAATGAAGGAATGTACAAGGGAATTCATATATGTTTTAGAGCGATCATTGAAATTCCCATGACCAGCATCGGCAGATTTTGAACTCAGAGCCCCGTCTGCTCCTTCCTGGCTTCACCATCAAGTTCAGAACCTTCAGCATCCTTCTGCATTTGAGACATAGGCCAGGACAGCTGAGCACATGGGAAAATGCTCAGGACCCCAGGCTGTAATTTAATCCATCACCTCAAGCTCTCTGCCTGACATTTCCTCTGTTTATGTTGTAGGCTGTCAGACCCACATTGGCTTTATCCACTGGTCAGGCACCAAGACACAGTTTTACAGAACACCTCTTTTACAGACACCTCTTTGAGTGAATATTTGAGAGAGTGTTTTCCTGTCATAAAAAGAAAGTTGTGTTGGAAAAACCTACTGTATAGCACATGGAACTCTGCTCAGTGTTATGTGGCTGCCTGGATGGGAGGGGGGTTTGCGGGAGAGGGATACATGTATATACGTGGCTGAGTCCCTTCACTGTTCACCTGAAACTATCACAGCATTGTTCATTTGGCTATAGCCCAATACAAAATGCTTTTGGTGTTAAAAAATAAATAATTTTTTTTAAAGGAAGTTATGTTGGTGGCGTGCCAGCGCTGGCTGTGGAAATTGGAGCCTCGGCGGATGACTTCTCTCCCTTCTCCCTCCCACCCCCACCAAATCCAGGAGGCTCCTTGGGCTGGAGAGGGCAGCCCTTGAAAATCTGGATGCTGCACGGCCAGCAAAGTGGTCCAAGACACACCTGGAATGAGCATCCGTTTCTCCTGACTCCCTCTGTGGAGCGGGGCTGTACTGTGTCCAGAAAAGAGGGCAAAAGCCATGGAGCCTGATGGACTTGGGTTTGGATTCGAAATTGGTCATGAGCTGTGTGGTTTTGAGCCTGTCCTAAGACCTCTGTGTTCCGTTTTCTTCATCTGTGAATAAGGACAATAGTATTCCCTGTTGGTTCAATGGACGGGTCCTAGAGTTTTCTTCCAGATGTTAGCAGCTGCCACATGGATTAAACACAATAATCCCCCAAAGGATCTGGACCCAGCAGGCCCCCATGGGATGGCTATCTGTACTCTTCTTGCTCTTGTCTTCAGTCCTGGCTTCTCCACCTTTCCCTTCTCTGGGGCCATGGAAAGGATCTCTTCACACAGAATCTGTGATGGGGCTGTAGGAGAATGATGAGGAGGGACAGGGGACTAGAGACCTTGTCCTGGGAAGGACCAGAGGTCGATGAGCTGGGGAAGATGGGACTCATGTGGACACTGTCGCTTTAGCCAGTATGCAGGAGGGGGTCCGGAAAAGGGCAGAGATGGGGCCAGAGTGGTGGCTTTGGAACCCAAGAGCCTGGGTTCTAAGCTCCCATCTGCTGCCTAGGTCTGTACACTCTGTGAGGGTGACTGATCAGGGTCTCTTCAGTGCACCAGAAATAGTCACAGACCCTAGTTCCTGGGCTGCTGTCAGGATTTGATGCATTCAGTCATTAGAATGGAGCCTGGCCCATGGGAAGGGCCCACAGGTGTGGGTATTATTGTTCTAGGGACTCTGAGGGCAGAGCCTTGAGCAGAAGGCAAGGAAGCACAATGGCTATGTACATCGCCATTCTTGGCCTTTGGGTCAGACTGTCAGGGTTTGAGTCCTCGATCTGTTCCTCATTAGCTGGATAAGCAAGGAAAAGTAACGTAACTTCTCTGAAATCAGATTCCTCAGGTGTAGCAGAATCACATGCTGACTTCGGAGTGCTTGAGAAGTTTCTTTGAGATCACATCGAAAATACTCAGCACAGAGCCCAGCACATAGTAGATGTTCAATAAACGGTAGCCATAATTATTACTGTTTCCATAGATGAGTAGGTCAGGGAGGTGAATTTCAGTTTAATGAAGGGCTCTGGATGGAATTCCATTTCCAATGGAGGGGGTGGGCTACCCCATCAGGGAATGAGTGCCTTTGAGTGGAGGGGCTGAGGGATCACTTGTAAGGATGGAACTGAAGAAACCCTTTAGTGAGAGGAGGCTACATTAGCTGCACTCAAAGTATTGGGTTGACCACAAAGTTCATTCTATAATATTTTACAGAAAAATTCAAATGAAATTTTTGACCAACCCCATACCTTCCAGCTTGAAAAAGAGCCTCATTATTAAGGTTAGTTGTTTTGTTCAGCCATAGAGGTTAATCTTAGGGTGTTTTCCTAAATGTATGAGGGAAAATATTAATAGGTGCCCCTAAAAATATTCTTAGTCAAATAAAGTTGGAAAGTGCAATATACTATGGACCATCTTAAAAAATCACATGCTCTGTGCTGTGCTAAGTCCCTTCAGTCATGCACATATCAGTAAATTCAAGGCTCTGAGAAATCCAATGAATTAAAAAAATAGCCAAAGAACTTTTATTTTGTTTTTAAATAGAGTCCCTCCCCATTCAGTGATTGCATGGCAATTTTATTCAATAGAAAGTACTCTAAAAACATGGATCTAGGAGAAATCCCACCTCTTGGGCAAGCCCCACATTTGTTTTTTTAATTTTAATTTGTTTGATGTGGACCATTTTAAAAGTCTTTATTGAATCTGTTACAACATTGTTTCTGTTTTATGTTTGGTTTTATGGCTGTGAGGCAGGTGGGACCTTAGTTCTCTGACCAGGGATCAAACCCATATCCTCTGGGTTGGAAGGTGAAGTCTTAACCACTGGGCCACCAGGGAAGTCCCAGGCCCCACATTTCTAAGCTGTGATTAGATGGCTTACTTAAGTTGGTGGTTCACTTCATACTGAAACTCAAACTATCTCAGAAACTCTTGGGTCAACGTGCTTTCCTCTTCAACACCCTGTCATTCCAGAGAGGGCTTACATTTGTAACCTGTCAAATCAGCCCTGATCTGGCTTCTGTAAGGAAATCAACCCTGAATATTCATGTTGAAGCTGAAGCTCTAACACTTTGGTCACCTGATGTGAAGAGCTGACTCATTGGAAAAGACTGTGATGCCAGGAAAGATTGAGGGCAGGAGGAGAAGGGGGTGACAGAGGATGAGATGGTTGGATGGCATCATTGACTCAATGGGCATGAGTTTGAGCAAATTCCGGGAGATAGTGAAGGACCTGGAAGGCTGGCGTGGTGCAGTCCACGGGGTCTCAAAGAGTTGGAAAGGAGTGAATGACTGAACAACAACTGGTTCCTTTGAAAGACGGTGACACTGGGATGTAGGAGGAATGCCCTGCTGGCTTTTCCTTGCCCTTAAAAAGGCATTCAGCCACTTGGGGTGGAGGTCAGCTCCCCAATGTCATGTCGCCCTGGTTTTGCCAGAGGCTTCATAGCCCATCTGATTGCTCTGAGTCCCCAGGCAGATCACTTCCTATCACACCTCCACCTGTATGCAATGCATGGCACAATGACAGTGAAGGAATTACTAGAACTGTGTAGGAAATTGCTTACTATCTGACTCTCCTCCTGGAAAGAAAACTCTGAGAGCCTGTCCATCTTTTTTTTTTTTTAAGTTTATTTATTTTGATTTATTTATTTGGCTATGCTGGGTCTTAGTTGTGGTGCATGGGATATTTTAGTTGAGAGCACGTGGGATCTAGTTCCCTGACCAGAGATGGAACCCAAGCCCCCTGCATTGGGAGCTCGGAATCTTAGCCACTGGACCACCAGGGAAGTACCAGCATGTCCATTTTGTTTGCTCCTGAATCCCCAGCACCAGTGTGGTTCCCTGGCACACAGTAGGTGCTCAGCAAAAGCTGCTGAATGAATGAACATCTCTTTCCTGATGGTCATCTGAAAGTTGAAACTGAACTTTGCTTTAGGGCCATAAATGCCATTTCAGAGATCACATGCGGGATAAGAAGACAACTTTGTCCTGGGCTTGACTGCATCAAGGAATGTTCAAGACATGTCCAAGGAAGGACCTGAGCCTGGAGAATCAGAGTTCCTGGGATTTCTCCCCCAGTGCTTCTCAAGTCTCTGTTCTAACCTAGGTCAGCTGCTGCTTTCTCTCCAGCCTTCTTTCCTGCCTCTGGGATCTTATTCATACTGTTCCCTCTCCTGGAGAACTAGACTTCTATCTCTGTCTCTTTCTCTTAGGAGTTAGGGATCCACCCCACTTTTTGTGAAACTTTTTTATACCTCTCAAAGCAAAAGCTCATTTCTCATCCATTACTGAACTCCTTTGGTGGGATTAATTTTACCACACTTCTGACTCTTACCTTGGAATTAAGCCGATGCTTTGCCTGTTTCTCCAAGCAGAAGCCACATTTCCTGGAGGCCATGTGTCTTCTAGACTCAGAGGACTACAGCACAGGACAGGGCCAAATAGGGCTAAGCAGGTTGACAGTCAGTACTGTTGAGGGACTGCTTGCTGTGCCTCAGGGATATGTCAGGTGGCCTTACACGTTGCCTTCTTGAACCAGCTTGCACAGCTGGTTGAGCTGGGACACTAGCCCAGGACTTCCAGAGTCTGGATGCTTAACTCATCACACTTGTAAGGTTTAAGTGCACAGGGACTGATGGGATGAGGCCTGGCCTCCAGTTTCCTCATTTCTTGATCTAAGGGCACTGTCACAATATGGTACATATGTCTATTGGAAAGAGGGAATGGAGACAGATGGTCCAGGGTTCTGGACCTGGCTATATTGCTTTCTGTCTTTCTACCTCAGGTTTGCTGCTTCCCCTCTCTAAGAGCACTCTAAGTTCCTCTTCTTGAAAGTGATGACAACAAAAGCAATGCCACAGGGTCACGGAGATGCTCCTGTGGGAGGCAGTTATTTCCCTTCATGTCCTTTCCCTTCTAATGCTTTGCTGCTGCTGCTGCTGCTAAGTCGCGTCAGTCATGTCCGACTCTGTGCAACCCCCAAAATCTTTATCTGATTTTGATTGTGATCCTTGTAAACTTCGGGATTTGAGCAAATCTCCAACTCCTAGCACATGGCAAGTATCCCACAATAGTTTGTGGATTGACTCAATTTATATTCAGAAGAAACGTCTTGTGAAATTTCATCTGAACTCAGGGCGATGCAGGCCAAGAGATCCAGGTTTGACTCCTACCCTACATTTTTCTTACACTGACTCTGATTGACTGGTTTGATCTCCTTTCAGTCCAAGGGACTCTCAAGAGTCTTCTCCAACACCACAGTTCAAAAGCATTAATTCTTCGGCACTCAGCTTTCTTCACAGTCCACCTCTCATATCCATACATGGCTACCAGAAAAACCATAGCTTTGACTAGATGGACCTGTGTTGGCAAAGTACTGTCTCTGCTTTTTAATACATCTAGGTTTGTCTTAGCTTTTCTTCCAAGGAGCCAGCATCTTTTAATTTCATGGCTGTAGTCACCATCTGCAGTGATTTTGGAACGCAAGAAAATAAAGTCTGTCACTGTTTCCATTGTTTTCCCATCTATTTGCCATGAAATGATGGGACTGGATGCCATGATCTTAGTTTTTTGAATCTGAATTTTAAGCCAACTTTTTTCACTCTCCTCTTTTACTTTCATCAGGAGGCTCTTTAGTTCTTCTTTGCTTTCTGCCCTAAGGGTGGTGTCATCTGCATATCTGAGGTTATTGATATTTCTCTTGGCCATCTTGATTCCGGTTCAGTTCAGTTTAGATGCTCAGTCGTGTCTGACTCTTTGCGACCCCATGGACTGCAGTACACCAGGCTTCCCTGTCCATCACGAACTCCCAGGGCTTACTCAAACTCATGTCCATTGAGTTGGTGATGCCGTCCCACCATCTCATCCTCTGTCATCCCCTTCTCCCACCTTCAATCATTCCCAGCATCAGGGTCTTTTCAAATGAGTCAGTTCTTCGTATCAGGTGGCCAAAGTATTGGAGTTTCAGCTTCAGCATCAGTCCTTCCAATGAATATTCAGGAGTGATTTCCTTTAGGATGGACTGGTAGGATCTCCTTGCTGTCCAAGGGAATCTCAAGAGTCTTTTCCAATACCACAGTTCAAAAGCATCAATTCTTCAGCACTCAGCTTTCTTTATAGTCCAACTCTCACATCCATACATGACTAATGGAAAAACCAAAGCTTTGACTAGACGGACCTGTGTTGGCAAAGTAATGTCTCTGCTTTTTAATATGCTGTCCAGGTTGGTCATAATTTTTCTTCCAAGGAGTAAGTGAATTTTAATTTCATGTCTGTAGTCACCATCTGCAGTGATTTTGGAGCTCCCCACCCCCCAAGTAAAGTCAGTCACTGTTTCCATTGTTTCTCCATCTATTTGCCATGAAGTGATGGGACCAGATGCCATAATCTTAGTTTTCTGAATGTTGAGTTTTAAGCCAAATTTTTCACTCTCCTCTTTAACTTTCATCAAGAGGCTCTTTAGTTCTTCACTTGATTCTAGACAGTGTATTAAAAAGCAAAGGCATTACTTTGCCTACAAAGGTCTATATAGTCAAAGCTATGGTTTTGTGAGAGTGAGATGTGAGAGTTGGACCATAAAGAAGGCTGAGCACCAAAGAATTAATACCTTCGAATTGTAGTGCTGGAGACGACTCTTGAGAGTCCCTTGGATTGCAAGAAGATCAAATCAGTCAACCCCAAAGGAAATGAACCCTGAACAGTCATTAGAAGGACTAAAGCTGAAGCTGGTGCTAAAGTTGAAGCTTCAATGTTTTAGCCACCTGATGTGAAGTACTGACTCATTGGAAAAGACCCTGATTCTGGGAAAGATTGAAAACAAAAGGAAAAGTGGGTAGTAGAGGATGAGATGGTTAGATAGTATCACCAACTCAATGGATATGATCTGAGAAAACTAGGGAGTAGGGAAGGGCAGAGGAGCCTGGCATGCTGCAGTCCATGGGATCGTAGTGTGGCACATGACTTAGACACTGTACAGCAACAACTCTTAAAGGGTACCCTCTTACACCATTGGTAGGAATGTAACTTGATACAGCCACTGTGGAAAGCAGCAGGGAGTTTTCTCAAAAAACTAAAAATAGAGTTGCCATATGATCTAGCAATCCCACTCCTGGACATATATCTAGACAAGACTATAATTCAAAAAGATACATGCACCCCAGTGTTCCTAGCAGCACTATTTACAAAAGCCAAGACATGGAAGCAATTGAAATGTCCATTGATGTTACCAAAGGTGGGGTTGAGAGGTCTCCTGGGGGCAGATCACAAAAAGTTCTTCTGGACCTTCTGGTCTGGGGGTTCTGGACCTCCATCTGGGTATCCTGGCAACTAGGGGGTCACAGGGAACTGAAAAGTTTTCAGCAGGGGTGGTTTTAAACCTCCCTCCAATAGTGCTGTAGAGAGGCACTGAGTGGGTGATTACGGAAGCTGGGAGACCACCCATGAGACCAGAGGTCATGAGAGCAGAAGCTGGGTGGGGGCAGATGGCCAGGATTGGTGTTCATCCATGAGACATTTGAGGGGCTTGTATCTAAGGCCCCTTTCCAGAAATCCCCACTGGGATCTGACTTAAGGAAAGAAGACTGATAGCCATTTTCTCTTGCAGGGCAGTGGGGCTGAGAGGAGACAACATTTGAGTGCAAAGAGGCAGCACCGACCAGCTGTGGACTGCCAGCTCCTGTCATGTGCCCTTCAGAAACCAGCTGGGGAGATGGAGGCGACCTTGGCCTTACACCTGGGGTACCCCTGGGGAGGAGCATGGATTCACCATACTTAGGGCATGGGGTTGAGGGGCGAGGGAGGGGAGAAGATACTTTGTCTCCTTCACACATCACCTCTGTGTTGTCTGTGTCACAGGGTCCTTTTAAATAAAATCAATAAAATAAATAAAAGGCTGGAGAGAAGGACTCGATTCTGGTCCTCTTGACACTGGCATATGACCCTGTGCAAGGCCCTTCTCCTCTGCTTCTTCTCGGCTGTAAACCAAGCCATTTGCATGAGGAATTCACCATCCCCTACATGTTATTCTCAGAGGGCTCATCAGTCAGACTTCTTTGCCTGGGCCAGCTTGGCCTTGACCCAGAAGGACCCAAAGGAGGCATGTCAATGAGGAAATTTAAGACTAAGCAAGAAGCAACTTCTGTCACTGGACACAGCCCCGGGCCCTCTGCACTTCCTGGCCCTCTTGACTAAGGACCCCTGGACATCCTGCCTTCATGGAGGGGCTTCTTTTCATGACAGGACGCTGTGAACTCTGGGGCCTGAATGGGGCTACCTGTCTGACCACTTGAAGCCAGAAATGAAGCCAGGCAACACTGGGTGTGGGCAGCACCTCCCAGGGGCGTCATTCACTGGGTGATGTTGATGTGGTACTCAAGGCCTCCAGAGAAGGAATATCCAGTCATCCGTTCTCATTCTCCAGATGGGGACACTGAGACCCAGGGGTGTGGGAGCCACTGTCCATACGCATCCAGCAGCTGAGGGAAGCTTGGACATGAAACAGAACTGCCTGCTTCTAGCCCAGGACCCTCTGTCCTCTGCCTGGGGTTGCATCTTCCCAGAGGACATAGGAAACACCCTGGAGAATGAATGGTGGGGTGATGACACAGAACAAAATTGACTAAGTGGTTGCCCCTCTGCCCCTAACCTGAGACTTACGACCTACCAGCCACTACAGAGGATGAGGTGGTGAAAGCATTGCGCCACAGTTCCCTGGAGGGCAGTGTGCTCCGAGATCTGGGTCAGGTGATTCAGGAGAAAAGGTTTCGTTGCTTGAGAAGGAACGAACTTTAATTCTGTTTTTAGACTCACCGGAAGTGTTCTCCGGTACAATTTCCCACTGCTCCATGGAAAGAAACGTCAGCCCGTTTACAGAAAGTTTGTGAGCTGAGTTCCTTGCCACCCAGGGACTCCGTAGACGAAACCTGACCTTCCCTTCAGGTGTAAAAGTCCTGTATCAATTCAAAGCCTCTCTTTGAAAGGCTGAAGAGGCGGGCGGTTTCCCTGCTCTTCAAAAAGGTAAGTGGGCGGAGCAAGTGGGATTGGAGAAAATCGGTTCCAGAGGTTAAGGAGGTGGGCAGGATCCAAACCGCTTGCGACCGGAATTTCTTTCAGCATGAATGAATGATTCAGGTGGGGAGGGCGCAGGACAGAAGCTGAGAGATGCTGGGCCTCCAATTAGCCTAAAGAGTCACAAAAGGCTTCCGGGGGGACTTGCTGTCGGGAGCCCCTAGCCGGGAAGAAAGGCATCCTGAAGGGGTGGGGTCCTTAGCTTTTTGGAACCACAGCCTCTTCGGCTGGCTGGCAAAACTTGTGACCCTTTCTCTGAATAATGAATTGATGACATAAGATACAGATTTTTAAAGACAATTAATTTTACAGAAATCCAGCTATCCAAATAGAAAAACATTTGTGATTCTGTAGCATACACGTGTTTCTTTAGTAATACCTTAGATATTATGAGGTACCTGCAGGTCATAACTACTGTGAATACACTCCTGTGTAATTGTTGTCTGCAGTCCTAATGGAAGAAAATGCTGCATCTTAGTTGGAGGTTTGTGAAAATACAGATGCACATGCCCATGGGATGTGGATGCATAATAAGAAAATAGTCTGAGCCAAGGCTCATAAAAAGGTTAGTGTTTTGAATAAATTGATTGCCATAAGGTTAAATGGAAAGGTATTAAATAATACCCTTGTCTGCTTTAGGAGATCTTTTTTCCCTCAATCTTTTAAAAATATTTTAACACCATAAAATGTGTTAAATATGTATTTTGTAATAGAGATACCCTTTTCTTTTCAGCATAGGAGGGAATGTATACTTATTTTTCCCTCTGTTAAGCCACTGTTGAGGGTAAGTGTACTGTTGAGTTCTCACGACTTGGATGTATTATAAACTAGGTCAGAGAGACCCCTCCCCTCATAAGGAAAAGATCTCTGAAAGCTAGGTGCCCCTCCCCCCAACCCTCTGGAGCGTCCCCGTGGACTAGGTCAGAGGGAGACTCTTTCAAGTATGAAGCTCTACTACTCAGTATAGATTTTACTTGAGCCTCATTTTTTCGTGAGCTGTACCATGGGGATTGTAATCCAGGAATGGGATGCAGGGCTCATGCGCTGGTGCTCAGTAGCTAAGTCGTGTCCAGCTCTTTGTGATCCAGTGGACTGTAGCCCGCCAGGCTCCTCTCTCCAAGGATTTCCCAGGTGAGAATACTGGCGTGGGTAGCCAGTCCCTTCTCTAGGGGATTTTCCCCGTGCAGGGATTGAACTGGGGTTTCCTGTGTCTCCTGCATGGCAGGTGGATTCTTTACCTGTGGGGAAGCCCTGTGGTGCAGAATAGAGGCTAAATGAATATGAGTTCTCTTGAGGTCCTGTAGTTGTGTACAATCTGTGTAGCTACATGACATGGCCTTCAGTACCCAATATTTTAACTGCAGGACCTCCCCTACTCCCCTCAATTTTATTAAGGTGTAATTGGCAAATAAAAATTGTATGTATTTAAGAAGTATAATGTGATGGTTTTATATACATATACATGGTGAAGTGATTAGCACGGTCAAATTAATTAACATGGTCAAATTAATTAACACATCTATCACCTCACCTAGTTATTTTTCTTTCTGGGAGGTGAGAATACTTAAGATTTATTCTCTTCGAAAATTTCTAGACTATAATAGAATATCATTAACTATTAATGGAATGCACATTACCTCCCCAGAACTTACTCATCTTAGAACTGAAAGCTTGTATGCTTTAACCAACCTCTCTCTATTTTCCCCCATCCCCTTGCCCCTGGTAATCATGGTTCTACTCTCTGGTTCTATGAGTTCAATTTTTAATATTTCACATATAAGTGATATCATACAGTATTTGTCTTTGTCTGACTAATTTCACTTAGCATAATATCCTTCAGGTTCCTCCTTGGTGTTCCAAATGGCAGGTGATTCTTCTTTTTTACTGCTAAACAGTATTCCATGATGTATATGTACATACCATATCTTCTTTACCTATTCATCTATGGGGGGGATACATAGGCTGTTTTCATATCTTGGCTATTTTGAATAATGCTGAAATGAACACAGAATGCAGATGTCTGTCTGAGACACTGATTTAGGTTCATTTGGATGCCTACCTGTTAGTGGGCTTGCTAGATCGCACGGTAGCTCTACTTTTCACTTTTTAAAGAGCCCTGACTGAGCGACTTCACTTTCACTTTTCACTTTCATGCATTGGAGAAAGAAATGGCAACCCACTCCAGTGTTCTTGCCTGGAGAATCCCAGGGACGGGGAAGCCCGGTGGGCTGCCATCTATGGGGTCGCACAGAGTCGGACACGACTGAAGCGACTTAGCAGCAGCAGCATAATATTTCCATGGAGAAGGTGATGGCACCCCACTCCAGTACTCTTGCCTGCAAAATCCCATGGACTGAGGAGCCTGGTAGGTTGCAGTCCATGGGGTCGCGAAGAGTCGTACACAACTGAGCAACTTCACTTTCACTTTTCACTTTCATGCATTGGAGAAGGAAATGGCAACCCACTCCAGTGTTCTTACCTGAAGAATCCCAGGGACGGGGGAGCCTGGTGAGCTGCCGTCTTTGGAGTCGCCCAGAGTCGGACACGACTGAAGTGACTTAGCAGCAGCAGCAGCAGCAGCAACGTTTCCATGATGGCTGTACAACTTACATTTCCACCAACTATTCATAAGACTTTCCTTTTCTCCACACCCTTGCCAATACTTAGCTGTTGTCCTTTTGATAATAGCCATCTCAACAGGTGTGAGGTGGTATCTCATCGTGATTTTGATTTGCATTTCTCTGATGATTAATGATGTTAAGCACCTTTTCATGTCCTTGCCAGAAATTTGCCTATTGTTTTTGGAAAAATGTTTTTTGAGGTCCTTTGCCGGTTTTTAAAATGGGTTATTTTGTTTGTTTGTTTGTTTTTGTTTTACTATTGAGTTGTAAGTGTTTCCTCAGTCGTGTCAGACTCTTTGCGACCCCATGGACTGTGGCCCACCAGGCTCCTCTGTCCATGGAATTATCCAGGCAAGAGTATTCGAATGAGTAACCATTCCTTTCTCCAGGAGATCTTCCCAATCCAGGGATGGAACCTGGGTCTCCTTCATTGCAGGCAGATTCTTTACCCTCTGAGACACCAAAGCTTATATTTTGGGTTATAAACTCCTAGTTGGATATATAGTTTGCAAATATTTTCTCCTATCCTGTAGGTTGCCTTTTAATTTTGTCAATGGTTTCCTTTGCTGTGCAGAAGCTTTTCAGTTTGATTTAATACCATTTATTTATTATTGCTTTCTCTTGCCTGTGATTTTGGTGTTATATCCCTGCAAATGACTGCCAAGACCAATGTCAAGGAGCTTTTACTCTATGTTTTCTCCTAGGGGTTTTATGGTTACACATCTTGTATTTGTCTTTAATCGACTTTGAGTGGATTTTTGTGAGTGGTCTAAGAGTTCAGTTTTATTCTTTTGCATTGGGGGTCTGATTTTCCAAACACCATTTATTTATCCTTTCTGCATTGTGTATTCTTGGCATCTTTGTCATAGATTAGTTGATCATATATGTGCGGGTTTATTTCTGGGCTCTCTATTCTATTCCATTGGTCTGTATGTCTGTTTTGATGCCAGTGCTATACTGTTTTGATGACTATAGCTAGTAATGTAGTTTGCAGTCAGAACGTGTGATGCCTCCCACTTCGTCCTTTCTCAATATTTGTTTGCCTATTTGGGTCTTTTATAGTTTTTTATGAATTTGGGGATTGCTTTTTCTATTTCTGTGAAATATGCCATTGGGATTTTGATAAGGATGACTGCAAGACTCTTAGTTATCCTCAGGCTCTGGAGATGTGTATTGGTGCCATATGACTTAACTGAATAATTCCTTGTTGAGAATCTATAACGACATGCACATGCTCCAGACTGGGAGTTCAAAAGTAGGAGTAGGAGAGCACAAAGATTCTAGAGAATATTTTATTTACATCTCCTGGAAAGTTTTAAATCTAAGGGCGCAGTAACTGTGATGTTCTTAGTATCTACTATGGAATAGACATACCAACTACCTCTCTGTGCCTCAGTTCCCCCTTGATAATATAGGAATACTACCAGTGTCTACCAACTCATTGGAAAAGACCCTGATGTTGGGAAAGATTGAGGGCAGGAGAAGGGAGTGACAGAAGGTGAGATGGTTGGATGGCATCATCAACTCTATGGGCATTAGTTTGAGCAAACACTGGTGATAGTGAAGGACAGAGGAGCCTGGCGTGCTGCAAGCCACAGGGTTGCAAACAGTCAGACATGACTTAGTGACTGAACAGCAACAACAAAACCTCTTAGGTCTCTTAGGAGGGGTCAGTGAGGAATATTATAAAGAATTCAGAACGGCACACGGTGCTCTATCTGTGCTTGCTAAGTAAGTACATAGACCCTTACCTGGGTAGAATTTTCACAAAGTTGGTTTATGACTTTGAGTTGTCAGGTGAGGAAACTGAGGAAACTGAAGCCTGATATTGTTGACATTTGTCAAGGGAGAGGGACCGTGATCTCAGTCTGATCAGTCAGAGGCATCGACAAAGATTCTCAGAACTGTAAGGACACACGGGGCTGCCTAGTCCACTGGTACTGGCCTGTGCTGTACCTTTCCAGCCTCACCCACGGGGTCCTCTCAGCCCTACTCACTAAGTTCCTCCATGCTGGCCTCCCTTTTGTTCTTCAGATATGCTCAAATTATTTCCACTGCAGAATTCCTGAATGTGCTGATCTTTGCACTTGGTTCATTGCTCTTCAAGCTTAGCTTTCAGCTCAGATGTCTTGGTCCTGTGGAGGCTTTGCCTGGTCACTGTAACTTGACTAGCCTCTCTCCCATTCTATGACATCACCCTTTTAATATCTTTAGAGCTATCTGTAACTATTACGTTTATTTTTGTTTACTTGCCTCTTATCTGTTTCTCTCCCCTCCCCATCAGAATAGAAGTCCCAATACATCAGGGACTTTTCTCATTACTATTTTTCTACCTTCAATTGTGGCTTTGAACAATACAGATTCTCAAATATTTACTAACTGAGTGAGTCCTGCAAGGGGGTTGTTCAGCTTTAGCTCATCTGCACATATTGTCAGGGAGCTCGTTACTTCCTGATGCACCTGTTCTGCTGTCTGTGGCTTTGACTGTTAGAAAGTTCCTTCTTTAACTGGATTGATGCTCTTTTAGTATCAACAGACCAAGTCTTTTCCTACTATCTTTGGAAATCAGATGACTGACTGCCCACTTTTGAGTGCAGATACTTGAACTTCCCTGGTGGCTCAGAAGGTAAACTGCAAGGCAGAAGACCCAGGTTCAATCCGTGGGTTGGGAAAAACCCTTGGAAAAGAGAGTGGCAACCCTCTCCAGTATTCTTGCCTGAAGAAATCCATGGCCAGAGAAGCCTTAGTGGGCTACAGTCCATGGGGTCGCAAAGAGTCGAACATGATCAAGTGACTAACACTACACGACTTGTCCTAACCAGGAGTGTATTACAGAACAGAAAGCCACTCAGTTTAACTTCAGCCCAAGAATGAGAAAGCAACTTGGATAAAATGATCCATATTTCTAGAACCTTCTTGTGCTACTAATAGATTTCCTGTGGGGTTTGAAAAGGTCCAGTAGTCAGAGTCTGAACACACTGGGGGTTTCTTGTAGATCCTGGTTTCTTTCCTATAAATCTTGCCAGAACCTTTGAGATGCAGTGGGACCTGTGGTTCTCTATGAAGGAGTCACAGTTTATGGATTTCCCAAACCCATACACCCGATAGGAATATTTTCATCCAGTAGCCACAAACATCTCATAAACCAAAGACGTCCAGAGTCTCTGATTTGGGAAATACATTCCTGAGTTTTGTTGTGTTTTTTAAGATTTTCTAGCTAATATTTCGTGATTCTGAAAAGGAATCTTCTAGAGACAGAACACTTTTCTCCTACAAAATCCACACGGATAGGCCTGCCTTGCCCACATCCGATGACCAGGCATGCGACTGGAGTTCTAAATTTTTCCTCTTTTCTCATCCCCACGGGCAGCCATCTTTCTTCCATGTCCTCTGTCATCATTCCCTGCCCCCAACCAGGTTCTTAGTTTATGACCTCTTTTGAATAACATCTCAGGATTCTTGGGGAGATAAGAGTCACCAGGTAATTGTTTGAGAGCTGTAAATGCCTTAAATTGGTTAGGATTCTAATTATCACGAAATGACTTTATTGCCTCCTGGTGATAACTGGGCTGTAACCTTCCTCCCCTGGGGAGTGTGGGTCCCCACTCCCAGGGGTCACACAGTGGTCAGGGCCCTGGCAGCTGGGGAAGAAGAGATAGAGGCTTTCTTCTTCCATCACCTCCTCCCCCAAATCTGGCAACACCTAGGAGCAGCCTGGGCTGTTGGCTGCCACTGTAATGGGACCTCGTTGGCAACTCCCTTCCCTCCATCACCCCATCGGCTTCCTGGGAACCTTGGCAAGGCCCCCTGCCACTCTTTACCACTTGGACTACTTTTCTATCCCATGTGGAATCCTAGAGCCTAGTCCCATTTATTTATTCTATTGTCTATAAGTTTACCAGGGTGGGCGGACTGTGGGAAGAAGTGTATGCATATAAGCATACTACAGGATTTATTCATTCATCTATCCATCCATTCTCAAGTATTTTTTGAGGACTTACTATATCCCAGACAGTGTTACTAGAAAGGAAAATAGACTCAATGAATAATGGGATGAGTGTAAACACACACATACACCATTTATACATTCAGGCCCCCTGCACTGGGTGTACAGAGTCTTAGCCACTGGACCACCAGGGAAGTCCCAGCATATATAAGGAATAACATATATATTCACACACACACACACACACACACACATATATATATATATATATATATATACACATTGGAGAAGGAAATGGCAACCTGCTCTAGTCTTGCCTGGGAAATCCCATGGACAGAGGAGCCCGGTGGGCTACAGTTCATGGGGTCACAAAGATTCAGACCTGACTCAGTGACTGAACAACACATAAGTTATAACATATATACTTAAAATTTTGGCATCAGGCAAGTCTGAGTTGAAATTAGCCCTTTGCTGTGTGACCCTGAGCAAGTTGCACCCTGCTCTGATACTTAGATGCCTACATTATTGGACTAGGGTGAGAATGAGCGTATGCACCCCACTCCAGTACTCTTGCCTGGAAAATCCCATAGACAGAGCCTGGTAGGCTACAGTCCATGGGGTCGCTAAGAGTCGGACACAACTGAGTGACTTCACTTTCACGCATTGGAGAAGGAAATGGCAACCCACTCCAGTGTTATTGCCTGGAGAATCCCAGGGACGGGAGAGCCTGGGGGGCTGCCGTCTATGGGGTCGCACAGGGTCGGACACGACTGAAGTGACTTAGCAGCAGCAGCAGGGCCCTCCATATGTAAGAGCCACTTTTATCATAATTAAGGTACACAGTGTTGTGGGAGTAAAAAGGCAGAATCATTATAAAAGGTAATTTGTAACTTATCTTTGATATCCATCTATAGAGATACGCACGGAACATCTACCAGCAGATTCAGAGCAATTATAGGATGATATTACTTCAAAAGAGATCAAGGGCAACGAGGGCAGCATTTGAGTTGGGCCTTGAGGCATGAGCAGAATTCCAATAGCTGGGGTGAGGGGAGTGCACTCCTAGCCAGGAAAATGCAGTGCAAAGGGCGTGAGATAGGAATGTCCCTGCTGTGCCCTAGAACCTCAAACGATTTAGTGTGGTTGGAACACAGGGCTCACAGATGGCTGCAGGAGAAGAGGAATTCGACAAAATGGGGGATAAGGGACTTCTGGAAAACCTAGTTCCAATGTTCTTTGCACTGACTTTAAACATCCCTTTCTATAATTTCTGTATTGGTCCTGATGCTGCCTTCTGGGGTACTTAGAGTGAGCCTTTCCTCTTCCTCCAGACATTCCTTCAAACACTGGATCTCCTGGAACCTCTTACCCATGTCACAGACATCCCTGGTTCTTTCATGCAACCCTCAGGAACCTGGTTTCAAGAACTTGTGCTCTTGTGCTTTCCAGATCAATTTTTTTTTCCTGTTCTGTCCCCCTCTACCTCTGTTAAATGAATGGTTTCTGGATTAAAATTTCTTCATTATGAAAAATCTCCAGCATATACAAAGCTAGAGAGGATAGCTTTTGCCCATCAATAAGTCTCAGAAACGATGAACGTTTTGCCAGTCAGGTTTCCTAGTAGTTTAGAGCAAATCTCAAACATTATGTCTTTTAGTTCAAAAGATTTTAGTATGCCTCACTAACAAAAAGGGACAGTAAAAAACCTGACCATATTACTTTGACAATTAACAGTTTTGATATCCTCTATTACTCATGTTCAGAGTTCCTTGATTATATTTGAGATTTTCTCATTTAAAAAAATAGGGATCCAAAAAAATGTTTCCTATAGTATATTTGGGGCTTCCCAGATGACTCAGATGGTAAAGAATCCGCCTGCAGTGTAGGAGACCTGGGTTCCATCCCTGGGTCAGAAAGATCCCCTGGAGAAGGGAATGACAACCCATTCCAGTATTCTTGCCTGGAGAATCCCATGCACAGAGAGTCGCACACGACTGAGCAACTAAACCAGCACCACCTCTACCGTCCCATGTTCTGAATATGACTAACTGCTACTTCCTGGTATTTAATTTATTCTTCTGTCTTCTAGAACATGATTGGAGTCAAGTTCAATATTTTTTTAAAGCAGAAGAACAATTCACAGGTGGCTTTGTGTGCTTTATATCAGGAGTCCCATAGTGGACGGTTGTTCCACTCTTAGTGAGGTGGAAGCTGATGGAGGCTTAGATGGTATCAGCCTGATCTTTCTACAGGTCATCTCTTCTGAACAGAGTCCAGTTTGTCTACTCTTCAGTTTTAAAAAGAAGCATGGAGAAAGGACCGCATCACTCCTGCTGCTGTTGGATCATAGAGACGTATCCCCTCCCTCATTCTGCACTTTGTACTTCATGCAGCCAAAGGCTCCCTTAACTCATTCCAGTGCTGCGACACACTGCTAACTTCCACTAAGCTCACTTGGAATAAATCTGCTAAGTCTTTTTCTCACGGGCTATTGTTAAGCCACCTCTCTTTCTTCATACACTTTCCTGTTTGGTTTTTTGGTCTCTATATTTATACAGATAAAACTTATAAATCTCATACATATGTAATCTTTATATTTTATATTATTCAAAGTGAAGTTTTCTTTTGTCTCAGCCAACTCTTCAAGGTTCATTTCCATTGTGATTTTGTCATTATAGGAGGGCTGCTGGGAGAAGGGATAGCTGAGAGCCTTGATTTTAGCTCTCTCACTTTATAGATGAAGAAATGAAGTACAGAGAAATTCCCTTTCTTGAATTAAGTTGCTCACGATCATGCACCGTGGAGTAGGTTGTTCCACTGGTGACCCCACCTTCTCTTCTCAGATTCCAGGCCTGCCTGCCTGCTCTGTGTTATTTATTTATTTCTGTGAATAGATCTCCATTGCTTTTTGTCCCAGATCTCTCTGTTCACCTCCCCTTGTGCCTGAGTCTGCCCTCCCCACCTCCAGAGGCTGCTTTCCAGCCCTCCATCCTCATCTTGTGATTCTCAGCCGTGGCTTCTTGGGTGACCCCCTGTCCCAAAAGGGGACCCCTCCAACACCAGAAGAGGCAGGAAAAACATTTTCTTTGACAGCAAGAGGTCAAACTGTAAAGCACAAAAGAAGTGAGAAAAAACATCCATTGTCCTGTTATTTGTTAACATTTAATTTATAAAATTATATACTTAGGGCACAAAAATTCAAACAACACCAGGCAGCAGGAAAACAAACATTCCTCTCTCCATCACATTAGTCCACTCTTTAGAAATAATTGCTGTCAGGGTTTTTTTTTTTTTTTGTATTTGTTCTAGGAACATTCTAGACATATAGAGATGTGTGTGTGCACACCCATGTAACAAATATTAAGTGTCTACTATGTGCCAGGCCTGATTTTGTTCACCGTTTTGGGAATATCAGATCAGATCAGATCAGATCAGTCGCTCAGTCGTGTCCAACTCTTTGCGACCCCATGAATCACAGCATGCCAGGCCTCCCTGTCCATCACCAACTCCCGGAGTTCACTCAGACTCACGTCCATCGAGTCAGTGATGCCATCCAGCCATCTCATCCTCTGTCGTCCACTTCTCCTCTTGCCCCCAATCCCTCCCAGCATCAGAGTCTTTTCCAATGAGTCAACTCTTCACATGAGGTGGCCAAAGTACTGGAGTTTCAGCTTTAGCATCATTCCTTCCAAAGAAATCCCAGGGCTGATCTCCTTCAGAATGGACTGGTTGGATCTCCTTGCAGTCCAAGGGACTCTCAAGAGTCTTCTCCAACACCACAGTTCAAAAGCATCAATTCTTCGGTGCTCAGCCTTCTTCACAGTCCAACTCTCACATCCATACATGACCACAGGAAAAACCATAGCCTTGACTAGATGGACCTTTGTTGGCAAAGTAATGTCTCTGCTTTTGAATATGCTCTCTAGGTTGGTCATAACTTTCCTTCCAAGGAGTAAGCATCTTTTAATTTCATGGCTGCAGTCACGATCTGTAGTGATTTTGGAGCCCAGAAAAGTAAAGTCTGACACTGTTTCCACTGTTTCCCCATCTATTTCCCATGAAGTGATGGGACCGGATGCCATGATCTTCATTTTCTGAATGTTGAGCTTTAAGCCAACTTGTTCACTCTCCACTTTCACTTTCATCAAGAGGCTTTTTAGTTCCTCTTCACTTTCTGCCATAAGGGTGGTGTCATCTGCATATCTGAGGTTATTGATATTTCTCCTGGCAATCTTGATTCCAGCTTGTGTTTCTTCCAGTCCAGAGTTTCTCATGATGTACTCTGCATATAAGTTAAATAAACGGGGTGACAATATACAGCCTTGACGAACTCCTTTTCCTATTTGGAACCAGTCTGTTGTTCCATGTCCAGTTCTAACTGTTGCTTCTTGACCTGCATACAAATTTCTCAAGAGGCAAATCACATGACATCCCTGACCTCATGCAACTTTCATTCTACTGTTGGGAGAGAGACAGTAAATAAGCAAATGCATAATATGTCAGGTATTGATACGAAGTATAAAAATTAAGAAATGGAGTAAGGGGTGGGGGATGACAAGGAGTGTATGTGTGTGCTGTCTTAGATACAATGGCCTGAGGATGGCTGTCTGAGTACTATTTGAGTGGAGACCTGGTGGGAGTGAGGGAGTCAGTCAGAAAAATAGCTAGAAAAGGATTTTTCAGGCAGTGAGCAGAGGTGCAAAAGCCCTGGGGCAGGAGTGTATTCAGCATGGTGGAGCAGCAACTGGTATGGGACTGGCAAGACTGGAGCAGGGAGCAATGCGGAAAATGATGGGTGCCACAGAAAACCTCCCTGTGGCCACGAGAAGGACTTTGACTTGATTCCACGTGAGGCAGAGAAGAGCTTGAGGGCCTGAGTCATGATCTGACTCACATTCTCCAGCATCTCGCTGGCTGTGGAGTGAAGAATAGAGCACAGGTGGGGCGAGGTCACCACAGGGAGACACTGGGGAGATGACCAAGGTGACCCAGGCTGGCATAGAGGAGGAACAGTTGAATGCTGGGTTTGCTACTTCATGAGAAAACAGAGTTATTAGACAAATACACCTGAAAGTAACACGGCATTGCAAGTCAACCATATGCTCCAATAAAAACTAAATATATATACATATTTTAAAAATATTTATTTGGTGGTGTCAGATCTTAGTTTCAGCATGTGGGATCTAGTTCCCTGACCAGGGATCAAACTCAGGCCCCCTGCATTGGGAATGTGATGTCTTAGCCATTGAATTACCAGAGAAGTCCCCTAGACACATATTTTTAATATATATTATATATATATATATATATATATATGGAATTTCTTAACTGTCCAGTGGTTAGGACTCTGAACTTACACTGCCAGTTTCAGTTCTGGTCAGGTAACTAAGATTCTGCAAGCCATGTGGCTACATATATATATATATATATATATATGTAAATACATCTATTTATAAAGAAAAGATAGTCATCAAAAGCGCTATATGTATTTGTAAGGATCTGAGTGTGAACAACGAGAAGAAAGGCATTGCCCTGTGCTGAGAGGAAGAAGGCTGAGGAAGAGACAGGTTTGGGCTAGAGCATGAATAGAATTTGTTTTTAGACATGTTAGGTTTGAGATGATCGTTAGACAGTCAAGTAGAGGTGTCAGGAGAAATTAAGGAAGAAGTTGAGATGAGATATTCATTTGGGTGTTATGTTGTTGTTCAGTTGCTGAGTCTTGTCTGACTCTTTGTGACCCCATTGAGTGCAGCACACGAGACGTCCCTGTCCTTCACCATCTCCTGGAGTTTGCTCAAATGCACATCTATTGAGTTGGTGATGCCATCCAACCATCTCATAGTCTGTCATCCCCTTCTCCTCTTGCCTTCAATCGTTCCCAGCACCAAGGTCTTTTCCAATGAGTCGACTCTTCACATCAGGTGGCCAACGTGTTAGAGCTTCATCTTCAGCATTAGTTCTTCCAATGAATATTCAGGGTTGATTTCCTTTAGGACTGAATGGTTTGATCTCCTTGCTGTCCAAGGGACTCTCAAGAGTCTTCTCCAACACTACAGTTTGAAAGCATCAATTCTTTGATGCTCAGCCTTCTTTATGGTCCAACTCTCACAGCTGTACATAACTACTGGAAAAACCATAGCTTTGACTGTATGGATCTTTGTTGGCAAAGTGATGTCTCTGCTTTTTGACATGCTGTCTAGGTTTGCTTTCTTCCAGAAGCAAGCATCTTGGGTGTTATGGTGGATGGTAAATGTGGCTACACACTTCACAGCTCTTCCCACACCTTGAGTCTAGGCTGACTTTGACTTGCTTTGACCAATGGATGTAGCAGAAGTGACAAGTGAATTCTCAGGCCAAGCCTCAAGAGCCCTTGCACACTCTGCTTTTGTGCTTTTGGAATCCTGTGGCTATTCCACTAGGAAGCCTCCTGTGACCCAGTAACCCTGTGACCTCAGCTATGCATGCATGCATGATAAGTCGCTTCAGTCGTGTCCAACTCTTTGTTAACTTATGGACTATGGGCTACCAGGCTCCTCTGTCCATGGGGATTCTCCAGGCAAGAATACTGGAGTGGGTGGCCGTGCCCTATGCCAACAGCCTGCCAAACCCAGGCCAGTCTGTGAGTGAGGCTACTTGAGATCCCTCAGCAGCCACCAACTGACCAGCTGACCACAGACACCTGATGAAGCCCAGCCAAGATCAGCCAAGTTAGCCCCGGACAGACCAAGGGCCTGGTCAATCCTGGGTTGTGAGCCAAAGACGTCATTACTTCAAGCATTGATGTTTTGGTGAGATTTGTTATGGAGCAACTAATGTGTGCAGAAAGCATCACATTTTGATGGTGTTTATTTATCAGGCTATTTTGATATTTTTCTCACTCAAATGAGACCATAATATTGCACTGAAACGTGTCTTTTCCATTTAATGATGTGTCTAATGACAATTTCCCATGAGGTATATTTCAGTCTCTCATTATTTTTAACAGTTGGGTGAATATGCTATAATTAATTGGCTCAACCAGTGTCTTATTTTCGTGGTTTCCAGAGGTATCTGTCACAAAGCCTTGGTGAACATTCTTGTAGACCATATTTATTTGTTGTTGTTCAGTTGCTAAGTCATGTCAGACTCTTAAGACTCCATGGACTGCAGCGCACCAGGCTCCCCTGTCCTTCTCTATCTCCTGGAGTTTGCTTAAATCCACATCCGTTGAATCAGTGATGCTATCTAACCATCTCATCCTCTGCTGCCTGCTTCTCCTTTTGCCTTTGATCTTTCCCAGCCTCAAAGTCTTTTCAACCGAGTTGGCTCTTTGCACCAGGTGACCAAAGCACTAGAGCCTCAGTATTTTTATCTATGTGAATTTATCAGATGAATTCTTACAAAAAATTTACTGAGTCAAAGATATGTACATTTAGGATGTTAGTAGTTGTCAAGTTACCATCCAAAATAATTTACCAATTCATACTTCATTATATATAAGGGTGATTTTCATCAAGCCTTCACCAACACTTTGAAATATTTGCCAGCCTGAAAGGTAAAAAAAATGTATTTTATTACTGTTTTACTTACATTTTAAAATGATGGATGAGGTTGAGACTACATTCATATGTTTAGTATCTATTTGTATGTTTTTTTCTGTGAATCTTTTATTTCTGCTCTTTGCCCATTCTCTGTGGCTTGTTCAGGCTTTTGAAAAATTGAACCAAAAAAGGTCAATGAACATTAAAGAAGTGTTACTGTATTTCTGGGCTTCCCAGGTAGCGCTAGTGGTAAATAACCCACCTGCCAATGCAGGAGACTTCAGAGACAGGGGTTCGATCCCTGGGTTGGGAAGATCCCCTGAAGGAGGGCATGGCAACTCACTCCAGTATTCTTGCCTGGAACATCCCATGGACAGAGGAGCCTGGCGGGTCACGAAGAGTTGGATAAGATTGAAGTTAGCATGCACTGTATTTCTAAACACTTTCTATATGTGGACTTTTAAGTTTGAGTTCTAGAGGAGTTTTTTTCTTTGTTTAAAGTTTTTCTTTCTTTCTTTTTTTTTTTTTTTTGATGTGGACTAATTTTAAAGCCTTTGTTGAATTAGTTACAATACTGATTCTGTTTTATGTTTTGGCTTTTTTGGCCAGGAAGCATGTGGGATCTTAGCTCCCCAGTCAGGGATCAAGTCTGCACCCCTTGCATTGGAAGGCAAAGTCCTAACCCGTGGACCACCAGGGAAGTCCTTAGAGGAATTCGAAAGGCAATAAATAATCATTTCCTAACTTCACAGTGTTTTACAAGTACAAAAAACTTCCTATATGATCTAATATAATCTCACAGCTAACTTCTGAGGCAGGTCCTGATATACTCAGAGAGATTAAGCAACTTCAGGTCAGGAAAAACTGTGAAAGACTTTGAAATGGGCATTAGGTTGCTTTGTCTAGCACACTTGTAGAATTTCAGGCCATTCCATCCTTTGTGAGCTATTTTTCCACTCATTAAATTGATAAAAAGTTAGTACTAATGCAAATGATTCTTGTCCATAGAAATGAAAATGAATTGTGTCCCATTGAGATGCTATTGATTACTTCCATATGACCATTGAACCTTTTGGTCTCTATTTGTAATGCATTTCAGCATTCCTGATTGCCTCTGCTCCATGTCTGTTCTTTGAGTTCTCCTTTGAACTGTTCTGATGTGTTACTTGTTCCCCATTAATTAGTGAGTTAGATAAAGTGAGTTAGCACTTGTTCATTTTATATTTATATGATCTTACTGAAACAGGCTGTCTAGTCAAGGCTATGGTTTTTCCAGTAGTCATGTATGGATGTGAGAGTTGGACTATAAAGAAAGCTGAGCGCTGAAGAATTGATGCTTTTGAACTGTGGTGTTGGAGAGGACTCTTGAGAGTCCCTTCGACAGCAAGGAGATTCAACCAGTCCATCCTAAAGGAAATCAGTCCTGAATGTTCATTGTACAGGCTGATGTTGAAGCTGAAACTCCAATATTTTGGCCACCTAATGCGAAGAACTGACTCATTTGAAAAGACCCTGATGTGGGGAAAGATTGAAGGCAGGAAGAGAAGGGGATGACAGAGGATGAGATGGTTGGATGGCATCACCAACTAAATGGATATGAGTTTGAGTAAACTTCGGGGGTTGGTGATGGACAGGGAGGCCTGGCGTGCTGCAGTCCATGGGTTCACAAAGAGTCAGACACGACTGAGTGAACTGAACTGAACTGAAACAGGAGGGAAGAGGGGCAGGGCAGAACCTTTAAACGAATGACATAGCTCTTGAAGATACGAGACAGAATTGGTTAGAACTAACAAGGTCCAAGGTAGTTGAAGATTCGACTTCCAGTAGAACTTGAGACTCATTATATGCTCATTGTGGTGGCTCAGACAGTAAGGAATCTGCCTGCAATGAGGGAGACCAGTGTTCGATCTCTGGGTTGGGAGGATTCCCTGGAGAAGGGAATGGCAACCCACCCCAGTATTCTTGGCTAGAGAATTCCATGGACAGAGGAGCCTGGTGGGCTACAGTCCATGGTGTCACAAAGAGTCGGACATAACTGAGCGACTAACACACACACACACACACACACACACACACAATACATTAACACAGGTTGAATGACACACCTAGCAGAGCCATGACAGTTCCAAGGCCTACCATAAAAGGTCAAAAAGTGGGCAGTGGCCCAATTCCTGGAAATCCCTTTCCCTGCTTGAAAATGTGGGAGACCCGCATTTGATCCCTGGGTTGGGAAGATCCTCTGGAAAAGGGAATGTCAACCCACTCCATGATTCTTGCCTGGAGAATTCCATGGACAGAGGAACCGGGTGGGACTACAGTTCATGGGATTGTAAAAAGTCGGACATGATTGAGCTACTAACACTTTCACTTTTCTCCAAAATAGTTGGAATAATCCTCCCACTCACTAGCCTATGAAATGACCCAGCCCATTAAGCTGTGTGTGCTCAGTCGCTTCAGTCACGTCAGAGTCTTTGTGACCCTAGTACTCTAGTAGGTTGCTGTCAGGTGAGTATAATCTCCTTGGTTCTATTTCATCTAAACACAAATTTGAAGCGATGGATATTAAAGCCCTCGGTGTGTCACAGACCGTGTTATAGCTCTCAGTTCTTGAACAGACTGTGTTATAGCTCTCAGATCAGTGTTACAGATCCATGTTACAGCTCAGTTTTATTTAGAAAATAGCAGGAAAATACATCCTTGAGGTGTGAGGGCATGCCGACCCAAAGACGCGAAGAGAAGAAAGAGCCCTGGCCCTTTGGCTCCTCTTTTTATGTTTTTTCCTCCCCCGTGGGCCTTCCCTATGTAAATTGGGCTAGCCAGGAGTGCTGTTTGTTCTACCTGATGTCCTCACTCTGGTCCTTGGACCTTCCTTTGACCTTCCTTTGTTCTATTTTCTCAGGCTTTTCCCTTCCTTGTCTTTTAGCCACTGCCATTTTGGACTCCTGTATTCCTATTCTAACTACCTAACAATTGCCAAGCCACTCTCCAGGGGATCTTCCTGACCCAGGAAACTAACCAGCATCTCTTACGTCTCAGGCAGTTTACCACTACCACCACCTGGGAAGCCCTCCTCCCCCCCTTCCACCATTAAGACTAACCACCCCATATTTTGGGGTCTCTTGCCTTCTTAGGTGACCCACACTCTGTCTGTAGAGTGTGTTTCTCCCAGGGCCAGTCTCACCTTTTGAGATGGACTGCATTCTGTCTGCAGAGTGTGTGTCTCTCTAAATAAATCCACTTCTTACCTATCACTTTGCCTCTCACTGCATTCTTTCTGTGCTGAGACATAAAGAACTTGAGATTCAATAAGTCCTGAGACCAGGTATGTGCTTTCAATTAAAATAGAATGAGTTCAAGTCTCAATCTGAAATATGAGGTTTCAGTACCTTTAAAAAAATGACCCTTTCATTTCTCTCATGCCTCTAGTCCACACAGCTAGAAAAGGATCCTATTGGGTCTGACTCAGATATGTGTAACAGAAAACCTTTATTGTTATTGTTGTTAGCTGAAACCTCTTTGAAAAGCTGATGAAAACAATGAATGTTTTGCTTGGGAAAAATAAACACACACACACAATCTTGCTTACTCTTTTCAGAGTTCCTTGACTTCCTGCAAACTGGTTTAAGAACTCCTGGGATAGTCTGGGATGAATATAGCTGGTCAAGATCAGAAGTTGAAGGAGATAGAAGGGAGAGTTGGTACAATGACTTTTTTCTTAATACCTGTGCTTACCATCTACCACAATGTATTATCTTATTTGGACTTCCCTCGTGACTCAGTGGTAAAGAATACCCTGACACTGCAAGAGACACAAGAGACAGGAGTTTGATCCCTGTGTTGGGAAGATCCCCTGGAGTAGGAAATGGCAACCGACTCTAGGATTCTTGCCTGGAGAATCCTATGGACAGAGGAGCCTAGCAGGCTGCAGTCTGTGGGGTTGCAAAGAGTTGGATACAGCTGAGCATGCACACTCTCCTCTTTCACTTTCATCGACAGGCTCTTTAGTTCTTCTTCACTTTCTGCCATAAGGGTGGTGTCATCTGCATATCTGAGGTTACTGATAGTTCTCCCAGCAATCTTGATTCCAGCTTGTACTTCTTCCAGCCCAGCGTTTCTCATGATGTACTCTGCATATAAGTTAAATAAGCAGGGTGACATGGGAAATAGATGGGCAAACAGTGGAAACAGTGTCAGACTTTATTTTTGGGGGCTCCAAAATCACTGCAGATGGTGATCGCAGCCATAAAATTAAAAGACGCTTACTCCTTGGAAGGAAAGTTATGATCAACCTAGACAGCATATTAAAAAGCAGAGACATTACTTTGCCAACAAAGGTCCATCTAGTCAAGGCTATGGTTTTTCCAGTGGTCATGTATGGATGTGAGACTTGGACTGTGAAGAAAGCTGAGCGCCAAAGAATTGATGCTTTTGCACTGTGGTGTTGGAGAAGACTCTTGAGAGTCCCTTGGACTGCAAGGAGATCCAACCAGTCCATTCTAAAGGAAACCAGTCCTGGGTGTTCATTGGGAGGCCTGATGCTAAAGCTGAAACTCCAGTACTTTGGCCACCTCATGCAAAGAGTTGACTCATTGGAAAAGACCCTGATGTTGGGAAAGATTGAGGGCAGGAGGAGAAGGGGACGACAGAGAATGAGATGGTTGGATGGTATCACTGACTCAATGGACATGAGTTTGAGTAGACTCCGGGAGTTGGTGATGGAGAGGGAGGCCTGGTGTGCTGCAGTTCATGGGGTCGCAAAGAGTCGGACACGACTGAGTGACTGAACTGAGTATGCACATGCACATGCTTATTAACTCATGTAATAGAGAAACCGTCAGAGACAAGAAACTTGCTCTCCAAGGAACACATAGGGAATGTGTTTCTCTCTTTCTCTCTCTTTTTTTTTTCATTTGGTTGCACCAGGTCTTAGCTGCGGCACGCAGGATCTTTGATCTTCGTTGGCAGCATGAGGGATCTTTAGTTGTGGCGTGTGAAATCTAGTTCCTGACTAGGGATTGAACCCAGTCCCCATGAATTGGGAGCTTGGAGTCTTAGCCACTAGACCACCAGGGAAGTCCTGGTAATGTGTCTCTTGCCCAAATTTTCACAGCTGGTAAGAGTGCTAAAGTGATTCATTTGCCCCACAGATATAAGGTAAAGAGAAGAAAATAGTTCTTGGGGGAAAAGGAACACCTAGAGTGGAAGAGGTGGCCCCCTAAAACCAACATTCACATCTGTACTGAAGCTGAGGCATTCTGGTCACCTGAACCCCTTATGCTTGGAGGGAGGATATGTGCCTAGGAAAGGGGATGGAGCCTGGGATGGTTAATTTTGTGTGTCAACATGATTGGCCCGCAGGGTAACTAGATATTCAGCTTCACATTATTCTGGGTATGTTTGTGAAGGTGTTCCTGGATGAGATGAACACTGTGATCAGTAGACTGAGTAAAGCAGATGGCCCTCCCCCTCCAATCCATTGAGGGCTGAATAGAACAAAACTGTGGGGGAAGGAAGAATTTGCTCTCTCTGTCTGATTGTCTTTGAGCTGGGACATGGAGCTTCTGCCTTCAGTCTCACACTGAAGCTGATACCCTCTGCTCTCCTGGGTCTCCATTTTCAATTGGCCAACTGCTGCTCATGGGACTTTTCAGCTTCCATAACTGTGAAAGCTAATTCCTTATATTAAAAAAAATCAATTTCTCTTTCTCCTTCTCTCCCTCTTTCTTAGGCTTTTCAGCATAGAGTGAGGCTGGCTTTCTAACTGGACCCCTTGCAAGGTCCTGGGAAGATGAACTGTGACAAGAGCTTACTATCTTTCCCTTCCTCCAAACTAGAAATGACAACATCCCTCCATAGCTCGGCAGAATAACCAAAGACACTAAATTCTGTTTAAAGTTTTAAAGAAATGTTTCTGTATTTCTCTTCCTCTTTAGAACATTCATATCAATGCCGAACAGAATGTGTTAGTCGTGGGCCTCTTGCAAGGTCATTGAGCGAATGTTCTGCCTGCAGGGGAAGGTCAGCATTACCCTTTTGGTCATCCTGCACTGAGCTCTTGTGGGTAGAGCCTCAGTTGTTCATGCCAACATCCAGTTCCATTTATGAAGCACTCAGTAGGTACTTAATAAGTGTCTTATGAGTGAATGAACAAACAACCTGTCCTTGGCCTTCTCTGTGCTTCTGTTCTCATCATGGTTCATCTCACCAAGGTAAGGGCCAGAAGGGTGCTCAGGAGTCATCTTGTGCAACTGCCTGTGTTACAGATGAAGTCCAGAGGGGCGAGCGACTGACTGGAGGTCACACAACCACATAAAGGAAGCACAGGGGCAAGAGTGCAACCTCTTCCTTCCAGGGCTCATCCTGAGACCTCATATAGCGTCTGTTATCTGAAGCAGGAGGGCCACATTGGCCAGGAGAGAGGAGAGCTTCCTTTACCCGTCACCTTGCTGCTGAATCTGAAGCAACCTGCTGAAGGACATGCTCAGGGTGGCTTCCTGAACTGTGGGTCATCTCTGAATCATGAGATTGACTCCCCCAGAGACCTGGTCACTTTCCC
This sequence comes from Bos javanicus, assembly GCF_032452875.1. Lineage (NCBI taxonomy): Eukaryota > Metazoa > Chordata > Mammalia > Artiodactyla > Bovidae > Bos > Bos javanicus. The sequence continues at coordinate 73,911,529 of NC_083872.1, read as the reverse complement.
ACCACCTGTTTTCACCTGGAGAGGAGAGAGGCTCCACTCAGGAGAGGATGTCCAGTCTGTGTTATGGAGGTGGTACAGATGCTGCCTCCTCTGGGGTGCGGAGGTGGGAACAAAGCAGAATGTAGGGATGCAGGTCTGCTGGATGATGAGAGGGCCCGGCAGAGGCTGTGTCTCCCATGGGTGGCATGGGAGGAGGGCAATCTGGGTGGGGAGCCAGGCTTGAGCTCGTGGACAGCACCTGGTGAGAGGAAGCAGCCTGGGCTGTGCAGGGGGTGGCAGCATGGGGCCCTGTCAGAAGGAAAGGCCAGGAGAGAGGTCAGCTTTAAGTTTTACTCCACACTGTCCCTTGACTTTCCAGCCTTTCCCAGTGACTCTCTGGCAGCTTGGGGTGGATAGGGAGACCAACCTGGGAAGAAGTGCTTGCCCAGGGGGGCCAGGAAATCTGGTCCTCATTCCAGCATTTACAGCAACTGTTTGTCTCAGAAAAGTCACTTTGCTTCTCAGAGTCCAGTTTCTGCATCAGCAAAAATGGATAAATTAAAAATCCTGCCTCATAGAGTCATTGTGGGTTTGTACAAATCGTTAACCACAGGACTGTCTATTTTGTGCACTGCTGTCTCACCTCTGTTCAGTTCAGTCGCTCAGTCATGTCCAACTCTTTGTGACCCCATGGACTGCACCAACTCCCAGAGTTTACTCAAACTCATGTCCATTGAGTTTGTGATGCCATCCAACCATCTCATCCTCTGTAGTCCCCTTCTCCTTCCACCTTCAATCTTTCCCCACATCAGGGTATTTTCAAATGAGTCAGTTCCTCGCATCAGGTGGCCAAAATATTGGAGTTTCAGCTTCAACATCAGTCCTTCCAGTGAATGTTCAGGACTGGATCTGAATCCAGGACTAGCATCTGGTACACACTCCAAATTTGTTGACTCGATGAATGTTTAATTTTTAGCAACCACTTCCTGTGTGGCAGACATTCTTCAAGACTTGGTCATTTCATCCTCATCAAATCTATGACTGTCCTCTGAGGGGCACAATGACTCTTCCAGGTCACATACTGCTTAGGGCAGAGCTGCGATTCGAATCTCGGTCTTGGCAGCCTGACTCCGGAGCCAATGGGCTCCATTCCCACACAATGCCCTTTACTCTGTGACCCTGCTCCATAAACTAGGACGTTTTACACAAGTAATACAAGTCAGTCCCTGGAAGAGGGAGAGGACTGTGATGGTCATTCAGTGGATGAGGACACGGGGACAGAGGCAGAGACTTCTAGCAGGTTTCCCAGGCATCCATGCCCACTCTTTTTCTAAAAAAATTTCCAGTGTTTACAGGGGAGTTTGAGTAAGCTCCGGGAGTCCGTGATGGACAGGGAAGCCTGGTGTATTGCAGTCCATGGGGTCGCAAAGAGCTGGACTCTACTGTTTGACTGAACTGAACTGAACTAAACTGAACAGTGAACAGAGCCCCCGAGGTGTTCCAATCTGGATAAGATGGTCCCAGACAGTGACCCCGCCCCCAGCCACTCACGGCCACGTCCGGGTTTGTGGATGGGGCCAAGCCGGCCTCACTCGGCAGTTGCAAAGCCCCAAGGCTGTTTGTCTTCTCCTGCTTCCGCCACTTGGCTCGCTGATTCTGGAACCAGATCTGAGATGAAGGTGAGAGAGGATGGAGATAAGCAAAGGGGCTTTTCTCCATCCAGTTCCTCTCCTTAAAATACATGATGACTGCACCTTCCAAGGGACCATCCCTTTACAGTTTGTAAAGGTCAACGGCAGCCACGATTTCTTTGGATCTGATCTGCCTTGAGAGAGAGGATCCGAGGTCACAACCTTCCATGCCTACAGGGGCTGGGGGGCTCATAGGAGGGAGTGTGAACCAGCAGGGTGCCTTACAACTGGAAGTGGTGGGGTCCGCGGGGTGAACAGAGGCTGAAGGGGGCAGCGTCTCAGCCTCAGCCAATAGCCACCATGTGGAAATTTGAGGCCAGCGCTGCAGCTTCATCCAACTTCTAAGGCAGAAATCTTGATTTTTTTGTGAAAGCTCTGAGATTTAAAAACCATGCAGATCAGTGAAAACCCATCCATGGGCTCTTGCCTGCTGGTGGGCCACCTGTTTGCAACCCCAGTGGGCCCTCTGGTATCCACTGTTGAGGGTTGCCTGTATTCATGGGCACCCTGACTGTGACACATGGCCATTTGTACTTGATCATTCTGCTGAGACAGCTGCTGAATTCTGGGCTTTACACTAGATGTAGATGCTACCCACCTAGTTGGTGACTGATTTCAAATGGGAAGTAAAAGGGGAGAAGTCCACACAGGGGTGGGCCTTGACCAGACGATAAGTAGGCTTGGGTGAAATGAAGGGTGGAATATTGATGTGGACCCTGGTGAAGATTTTGAATTTAATAAGTCCATTGTATATTTCAAGAAAGTATTGAAATATAATTGATTTACAATGTTGTGTTAGTTTCAGACGTACAGCAAAGTGATTCAGCTTTATGTATACTTACAAATATATGTATTCCTTTTTAACATTCTCTTCCGTTATAGGTTATTACAAGATATTGAAAGGTGGAGAGGAGAAGAGATAAAGTAGGAGATTGGGATTAACATATACACACTACTGTATATAAAATAGATAGCAAAGACCTACTGTATATCACAGGGAACTCTGCTCTGTACTCTGTGATAACCTTATATGGGATAAGAATCTGAAAAAGAATAGGTCCATGTTGATGTATGGCAAAACCAATACAATATTGTAAAGTGAAAAAAAAAATAATAAAAAAAATAAAAAAAGAATAGATCTATGTAATGTGTAACTAAATCACTTTGTTGTATACCTGAAACTAACACAACATTATAAATCAAATATACCCTAATATAAAATAAAAATTGTATTTTTGTTTTTCAAAGATTTTTTTATTCATTAAAAATTAAGTTATAAAAAAAGATGTTGAGTATAGTTCCCCATCATATTTGTTTAAAAAAATGCAGAGTGATTTAGAAAACTGTTTTAGAGAGAGTGAAAATATGTAACAATTGGTTTTGGATTTGCTAGAGCAATACTTGCAGAACTGGGGATGTGCAAAGAGAGTTGGACATACCACTGGTGAGGGACTACTGTATATCTAACCACAGAGGAAGCCTAGACACTCAGGTGGGGGGAAGAAATGACAGATTACAGATTAGGTCTCTGACCATGGAGGGTCTTTGCCACTTCTCTGTGCTGCTGCCAAAGTGATACCTATGAGTTCCAAGTCAGAGATTGGCAGAGTTAACCTCAGGTTAACTCTGGCTTCCCACCTGTTTTTGTACAGCCCTTGTGCTACGTATGGTTTACACATTTTTAAGTGGTTGGGAAAAAGAATCTAAATTTGGTGACATGCAAATGACACAAAATTCAAATTTTAGTGCTCATCAGTAACATTTATTGGAACATGCTCATTTGTTTGTATGTTGTAAACTATAGCTATTTTTGTGCTACAAGGGCAGAACTGAATAGTTATGACAGTGACCATATGGCCTCACAAAGCCTAACATAATTAGCACCTTGTCCCTTACAGAAGAGGTCTGTTGAGCCCTAGTCTAGATTGTCAAGACCTATTTTGAGGCTGCGTGGTGAATAATGCTTTGGAACTACAGGAAAGTGGAGAAGAAGGGAGTGGAGCAGATGCCAATGGCCATCATCATAAAACCCCCTCCACATCTATTCTCCAAGGAGAGAAAGCATCTATCTTATAACTATGGTGACCTCATTTCCTGGAAAATGATATTTGGACAAAATAACTGTATTCATGGGATAAAGCCAATGGAAAATTTCAGATGGGGCAGTCCCAGAGGGTGCAGGATACCTGGGGTCTCACCCATGCCTCCAAGGGCATTGAGGAGGGGGGTTGAGGGTGGGGATGGTTGTACCTGCACACGTGCTTCCGGGAGGTTGATCCTGGCTGCCAGCTGGTTGCGGACGTGGATGTCAGGATAGTGAGTGAAGTGGAAGATCTTCTCCAGCTCCTGCAGCTGCTCTGTGGTGAAGGTGGTTCGGAGCCTCCGCTTACCCTTCTTCCCCTCTGGAGGGAGGAGGGTCCAAGCTAGGTTAGTGACCTTCGTCTCAGTGAAGCTTTTGTGCTGCCTTGTTGTACCCATTAAACCAATGTTGCCACTACTTGGCCTCTGGCTTCTTAGGCTTGGACTTTTACAATGTTCTCTCTCCTAGAAACCCTCCCCCTAGGTTGACTCCCTCTATCCATTCTGGACAGTGTGGCCAAAATGACCTTCTAGAAACTTCTTTGATCGTCCTTTCTGCTGCTCAGATGCCTTCAAGCAAATTTCCCTTGTCTGTAACAAGGAATGGCAAACCACAGCCTGGGGGTCACATCTGGCCCACTGTCTGTTTTTAGAAATAAAGTTTTATTGAAACACAGCCTGACACATGGGTTTATGTATTGTCTATGGCTGTTTTTGTGCTATAATGGCAGAGTTGTGTTGCTGAAACTGAGACTGCAAAATCTAAAATAATTACCATCTAGTCCTTTACAGAAAAACCTCAGCAGTCATCCCCTGACAGCCTGTTTCCAGCCACCTGTCCAGTCTCAGGCCCACTCAGGGATGCTACATCATAGGTGGGACCTAGTGCAAAAGGAGAAAAAAAGCTTTTTCCTTTCTTCCACAGTCTCCATCTCAACAGTCATAGTGATCTTTCACTTGCTACTTAAGGCCCTTCTCCCTCAGGCACAAGAATACTAACACACACATGATGGGGGTGGCAGAGGTCACTGGATTGAGGGGGTATGGGGAAACGGGACTGAGAAGCAGCCCATCTCAGGAAGCAAGGAGGTGGTGAGAGGGGCACTGAGCATGAGTTGAGGCTCCAGGACCCTGGTCCTTGCTTGGGCCATATTTTATTTACTCTCTGGGCCCCAGTATCCCGATTTGTAGAATGAAGGAGTGGAGAGGGGTTGAATGATCAAATCACAAAGGCCAAATCCACCCTGGCACTCTGCAGTTCTCTTTCTCTTCAGGTGGAGGCTTGAAGGACCTGGCCTCAGCCTTGCCTGGGGCCCAGTTGGCTGGGCAAAAGGTAGATGGATGAAGGAGAGATTTCTGCTGAGGATAACACTTCTGGCTGAGTTACTCCTGCATTTCTAAGAATTGGCAAGTGCCTTCCATAGTCTGCCCTTTTTTTTAAATCTCTGATTTTATTTAATCTATTTTTTATTGGAATATAATTGCTTTACAATGTTATGTTAGTTTCTGTTGTACAACAAAGTGAATCAGCTCTGTTGTTGTTCAGTTGCTATGATGTGTCTGACTCATTGCGCCTGCATGGACTGCAGCACATGAGGTTTCTCTGTCCTCCACTATCTCCGGGAGTTTGCTCAGATTCTTGCCCATTAAGTTGGTGATGCTATCTAACCATCCCATTCTCTGCCACCTCCTTCTCCTTTTGCCTTCATTCTTTCCCAGCATCAGGGTCTTTTCCAGTGAGTCAGCTCTTCACATCAAGTGGCCAAATCATTGGAGAAATAGCTATATGTATACATATTTCCCCTTCCCTCTTAAACTTCTACCATCTCACCCCTCTAGGTCATCACAGTGCAGTGAGCTGAGCTCCCTGTGCTATACTGCAGGTTTCTACAAGCTATCTCTTTTATACATGGTAGTGTACTGATGTCTGGGGAAGGAAATAGCAAGCCAGTCCAGTATTCTTGCCTGTAAAGCACAGAGGAGCCTGGGGGGCTACAGTCTATGGGATCACAAGAGTTGGACACAACTTAGAGACTAAACCACCAGTGTACTTATGTCAGTGCTATTCTCCCAATTCAGTTCACTCTCTCCACCCCACTGTGTCCATATGTTTGTTCCCTATGTCTGTGTCCCTATTCGTGCCCTGCAAATAGGTTCATCTGTACCACTTTTCTAGATACCATACACACACACACACACACTTTAATACATGATATTTGTTTTTCCCTTTCTGACTTACTTCATTCTCTATGACAGACTCTAGGTCCAGCCACTCTACCCATTGAGCCACTTGTCTCACCCCTCCCAACTACCCCTCATTGTTATTAGTCCATTTTTTTTATCCTCTCAAAGTAATTTTATTCATTTTCCTGACTCTTGGAAGCTTCTTGGGGGTTGTGGACAGTGAGATTTCAAACATATTTACCCCTTGGAGGAAGCTGTCGGATTGTGAACCAGCTGATATGATCTGATCTCTTACCTTTTCTATCTCCCTTTCCCTCCTCAAGTCCACTGTACTTTTTAATTAAAAAAAAGAGAGATTTATTCTATATTTAGAGCTGGTGGTGCATTTAAGTTGGTAGAGCCAAACCCAACTAGAATTGGTGTAGACAGAAATGCAAGGTATGAATCCATTGCTGAGACTGTACTGAATGTCTTTTGTGCTAGGCACAGAGGGCCTGTCTGCAGGAGTACAAAAATGAACAAGCTGTGCTGACAGTATCTCATTCATTCATTCACAAGGTCAATGTTTTAGGCAATTGTAATGATACAGTGCAGTTTTATAGAAAATTGCCAAAAAATTCACAGAATGGAAGATTTCAGGTTGGATGGGCAAACAGAGGTTCAGGATAACATGCATCTGGGATTCTTCTAAGAATATAGAACTTTGGAATAGAGGATACTGAACCAAAAAGGTATGGTGTAGAGCTGGAATACTGGAAAGTAAGCAACACGGAGAACAGAGGATTAGAAACAGACTGTAAATTATAACAAAAATAGGGTCTTCCTTAGTGTTCTAGTGACTAAGACTTTGTGCTCCCAATATAGGGGGCTGGGTTCGGCCCCTGGTCAGGGAACTAGATCCCACATGCTCCAACTAAGAAGTCAGAATGCTAAGTAAATACATATTTTAAAAAGTTATTAAGAAATTAGCAAAAATAAACCATCTCTTGCTTTTTCCCCAGTAGGAAACTTAGGCAAATAAGTGTCCATGACTAAGTATAGACTCCTTAATAAAATAATTATCTCCAGTTTCCATTTGTGTAACTAGGGAAGCAGCTAACAAGACAAATACAGCTTCCCCTTATTTCCTAGAGGATCAGAAGGACATAACCTGGAGATAAGGTTGTAAGAAAAGGATCTGAGCCCTCCTCAGCAAAATAATGTGATTGTTGACTTTGCAGAGACGGGCTGCCTGTCAGTTATGAGCCAGTTAGAAAAATATTTATTCTCATTAACTTTGAACTAAACATCCTCAGGATAAATGTTTATTCTTGAGAGATGATGATCTCTCAATCATGGTGACAGGCTGTATATGTGTGTGTCCAACAGATGCAGTGACTTCTCCTGTAAAGAAAGAGGGTTGTCTAAAATATACATGGTTGGCGAGATGGAGGCTGAGCCCCATGTGGACCAGCCTGAAGCACTCAAGGGCCAAAGCCCTTCTCCCAAGACTGAGCATGGGTTCTTGGGTGTCAGTAGTCAACACTGGTTATCTCCATACAACCCTTCTTGGGATGTTATTTGAAACTGCTGCTGCTGCTAAGTCACTTCAGTCGTGTCCGACTCTGTGCGACCCCATAGACAGCAGCCCACCAGGCTCCCCCGTCCCTGGGATTCTCCAGGCAAGAACACTGGAGTGGGTTGCCATTTCCTTCTTCAATGCAGGAAAGTGAAAGGTGAAAGTGAAGTCGCTCAGTCGTGTCTGACTCTGTGCGACCCCATGGGCTGCAGCCCACCAGGCTCCTCCGTCCATGGGACTTCCCAGGCAAGAGTACTGCAGTGGGGTGCCATAGCCTTCTCTGTATTTGAAACGGATGGGGGTGGGGGTCCCAGTGAGTGGGTGTCCCTGAAATATGACTAGTGACACCCAACCAGAAGAGCAGTTTTGGGAGACAGATAGACTTGAACCTGACATCAGGGAAATAAGGATAGGATCAAGGCTGGACCTTATTAGAAATTCAACTCTTTAGATCTGCATTGTTCATATGGTACCCACTATCTGCCTATGGCTATTTAAATCAAATCAAATCAAATAAAAAATATAGTTCTTTAGCCACACTAGTTATAGGTCAACCACATGTGGCAGGTGGCTACCATATTGGAGAGCATAGATAGAAAACATTTCCATCATCAGAGAAAGTTCTATTGGATAGGGCTCCCTTATAGGTTTTCCCGTCGGTTTCTGGAAAAAGTCATATTCTGGGCCTCACTTTAAGTTTCTCCTTGTGTTGCACTTTCCTCTGATTGCCACATATCTCTAGGAAAATCGGTATCCATTGGTCATAGAGCCGAATTTGATGGTGTTGGGAAAACTGGAATTACAGGAAAAGTAAGAGAAAGGGAAGGCTGGCCCACACCCATCTCCTTCCTGGTGCCTGGAGAGAAGGATGACCAGTGGAGAGGATGTTGCCCTGGAGCTCCAGGCAGTAACACAGAGCAGAGTGACCTGCTTGTGGTCCACAGGGAAGCAGGGATGGGGAAGAGCAGAAGCTGAGTGGTTGGCTCAGGAAGGGTGAAGGCTGACACTTCAGTTTTCCCATCAAATGCTAGAGCTGCTTTAGGAAAGGAGGGAGGGGAGCCAGCAAGCCTGATGCTTGGGTTATAGACCATAGTAGGTGGTAAGAGAGAGGAAGCTGGTGAGGGCAGGAAGAACGGCATAAACAAATTATGGAAAAGAGAAGAAGGCAGAACACAGGACACTGAACGAACATAGTATTTTGGAACCAGAAGGAACCTCATTAAACAGGAAGCTGGAAGAACCAGTTCATGGGTGGAATGCCCATCACACAGGATGATTCTTAATTGTGGAAAAGGGCTGGGAGTTTCCGGCCCTGGGTCAGAGAAGACAATGCGGGTGTGGAACCCCATTCAAGGACACTCAGGGGAGGGTGGGAAGAGGGGAGATGAAGGAGGCAGGGAACTGCCACCTCTCTCAAGTTGCTCCTCTCAGGTTATTAATTGCTTGAGCTGTGATCACACTTCACTGGGTCTTCAAAGAGACTGAGTCAGCAGAACTTAATTAAACCTGAGCCGTTTAGCACATTGATCATAAGAAATACACAATTTACACAGGTGATTAGGCCACCTAATTATAAACTGATGTTTCTTTGTGCTTGGCTCCCTCCCTTGATTGCTCCTTCTCTGCGGTCTGCTAATTGGCCGTGGCCGCTCAGCTAGAGGCCCCAGGGGCTTTGCAGCTGGGCTAAGACTCCTGAAATGAGCCTTGTCCTTGTCATCCTAAAGCAGCGGTTGGAAGAAGATCCAGGCTCCCACACCCATGGAAGTGAGGACTGGGGAGAAAGCAGATGACACTGTTAAAGGGGAGAGTGAAAAGCTTTGAATGCCAAGCCAAGGAGGGTGCCTTGCATGCTGCAGGCACAGGCAATCGTAGAAGTCCAGGACCACTATGGGGGGAAAAGGCTGGTATATTCTGCCCTGGGAGGTGCCTCTCTGCAAGCCACCTGTCCTGTCTAGAAGGTGTCCTCAGCCTGCTGGAGGGCTCCAAAGGGAGCCTGCCCTTGTTCCTTTCCATTTTATACTTGTGACAAAGCAGGGGACCAGACATGACACCAGCTAGTAACACTGGGGGAGGTTCCCTGATGTGACCTGGAAAGAGCCACAGAACTTGTTTCTATTCAGTGGGAGAGCTCATGTTTAGTTTTCCTTCCTGCCAAGGACTGAGGAGGAAGTCAGCTAATGCTTATGTCTGTGAAAATACACACAGAAGGCCAACCTAAATGCAAACCTGCAGAGTGCCCAGATTAGAGGTAGCCGAAGTCCTTGGTCTTGTAAGAGGGAGAAGAGCCACTTCTAGCCAAAAAAATGATGACCAACTACCACCTTACAAGGCATATGTGCTTAGTCACTCAGTCGTGTACATGATCCTATGGTCTTTGTGACCCCATGGACTATAGCCTGCCAGGCTCCTCTGTCCATGGGGATTCTCCAGGCAAGAATACTGGAGTGGGTTGCCACGCCCTGATCCAGGGGTTGGGATCGAACTCAGGTCTCCCGCATTGCAGGTGGATTCTTTACCATCTGAGCTCCACTACAAGGCATATCTGGGGAAGTGAACACTCTGTAGGAACACAGTAGGGATTTAAAAACTGAAAAAGGAAACTTTGAGAGTTCTACATATGGAGACCAAAAATGATCTATGAAGACTTATAAAAACCCATCATCCGAGCATGGAACAGTGTGAGAGAAGAAGAGGAACAGCAAGAAGATGGCCCCTGAGTCAGGGCTTCCTCTCCTAGGGCCCAGAGCAGAGCAGAAGGTCCACTGTCTTTAGTCCTAGGCATCGTCGGTGGGGAGGAGAGGATGAGGAAGGAGGGAAGGGGGAAAGAGAGAAGAAAGGGGAAGGGGACAAGGAAGGCGGGGGAATGAGGAAAATGAGGGGGATGAAGAAGTGAGGAAAGATGGAGCGGGTTGAATTGTCTTCCCCTCAGGAAGAAACATCTCAGTTCTAACACCTGGTACCTGTGAAGGTGACCTTATATGGAGATAAGGTCTTTGCAGGTACGATTAGGCCAAGGATCTTGAAATGCGACTCACCTGGATTTAGGGTAGGTTCTATGTCCAATGACATGTGTCCTGATGAGATAAAGGAGAGGGGGATACCACATAGAGCCTGAGGTCAAGGCCAAATGACGATGGAGTCAGAGTGTGGGATGATGTGTCTACAGGCACATCATGGATTGTTGGCAGCCACAAGGAGCTGGGACAGTGGGACAAAGGCACTGAGTAGGCTTTCCCTTGGGGCCTCTGGAAAGAATTAACCCTACTAACACCTTGGTTTTGGACTTCTGGTTCTGAAACTCTAAGATGATAAGTTTCTGTTGTTTTAAGCCATTCAGTTTGTGGTAATTGGCACAGCAGCTAAAGGAAGCTCATGTAGACGGAGGGGATGAGGGAAGGAAGAGGAAAGGGAGGAAGAAGGGGAAAGAGCGAGGGTTTGTTTTTTTTTTAATTTATTTTAATTTGAGGCTAATTACTTTACAATATTGTATTGGTTTTGCCATACATTGACATGAGTCTGCCACGGGTATACATATGTTCCCCATCCTGAACCCCCCTCCCACCTCCCACCCCATGAGGGTTTTAAAGGGCAAAGTTTGGAGACATAAAAGGGCTTGAAAGACTGGAAGTGAGAGAGATGCTCCATGTGCCTGGAGGGTGAGGGCAGGCAGGCCATGATGGGGGATGAATCTGGGGACCCGCAGGGCTGGTCTGTGAAGGACTTTGAATGTCATGCCAATAGCTTTAGGGGTTGATGAACTACAGCCTGAGGCCAGACCTGGCATTCTGCCCATACTGTAAATAAAATTTTATTGGAACATAAAATTCATTTTGGAACATACCCATTCATTTACACCTTGTCTGCTTTTTAGCTAGGACAGTTGTTGTGTAGCCGCTCAGTCATGTCCGACTCTTTTGTGACCCCACGGACTGTAGCCTGCCAGGCTCCTCTGACCAAGGGATTCTCCAGGTAAGAATATTGGAGGGCGTTGCCATTTTCTTCTTCAGGGATCTTCCCTACCCAGGGATCAAACTCACATCTCTCATATCTCCTGTATTGGCAGGCAGGTTCTTTACCACTAGCACCACCTGGGAAGCCCTAAATAAATGCATATATATTAAAAGAAAACCTCATATCATGACCATAAATGGGTAACTGGTATCATGCATCATAAATAGAAGGTTAGTGTAGAAATCATTACAGGACTATTGACATAAATAATCTTTGTCTTCCTCACCTTCAAAGTCATTTTGAAAACCTCCAGGGGGACCCTCATGAGTCTCTTTAGAAACATTGAATTCCTGAGACTTCCTTGGCTGTCCAGTGGCTAGGACTCTGCGCTTCCACTGTAGGGGGCATGGGTTTGATCCCTGGTTGGGTAAGTAGGATCCTTAATGCTATGTGGCGTGGCCAAAAAAGTAGACACGCTTAATTCCAGCCTAGCAGGGAGATGGATGGATTTTAGCCACATTCAGAAATAATCTAGAGTGGATGATCTCAGGCAACTGGGGTTCAATTCTAATGTGACCTACTCGTGTGGTTTTTGCAGGTGATTTATCTTCTCTTCTTGGTTTCACCAGCTCTAAGGTGGGGCTCACAACTGTGACAAATGGATGGAAACAATGGCCATCACATTGCTGTGAGAGCCCAGTCCAATCTTATGACTGCCGTTTTCCCAAGCACTTACAGGGTGTCTCCTCTGGGTCTAGCTGACCTGGAACATGCCAGCAGCTTCAGCGGAGGTTTAGCATGACTGGCCTCCTTTTTGTCAACAGCCAGTGTTGGGCTAGGGGAAGGGAAACTGCTCTGGGAAAGGAAATAAGATCTCTCTCTCTCTTCCTTTGCAGCAGAGAGGATGGGCATAGATTTTACGTAGCTGCAGCAAGAGACACTCAGGTCAGACCCTCAGTAGAATGGTTCCTGTGAATGCTCATTGCTCATTCAATTCACTGGAAGGTATTAATGAACTTCTGACAATTAAGCTGGGACCCTTTCCTATTGAAAAGGTCAGCTACTAGGAAACCCACTAGCTCTTTGGGGACACATGACCCCCCACCCCCTGCAGACTCTTTCCCTTGGCTCACCACCAGTGAGCACCAACCCCCTCTTAGGAGACTCTACCTGGGGGAGGGAGTGGGGCTCCGTGTTTGGGAGGAGAAGGCATCATGGCTTCCCTGAGTTTCTTTCCCTTGGATTGCTGTTGTTTAGTCACCCAGTCACGTCCCGACTCTTTGTGACCCCATGGACTGTAGTCCGCCAGGCTCCTCTGCCCATGAGATTTCACAGGCAAGAATATTGGAGTGGGTTGCCATTTCCTCCTACAGGGGATCTTACTGACCCAGGGATCAAACCAGCATCTCCTGCATTGGCAGGCGTATTCTTTACCACTGAGCTGCCGGGGAAGCCTTTCCTTGGATTAAAGCTTTAGAAAGGAGAGAGGACCAGGACACTCTTGTGGACACTCCAGGCTCATCGCCGGTCAGACTCCAGTGGACCCCCAAGACATCACTAGCTTCATTTTCTCCCTCACTCAGCTGTCTCACTGGAGATGAAGCTGAGGCCAGAGTGGAAACGGGCAGGCCGGGGGAGAGCTGAGACTGACCGCGGTTGCCTGAATCCTAGGAACATGTATGTTCCCTCCTCTGTCCCCTCCTCAAGCTGGCCCTCAAGGAGGGGCCTGGGATCTGGTCATTGTTATTTGGGGGTAAATCCTGGGGAGGTCACTGGCCTAGGGTGTGATCAGGGTGGGCAGATTTGGGGCAGAGCTTCAGCCACTAGAGGCCGTGCAGGCCGAACTCTGCTTACGAAGGGAAAGAACACGACAGCCTAAGCAGGTGTTCGGGCGGCTGGGTCTCGGGTCCTCTGCTCTGCGGCTGTGTGACCTGGGGGCACCACCCGCCTCTTCTCTTTCACAGATGAGTTTCTCATCAGTCAAGTTTATGATAATTATACTTTTCTGCTGAAGTTAGAGACATGCACAGCCTCCAGGATGGTGCCGACCACAGAATAAATAAATGGTCACCGGCATTCTCAGCTACGGCCTGGTTATAGGAACAAGCCCCAGATCCCTGCGTCTTGCAGTGAACTGGGCCTTGGTGACTGAATTAGAACAGCTCCATTTCTGGGCTAGGTAGAAAGGTATTTAAGGCTACTGGCCCAGTACCCGACATCTCTCTGAATTTTGGAGTCTTCTCTTCTGTTGATACAGAGCAGCTTTTTCTCTGCCTGAGCCCAGCTGGGGCTTGCAGACCCAGGAGTGGGTAAGAATTGGCAAGAAGACGCTTACCTTTGGGCTGGTCCTGTTGGGGTCTCTCTGGCCCGAAATCTGCAGCTGTTGCCTGCCTGGTGCCCTGTCTACTTGCCCTTTCCGGCTTGACCACATCACTCCTCTCAGCTGGCCTCTTTAAGATGTCCTCAATGGAGAAGGACAGGCCCCGCTTCTTTGGGGCCTCATAGCACCCCAAGCTCTTCCTCTCCATCTCTCGTGGAGATCAGAGCCTGCCTTGGCACCCTCTGTGGGCAGCTGCGAGGGGGCAGAGGGGCCAATGCCCGTGGAGGGAGGGGTCTTTGCTTTCCTGAAACTCCTGGACAAGAGGGTGAGCAGAGGTGAACAGAGATTCTCACGTTGGATTATCCAGCACGGTTATGTCTCCATGGGTACATCTGTGGGTCACCTCAAAACACCTTGGGATCAAGGATGCTGGTCCCATTGGGAAAGCTGGAAGGGGCTGTGCCTGTGCCCATGGGCTTAGAGCCCTCGTTGACTCAACATCGAAGGAATCGCCATTGCTAAACTGAATTCAGTCCTACTGTGATGGGTCTTTTCCGAGGTGGTCACTTTCACAGTCCACAGCCTAGGCCAGGGACCCTGAAGTCATGACCAGTCGGGAACAGGACAAAAGAGCTGGAAGGAAAAGGGAGGCTGCCCCCAGAGGAGATCTGGAGGCAAAGTGCGCACCTTTACCCTTTCTCTGTCGTGTGGCTCTTTCCTGCTGGCTCCGGCCAGACCTCTGGAAGCAGGTGTTCGGGCGGCTGGGCGCCGGAGTGCCACCAGCGAGCCCCAGGTGGCCAACCCAGCCCTGGGCCACACTGCAGCTTGGGGGGTGCTCCCAGAAATCCTCCTAGATTCCTCTGGCTTCTGCTGCTCCCAGATTCCAGAACAGGCCTTCCTCCCAGAGCACCTGCAGGTGGAGGCTTCTGAAGAGGGTCGCGAGGTCACTGCCAGGCTGGCTCTCTGTGCCGGGGCTGGGCTGAACGCTGGTGTCTGAACCTCTCCTGGTGTCTCTGGTCCAGCCAGCACTTTCTTCTGCTCTCTCCCTGACTTCACTGCACAAGCCTCTCGGTAGGCTCCTTCCTGGCTCCTTTCCCTTCCTTTGGGGGTCCTTTCTGTCCCCCTCTTGTTTGCACACCTCTTACCTGCCTCCTGGGTCCTCACTGAGGGGACCCTTTCCCTCTGTCTAGTAAACTGTTGACTGCAAACTGATAGGATCAACCCGTTCTTGCCAGGAGTTCTGTTCCCAATTACTGTGTAACCAGGGAGGAGGGGGCAGTAAAACGGCTGATAAGAGAAGAAACTTTCCACCCTCCTTGTGGCGGGAGCTGGGGGAGACGGGTAGGAGGTGGAGGGAGACTTAAGGATGGGGCTTGGGGGTCCCAGAGAGGTGCGGTGTTGGGGAGCTGGCCAGGCCAGAGCAGGACACGGGAAGGTGGGAACAGTGAGGCCAGGAAGCGTCCCCAGGCCCCATAAAATGTGTTTGTTCAGCTGGGAGAATTTATGGGTCATATGTAGGCTGGAGGCTGGGCCAGGGTGCAGTCTGCTGGGTATTGGCTGTGGGCAGTCCGTTTCAGATGTGCTTTCCTGGACTTGAGGGCCATCTTCTGAGGTCCTTCTGGGGTGTGTGGGGAAACAGAGGTCCAGACCAAGAGGGTGTGGTAGAAGTCATGGTCTCATCTAAGCGGGACTTGGGGGAGCTCCAGACTGCCAGGCTGGCCACAAGGTGTGTCCTCACGAGGGTGATAGATACCTGGGGGAGTCTGTGGACCTGAATGGGGCGTGAGAACCCAGACCTTCTCGTGGAAGGAGGGGGAAGGGGAAGCTTGAGCCTTCCTCCCTGAGGAGGGTGAGTCAGAGGAAAGATCACCTGTACTGTTTGAGGAGCTGTGCCCCTGGGAAGGGTCAGGTGGTCTGGTCTAGCCAGGGGATCCTGTCTCTGCCATGTCACAGCGTGCATGCTTCAGTCATGTCCGACTCTTTGTGACCGCACGCACTGTAGGCCACCAGCCTCTGTCCATGGGATTCTCTAGGCAAGAATACTGGAGTCGGTTGCCGTGCCCTTCTCCAGGGGATCTTCCCAACACAGGGATCGAACCTGCATTTCTTATGTCTCCTGCATTGGCAGGCAGGTTCCTTACCTCTAGCGCCACCTAGGAAGCCCAGCAAACCCTCAAATCTTGGGAGCTTCAGTTGCTTACTCATGTCACAGTCGATGTAGTTGGATGTCCCTCTGGGGACTCAAGCTTCTTCCAGACTGTGATGTAACCAACCTCCAATCAATCAAGGGCTTCAAGTTTCCCAAGGAAGAGGAGAGAGCAGTGGAGGAAATTTTAATGAGTCAGCAGTGGAAGTGGTTCAGTAACTTCTGCTTGTACTATGTGGCAGGGATGAGTCACATGGCCTTGCCCAGATTCTGGGAGGTGGAGTTCTCTGGGCCAGAAGGGAAGTAATCCAGCTGGGGTGGTGCACAGGGAAATGCCTGCTTTACGGTCAGAAGGCCAGAGGCCCACAGACGTCAGCACCCGCCCCGTTCAAAAGAGTTATTGCCTTGGGAGTGTGGATTTCCTTCTGCTTGGGGCTGAGAAGGTATGATGGACACTTGTGGTGGCCAGTCAAGAGTGAACACGGGGGGATTTCCCTGGTAGTCCAGTGGTTAAGACTCCACACTTTGACTGCAGGGGGCGTGGATTCAATCTCTGTTCAGGGAACTAAGATTCCATATGCTGTGTAACATGGACCAAACCCCCC